>NC_092422.1:2254576-2554576 GCF_036169615.1 Heliangelus exortis | reverse complement strand
CTTCATCAGCTTCACAGCTCATGGAATTAATGAGATTTATTTAAAAAAAAATCAAAACAAGTCACTTTAGAAAACCATCATGCAATTGCCTAGAAATCTGGGGGATTGTGAGGTACTACCACCAGTGAAAATTGGACTTGTAGGAGCACAGCTCTTTACTCTAAGGTGCAATCTTGACCTGAATGACTTGGGTTGAGCTGGTTCTGCTTTTAACCAGAATTATTTGGTTGATCTTCTGAGCCAGCAAACAGATGTAGACACCTGTCCAAGAAGAGCAGCCTGCAACTAGTGGAGTAGAAAAAATAATTGGATAAGCTGTCATCAGGCCTGAGTGACTTTTAGTCATCAAGTTGGATCAGACTAGAACTGGAAATGTGGAGGAGTATGGTGAACTGCAATCAGAAAGCAGGATTTCTAAATTTCCTTTTAAAAAGAAGAGAAAACCTCAAATTTAATGGACATTATAGAGAAGAGAATTACATCATCACCCAACTCAGTGTTTTGATTGCATCCAAATCTCAAAAGCCAATTCATAATAGTCTAACTTCAGCTGTATGTTCTACTGGCAGCAAAATGACAAAGTGGCTGTTTTCTCCCCAAAATATTAGTTTTCACTAGTTAATAATTAAGTCTATTTGGGCATCCTCACAGACCTAAAGCACAAGTCACAGACTCAGTGCTGTAAAAACGTGAGATAAAGTGATTGAAGTTGTCCACAAGCATTTCTGAAGTTATTTTCTTAGTGAACAGATTCTGGTTGCAATCTGTTTGTAAAAAGTTTCTCCAGTCAGATTCACTTGTGATTATTTAATCTGCCTTCAAGGGGCTCACAGAAACTGTAAAGCAGTATGAGAGACAGAATACAATTCACAGGCTCAAATATGTATCTTTTCCTCCCCACAAAATGTTTCCTCTGAGGAACATTACTGGATCACAGCTGGTCAAAATACTAAATCTTGATTGTCTGGCTCAAAGCCAAAATCCACAGCTACGGTTCTTTGGTATGAGAATACTTTCAAAAAAAAAAAAAAAAAAAAACAACTTAAACACCATTTGATCTTTTTTGTTGCAAACTATGACCTCATGGCAGCAAGAATGCTAAATGAAGGTGTTTAAGTTGGTTTATGGCCATCTGAAATGTTTGAAGCTCCAAGCAAAGCTCGGAGCCAATCTCATGTCGACTGCACTAAAAAAGCAATAATGGTTTCTCACCTTCTTAGAGATTACTGCTTAAATAATGCACAATGGTGACAGAGCTACAAAGGGAGGCTGCAAATATGAAGTTAAGGTGAAACCAAGGCTTTTGGCAGGCAAGGAATTCTGACACGTGTTTTGCTTGCTTGTTTTTTTTAAAACAATCTTCATTTATGAAGCTACCAGAGTTGTCTTAACTCAAATATTAAGTTTTAGCCTCCTCTTGAATCCAGAAGCATAGGAATCAAGAGATGCCTTCAAACCAGAAATTTAAGCCTTGGCACACAAGTATTTTTTGGGTAAAGCTTTTAAATGCAGGCTCAAAAGGACATCTCCCTGACTACAGACAAGACTTTCTAAAGGAATATCTCTTCTTTGCCAGCACCAGATAAAGCCTATTGTCTGATCTAGTTGGTAGGAAAAAAAAATTTCTCACTTGGCTGTTCAAGTTTGCAGTGTGCTCTTTATTCACCATTAATGATCCCAAATATGACCCCTTCAAAGTTACACAGAATAAATTAAGCTGAAGAATAGGAGAGAAAATGAAAGTCTCTTGATTTAACAGAACTGGGATCTAAAGAGCCTGACTTGTGAAAGATAAATATGAACAGTCAAAAAGGAATGTACAGCCTATGCATAAGTAAAGACTTGGTCTCTCAAAAGCTGGAGTAAGTTGCTTACTCAAAAAGAAAAAGAATTCAAGAGAAAAACTGCAGAAGGCCTTTTGCATCAGCAAAAGCTAATCTTAAAAATGAGCTGCTTTGCTGGAAGCCAGTGAGACTCTGGGACTCAAAAACTGGAAACAGAGAGAATTATTCCCAAAAGGAAACAGAAAAGATTTGGGGCACAAGCACTGAGATGTGTCTGAATCAACAACAACTCTGGCTCATCATCTTTCACCTGAAGAGTCAACATCCAGATTTGATAACAGAAAAAGCAATTTTTTGCAGTTCTGTAGCCTCCATAACTGTGTGTGAGTAGGAACCAGCAGCTCTGCCTTGGTTTTGTCTACATAAAGTGCAAATAATATTTTGCAGTCAGGGTAAGGGGGAAAGAAAAGTAAACACAGCAGAATATAGGTGCCAGGAGAGATATGAAGAGGGAAGCAGAGCTTGTGGACCTGCAAGCTTGGTGCAATAAATCACCTGTGGTGGGATGTGAAAACACATATTAATCATTTCAGTGCTGTGCCTGAGAAACCAAAGCAACAGAAATCTCACCAGGCAGAGGGATCCAGCAATTAAACCTTGATATGCAAAGGCACCAAACTCTGCAGATCTTCTGGAGGGCCAAGGGCTGCTCCAGAGCTCCAGGCAGAACAACAGAGTTGATGAAAGCTTCAACCAGAGACTTCAACCACAGCAAATTGTCAAATTTGCTGTGATATAAATAGGTGGCCTCTTCTCTAAAAGTTGTGAGGTTTGTTTGGTTTTAATCTGGAGGAGTAAATAAACTGGTTTGTATGCAAATCTAAATTGATGCTTCAATTGATAATAATGAATTATTTCAGTTAGTCTAAATATCTAGGGGAGTTAATTTCATTCTAGACTGCAGAGAAACCCAAATATCTCTAGATAAAAGAAAAAAAAATGAGGAGTATGCAGGGGGTAGCAGTTACAGACAGTCCTGTTCAGAGAGAAATCAAGCACAGTGTGTTGGGATTTAACAGTGTAATTATGACAGAACTTCAGCAAAACTCATTTATAATGTTAAGAAACTGAAAACTATCAACTGAAAAACAAAACCAAAACTAATCAGGCACCATAAGAGTATCCTAGATAAGAAAAAAAACATCACTGCTTCATATGTTCCTGCAAAAATGAAGGATAACCTGGAAATACCTCACTGCCTCCAGTTTGTGGCTGAGGGTATCAGATGATTCACCTACAGTCCCCTGAAAACAAAAAATTCCTTCAAATCTTCATTTTAACAGCTGGTGGCTTTTATGCTTGTTTAAATATATGTAATCAAATATTATCCACAAGACAGTGGGCATCTGTACTCTGCTGTCTAGGTGCTCAACTGCAATGCCCAATTATGAAAGTCTAGCCAGGTTTCCCCTTGAGTTAAGACTCCCTGTAAAGCCTCATTTCCATTTATTTTATTAGAAAGTACTAAGAAGCATTGTTTAGAATCATTAGCCTTACAAAAATGTTTAAAATGAACAACTATGCACAGAAGTTTTGGAGGTGAGAAGGAAATGAGGCATAGACATTCGGGGAGGGGGGGGAAGGAGGGAAATGTGATACTCCCCTGAGAACTATGCTTAATATTTCTACATGTTTTGAAATATTATCCAGCCCAAAAATGTGTTTTGTCTTGCTAACAACTGTGTATCACCTATATATATATAAAAAAAAAAAAAAAAAAAAAGCATGGCTGTATGATGGCAAAACTTCCAAGGCCAAGACACACCAGAACAGATACCTGTGCTTTAAAAGCAATTCCCAAGTCCCAGAGTCTTCCCACCTGTATTTATTCAAGACCAAAGGAGACCCCCATGACCTGTATCCCCCCCACTCTACTGATGAGTACACACAAGTGTGACAGAAGTCCCAAGTTTTGGTATTTTGGCACTTTATTTTCAGATTTGCTAAAGGGATCATGTGATAGCTAAGGATTTTTACATGACAGTGATGAATACCATATGAAAATCCCTGGCAATATTTTCCTGATGAAGAAAGCTTTTCTTTAGGCATCTTTCTAGGGGATAGGAAGAAAAGCAGGGAGAATCTTTTCAAGAGTGCCTGAAATCACTGACAGGATGAACCAGCAACACTTTTGACAGTATTGCTCCAAGATGATACAATTTCTGCTCCTGGGTTTGTCTTCCTTTGCCAAGACTCTCCTCCAAAATAAGTGATTTGGACACTAGCTTAAGAGTTCACATGGATCAGCATTTCTGTGCAAGGAATGAAAGATAACAAAGGCAAAGTGTGACACAGAAATAAGGGCTGGTAAGAGCTGTGGCATGGCAACCTCCCAGAGGATTTTCATCCCTGTTACCCACTGAAATAAATTTTTTATCCTAAAGATTTAATTTATTGAGCTACTCTGAGGCACTAACCCAGTATAACATTTTCATTTTCAAATGAAATTAACATTTTCAAGTGGATCAGTAACAAAAAGCTTGCTTTTAGGTTTGCATAAAAGGATGTGTGATCACATACTCTGTTTTCAGCCCATGTTTGCATCTTGCAGGAAAAAAAGAGAGACTTCTAGAGCTCAGCAAGAATTTAGGACCCTACTAAAATACAGCAAAATAAGAACACTGCTGGAATAACAAAATCCTATAAAAGTTGCAGAAATGGGTACATAAGAAAAAGCTGTATATTTGTTTTTCAACCACTGTTTTTCAACCCAAAATTACTTATCACAATATTTAGTGTCATTTCACATCAGATTTGAAAACAAGCTCAAGCATGGCTTTTAAAAACCTAAAACCCCTAAAATCTACACTCTAGCCCCCAAATATTAAGGTTTGGCTATTAATGCTTTATAGCTCATTACCTTGTCAGGAATGAGCAGCTTTCTTTAGGGAGATTGAAGCACTCTTTCATCTTAATTTAACATAATATGTGCCAGAAGGAATTATTTCTCAGATCAGATGAAGCAGCAAAAGAATCCATGTCCAGGGCATCCACAGAGCATCCAGCAGTGTGTAACCTGGTGGGCTTACCTCACACTAGATAATATTTGGAGTATCCAGGGCATCTGCATGGGGCCAGGTATGAGACAGGAACCACAAAAGACCCATGCAGCTTTGGAGCAGTGAGTAATTAACCTGGGGATCCTAAAATGGCACAGTGCTATGTTTGGGTGGGTTTCAGGCACCCCAAGAATGAAGATGAAGAGAATTCAGGACAAAATTGCTTGTGGGAAGAGGCTGCATGAGCACACACAATTCCAAGACCATAAATTAAAAAAAAAAAATGAGAGCACAAAGCACCTACCACCTGCAGAAATTCTCTTTCACTGCTAGTGAGCTGTGATTTCCACAAATATTTCAGTTTATCTCAGTGGGCTTAAGGAGACTTAGTGGAGCCTCACACTCAAGCAGCTGCTGCAAGTGAAGCCCACACTAACTTCAGTCTTTTAACACAGAACCCAACCTGCTTTGATTTTTTCTGCATGGTGGAGAGGGAGCTTGGATGCCCCAGAGCCAATCAGAGCAGAAGCACTCAAGATTTCCTTGGAAGGTTGCTAAATCTTCAGTCATTTATTACTGTAGCTTCCCTTTTAGCAGCAACACTCAATGCTAAGATACCAGGAATAATTCTTCACCATGAGGGTAGTGAGATGCTGGAGGTTTCCTAGGGAGGTTTTGATGCCCCCTCTCCTGGAGGTGCTGGAGGCCAAGTTGGATGAGATGAAGCCTTGTGCAACCTGGGCTAGTGGAGGGGTCCCTTCCCATGCAGGGGAGTTGGATCTTGATGATCTTTGAGGTCCCTTCCAAGCAAAACCATTTTGTGATTATTCTGCTTCTATTCTCATAGGCAGCAATTTTACTTAAGAAAAATATTGGTGATTGTAATTCACTGATTCCCATCCAGCTCACCTGAATTACACTTTTAAAGAATTATGGCCCTATCACAAAGATGATTTTACAAAACCAAAAGAAACAGTAGAATTTTGTGGACACCTTGGATAGCCTGTAATTTGGAGAAGTCACCAAACATGCTGAACTCTTGTGAAGAAGCAGCTGCTTGTGAAAGATTTTTAAAGCTGATTTTCTTTGTAGCATCCATTTTCTTTTAATTAAAAAAAAAAGCAATACTTACCATCTAACCATTAGTCCAAGTTCCATAAAGTTTTTCAGGTTAGGAAGAGTTTGCCTTAGATCTGGAGTACTCAGCCCATGTTGATATCTAAGCTACAAGAACAGGAAAAAAAAAAAAACCAAAAACCAAAACTTAGCAGGCTTTCCAAATCCCAGATTGCAATGAATATAACATTATGGTCAGTTAATGTACTAAATTCTCAAAGAAAGTGCTGGATAATCAAGCCACTCCAAGAGATCTATTCCCCTTAAGGAAATGTTCCATTTAGTACTTATAACCACATATTAGCAAAACCCACCCAAGAACAGGGATAAAATAATCAGTCAAGCTGACTGTTAAACCTCATTACAGTTTTTCCATTTCCTATCTGAAACAAGAGAGCAGCCTCAGAGCTTAATAAAAATACAGGCATTAGGTTAAAACACCACATTTCAAAACAATGTCCTGCATTCACTGATAGAAAACATTTATTTGGGAAGTGTCATCTGGCATCCTGTGTATATCAATGTATGCTGGAATCAGTAGTGTTAGAGGGATATCAACCATTAAAAATATATATTGTCACACAACTGATCTAAATCTGTGTTCTTTATGCAGTTTATATCAACATTTAAAGTGCTGCTATTATTCTCATAATTAATCCCAGCATTCAAACACAACCCCATGTAACAGAGAGGCTTCAAATGCTGACTTGAACCCAAATATTAACTCTGTGGTGAAAAAATAAATAAAAAGATTGAATGTGGTGACTCCACAACTTGCATTTTACCTTCAGAATATCCAATGAGGTACAGGAGAGAACTGTCACTGCTGGTGATGGTATCCTACTTATTTCAGAAGTCTCCAAAAGAAAATAAAAAACCTCTGAAGAACGTGGCACATGGAAGGGAAAAACTCTTGTCTGTCTTTCAAGTTTGAAAGAAGAGTTTTTGCTTTGTGGAGAGGCTGAGGGACCTGGGATTGTTCAGCCTCAAGAAGAGAAGACTCCAGGGGGACCCAAGAGCTGCCTTCTAATGCCCAAAGGGAATCTCCAGGAAGGATGGAGAGGGACTTTTTATAGGAGCATCCAGTGACAGGACAAGGGGAAATGGATTTAAAGTGAAGGAGAAGAGGATTAGACTGGATCTTAGGAAGTTCTTCAGTAGGATGATGGTGAGACACTGGCACAGATTGCCCAGAGAAGTTGTGGATGGTGTTCAAGGCCAGGTTGGAGGAGGCTTTGAGCATCCTTGTCTGGATGAGAGGTGTCCCTGGCAGGGAGGTTGGAGGAGATGAGCTCTAAGCTCCCTTCCAACCTCAGCCAACCTATGATTCCATGATGATTCTCTATGAATCTTTAAATTTCAGAGAAATTTTGCAAGGAAATGGAGCCCTCATGTAATTAAAATAGGGAAAAAACCCAACCCCCTGAATTTTAGTACCTTTAGGACTATCAGAATGAGGCAGTACCAACCCAACATGGTTTTCAGTGGATGTCAGCAGCCTCTGAAGTCACAGCTGCCTCCCATACACACATCCAGTAACTGCACCCACTTGATCCTTGATAGAGCTACTTGCTGAAACATGGAACAATCCCACTCAGTTAAACTCATTTTTCAGAAGTACACACCTGCTTCCATAAATCCTGAAAGCAAGGAGGAGGGAAGGCTTCTCTAGGTTACAAAGACCAATGCCTCCTCCCAAAGAATGGACCAATAAATTTTTGCATGGAAGAAGACTCTTGAAACTGGGAATTATTTCTGTGCTGATCTGACTTCTAGCAGGAAAAAATTGCTTTGGAATAAAAATCAGCCTCAGTACTGTGTTGTACAAGAGGAGGCCATTTATTACACAGTTTATTATTTCCATATGGACACAGTCAAGTCATATGGTGGGCTTGGGTTCATATTTTCTGCTACAATGACAGAATTTGGATTAAGACAGCCCCACAATATAAATTACTAAACAATCACCATATTCTCCTGATGGGATTACAGTGGATTTGGTTAACCAAAGAACTAGCCTGGGGCAAAAAAAATAACACAGAAGAATACCAAAAAATTAAAAACATTACATTTGTTCCTCCTCCTCCAATCAAATGTTCATAGGCTACTCCTTTTATAGTCAGCCTTGAATTCTAAGGTTTCAAAGCATGAAAAGAATTGGATTAAGGGATCTCTCTATTTCCAACAGCCAAGATCAGAAGAATGTATGTGAGACTCTTGTACCACAACATGAACAAAAATACCTTTCTGTTAAAACACATTTTCATATTGCAAATAGCAGAGATGCAGAGTAAGTCCAGTTAGGATGAAAGTTATGTGAAACCTCTGGAAAAAACATGGTTTAACTTTATAAACTGCATTCCAGTTTGGCTTTCTAATAGCTGAAAAGCAGAGCAATATTGCCTGATGTTCTGGGATCAATACAAGCTGACAGTGATGTGTTACCAAACAAACCCAGAACCTGCTAAAAATCTCATCTGACTTCTAGTGACAGGAAAAAAAAAATTAAAAAAAAAAAAGGTTGAAGCACTGGGGCCATGAGTTCCTAGGTTTTAGTCTGGTTCCAAAAATATTCCCCCATTAATGTAACAAGGCTAACCCCTATTTCACAGTGGTTTGCAGTAGTTTCATACCCTAACAGGTAGTTTCACACCCTAAATAAAATCTTTCTACTTCTACTGATAGAACTCCCTACGTGTACAGCACACAGCAGACAGGAGGGATTAAAAAGGAGATTTCTTTCTTTACCTAAGACAGCAGAACTCCTCTTCCTCCTCTTGCCCTCTGCCAATTAACAAGGACTGGCATTTTCCCCAATCCATAAAGGATTTTTTACACATCTTTTCTTAAGTTCATTGCTTAACAGACAACACCACACATAAAGAGATGGTTACTCCACCCTGTGCAATAAATAGGAAGACACTGAACACCAATAATAACCATCACCTGGGATCTGTTACAGTAGGATTCACACAAGCACCTTTTAACATCAAAATCAATTTAAGAAGAGAAAAAAGTAGGGAGCAGACAGCTGCATTGCCCATGAGAGTCAAAAGGAACATGGAGCTGAGCATTATGGAAGATGTTAAAAAAAAAAAAAAAAAAAAAAACACACAAAAAACCAAAACCAAACCAAGGGAAAAAAAAAAAAAAAAAAAAAAAAGAAAGCAAGAAGGGACTGAAACATGATAGCTGGGTAGGAAAACAAAAGCAGAAAGAGGTGACTGTGTTATGATTCTCCAAAATTCTCTTTTCAGTTGTTGCTATTGAACATCCCCCACCTCCACCCGCCCCACACTGAGTTTCCAAAAGAACCAAATATCATTTACAAAAGCAGCATTTTAGCTAATAAAATAGATTGTTCCTCCAGGATATTAAGAGACCTGGCCAAGCAAAGAAAACGTGCCTGTTTTAATTTGTGTGAACAAGTGTCCAAGATTTGTGTTCACATTTATGACCGTGTATTCTCCACGGGACTGTGAGTAAATCATTAACAATGTTCAAGTAATAAAATATTAATTGCTATTTCCTTACTAATATTTAGCTCTTCTATACAGCTTTTCTTTTCCCTGGTGCTCTGTGAAACGCTGCTTGATGGAAGAAAAACACAAAGTAAACATGAACTGGGAAACAAATAAGCTGAAGACATCAGACACCTCAGGTGGGAGCCTGAGTCTGCTCTCACACCAGGTTTTAGCAACACTGACTCCACAGAAGCAAGATGTGGCAGAGCAGATGCCTCATAATGTTTAAATGGTTCAAGACAGAATAAGTTAAGGGATATTTAAGGAGTGGAAAAAGAAAAATATCTTATTTTTCTTGTATTTATACAAGAAAAATTTTTTTAATTTTTCTTATATTGAAATTTCTTTCAGTTACAGAGATTTATTCCTTTTGATGATCTCAAAGTGCAAGTTTAAACATTGCTTTGGCTTTTGTGTTGGTTGTTAGCTAGTTAATTAATAAGAGATGGAAATAAGTAGCTAATTAACTGGAAGAAAAACAAAAAAACCCATAATAATGTTTCCACAAGACTTTAGAAAACAACTCTAAATTTCTCTGATTGCTTTCTCAAAAAACATGTAACCCCAAACCTCTGACACTACAGATCCAGTGTGACAAACTTCCAGAATTTCTGCATTATGAAAAGCCTTTGAAAAAAAGATAATCAATATTTTTAACTGTCAGCAGGTAACTGCTCAGACTGAAGTGGAAGCTCAGTTTTACTGAGTAAAACCAGTGAATACAGGAAATAGAAAAGAATTCCATAAAATCTGAGGGTTTTCTTTGTGCTAAGACAATTTTAGAAACCACCTGAACAGAACCTGAAGAATGAGATGAAATTTATAGAGGCCAACTCTACCTGTATAGATGATACCAGAGGGTATTTTGTATTATAGTTGCTATTTATTTCAACATCACAGAAACCCCTAAGTGTTAAAATGAGCTGTATTTAATACAATGGTTCTGGTGAAAGGTAGATTTATTCCTAAAATTTCTATTAGCTTTCCAATTGCATGTTTAAACATTTAATTTCCAGCACAGACTAAGATAGTGTTTCACTTACCACCACAGTATTAGCTGGAGGTGAGGCATGACAAACAAATTAAATTTAGCTCATAATAAGGCAGGAGTAACTGGTTTAGATTCCTTAAGAAGAGCAAAAAAATTATATTAATTTGCTTCAGTTTCTACCAGCATTTCCTTGCATGAAACAGCATCAAAGACATGGTAGTCAATCAGCTCCACCTTGAGCATCTCTAAACCACTCCTGCATCCAAGTATTTTCCAAGGAATTTATTCCATCAACTGCACTGTTATAATTAAGTTAAAATCATTTCATAGAATGTAAAAGCTTACCCAAAGGCAACAAATTCCAAGATTCATTCATTAAATCTTGACAAGTGTAAATACCTCATTTGTTAACTAATTAAAATACAAACCCACAAAGGTTGAGTTACTCTCCTATGAAGTCCATAAGGAGAAGAAGAATTCAAGTCAGTTAGCTAAAAAAGAAACCATTTAGCTATCTTTCTATTTCTGAGTTATATCAGATTGCACCCAAGATCAAAATTAGGGCTTCTGCCACTAAGGGATCACCTCTGAAGAAAAATAATGATATCCTGTATTTACATGCAAAGAAGAATAGCCCATTTCCTCTACTAATTTCTGTAAGAGTATTTAATGACTAATGATATACAAGCATACACATTTCCTTCCAGCCAGAAACCACAGAATACCTTGACTGGAATATCCTTTTTTTTTTTTTTCTTTGGGAGAGCAGAACGACTCCAATTCTGAACTCATCTGGTCATCATTTCCCACTTTGTTTCCCCAGCCATATCCATCTTGTTCTAAGACATGTGGAAGCAGTCTCCCAGCTCAGACTGTGTTAATAAAAGTTCACAATACCAGGCAATTCAGTACATGGTATGCATAATACTCTACACTGAAAAACCTCCCAGCATTTTTGCACTCCCTTCAGTCCCTCCTGCAGGCAACTGATGTTGCAGGACCCTCTGTGTCCATGCAAGACCCAACCCACTGCTAAACTTTCATAGAATCACAGAATCATAGAATTGGCTGGGTTGGAAGGGACCTCAGAGCTCCTCAAGTCCAACCCTTGATCCACTCCCCCCGTGGTTCCCAGCCCATGGCACTCAGTGCCACATCCAGGCTCTTTTGAAATAGCTCCAGGGATGGAGAATCCACCCCTTCCCTGGGCAGCCCATTCCAATGCCTGATCCCCCTCTCCATCAAGAAATTCTTTCTAATGTCCAACCTAAACCTCCCCTGGCACAACTTGAGACCATGGCCTCTTGTCTTGCTGAGAGTTGCCTGGGAAAAGAGCCCAACCCCCCCCTGGCTCCAACCTCCTTTCAGGGACTTGGAGAGAGTGATGAGGTCTCCCCTGAGCCTCCTCTTCTCCAGCCTCAACACCCCCCGCTCCCTCAGCCCTTCCTCACAGCATTTCTGCTGGATCCCTTCACCAGCCCAGTTGCCTCCTTTGGACCTGCTCCAGCACCTCAAGCTCCTTCCTGAGCTGAGGGGCCCAGAACTGGACACAGGACTCAAGCTCTGGCCTCCCCAGAGCTGAGCACAGGGGCAGAATCCCTTCCCTCGACCTGCTGGCCACGCTGTTCCTGAGCCAGCCCAGGATGCCATTGGCCTTCTTGGCCACCTGGGCACACTGCTGCCTCCTCTTCAGCTTCCTGGCAATCCAGACTCCCAGGTCCCTCTCTGTCTGGCTGCTCTCCAACCACTCTGTGCCCAGCCTGGAGCTCCCCATGGAGTTGTTGTGTTGAACCTCACCCCATTGGGATCATCCCAACTCTCCAGTCTGTCCAGGTCCCTCTGCAGAGCCCTCCTGCCTTCCAGTTGATCAACACTTCCCCCCAGCTTGGTGTCATCTGCAAATTTGCTGCTGATGGACTCAATCCCCTCATCTAAATCCTCACTAAAGATATTAAACAGCACTGGGCCCAACACTGATCCCTGGGGGACACCACGGCCGCCATTTTGATGCAGCCCCGTTCAGCACCACTCTCTGGGCCCGGCCCTCCAGCCAGTTCCTAACCCAGCACAGGGTGCCCCTGGCCAAGCTGTGACAGCCTTGTGTGCTCTGAAGTCAAACAATTCTGAATGATTTCAGTTCAATCAGTTTTCCTTGATAGCCTCAAACACTGAAAAGGGACATCTGCTCCCCAAATGTTGGAAACCAAAAACCAAAATAGAAGGAAAAATGTTCTTTCACTCAAGTTCACAGTATTGGTCAGAGGCCAAGCATTTACAGAAGGTTTTCAGGGGATGTCAAATGCTGGGACAGATATATAAAAGGCAAGTTTTTAATAAAATGACATAGTTAATTGTTTTACAAGATCCTGGATGACTTTTCAGAGTATGAAGGAGCACTGGCTGGGATACAGATGACTAAGCAGTGCAATAATGAAAACAGAAAGTGTTGTTATAATGCCTGTTGCTATATAAACAACCTTGGGGGATCAGTGAAATAATGCCTGCTGCTATATAAACAGTTGTGTGTGTTTATACCTTTTGGGGGAAATTATAAAATTTTAGATTATTTGCACTCCTAACATGTTGCTTGCCATTGCTTTATTCAATCTAGAGCTGAACAGCCGTGTGGGTTTACTGAAAAAAATCTTAAGCTTGGGTACAAAATGCACCCATTAGCTCTTCAGATAGTAGATCTCAAACCCAAACATGTAACACTTATTTTGATTTTTTTTTTATAATTTACAAGACTGTCAGCATACATCTCTCACAGTTTGGAAGTAAATCTAACCAAGGTGTGTTTTGGGTTTTTTTTCTTAAAGTTTCTTGGGGAAGCAGGAGAGGAAAAAAAAGCAACATAGCAAGAACTGTGATTCTAACAAGTTTTTAAGTCCTCAATCTTGCTTTCAGAAGGAGCAAACAGAAAACTGCCACAGCAGTGACAGCCCCCATCCAAACAAGACAAAGTGCTCCAGTACAAAAGTGTTTTTAGGGAAATGCTGACTTGTATCATGATATGCCAGTGCCTGCCTCTTCTCCCAAGTGGATTTCAAGGCTGTTCAGAGGTCCACCCTGAGAAGCAGATGTTTACTTTGCAGTTCTTCTAAGAGTACTAAATTAACAAGAAAAACAAGTTACATCAACAGCCTTGAAGCCCCATGTCCTTCATTAGCCCATCGGGCACAGGCTTTAAAGCTCCTCAAGCTGACCCAGGCTGCTTTAAAAACCCTTCATTAAAACCATCTTAAAGGACTCTAATCACAATTTGATTTAGCAAGAACAAGTAAGGCATCCAAACAGCAATCAAAGCAGTACCAGGAGATAACAACTCCATTTTCTGCTTTCCCTTCAAAGGCTGCTTACAATCACACTCGTTTTTAGAACATATTTTTAGTCTAAACCAGCCTGATTTCCCTCCCATTTCCAAGGTAGAGGCTATCAATAAGATATTTTTTGAATTGTAACAGTGATAACTAACAGCCAAAATGTTGGAAAATCACTGGTCCAAGACAGTCAATGGTAGAGTTAGGAAATGCTGATCTCCATGTTATGGCCACAGTCTGCACACATTAGGTTAAGCTGGGGCTCTGATTGCACCAAATTCATCTTGTAACTTTTCCTGGCTTGTTCTTTTTCTTTTAAATTTTTGTTAACTTGCTCTTGCTACCTGAAGAACAGCCCCATCTCCTTTCCTCTCCTCTCAGCTTAGAGAATTTGAATGCACTTCCACCTGAGAGGCAGAGGAAAATTCATGCATGAAATTGAAGTACAGGAGTGACTGAGCAGGAACCAGGGAAACTAAATTTTCATCTGAAAATAGATCTAATTCCCTTCTGCATTCTTTGATTTGCCTTCAAATTACATTAAGCTGCTTCTTCACCTCCCACCCACCACAGTCTGATCATTATTCAATTACAGCAGCAGCCTGGACCCTACAGCTCTGCCAAACACTTAGTAGTGGTTTTCTTCTGATTTTTAAAACTGAAATGTGATAATAGGCAGTATTTAATACTGGATTTTGGTTTCACAGCAATCGTGTTTATTGGAGATAGACCACAAGAAAATAAGGAAATAGGAGTACGTGTTTGAGAACATGCAGAACACGCTGCAGAACTAAACATTTCCATGAGCCAAAAGCCACGTTTCCTCCAGGACTCCCTCACTTGTATTTGTGAAGCTCTTCCTGAGAGTAAACACAATAACCCCACCAGAGAGGTCTCAAAATGAGAGCCCAGTATCCCAGTAAGGATATGGGAAACCACTGTCAAAGCCAGGATGGGGGAAGCAGCCACTTACCTAAGTAAATTATTCCCATAAAATTTGGTGGTTAGTGGGTTCATTGTAAAAATAACAAGATTGGGGCCCTCTTGCCCATAAAGGTGCCTCTCATATACCGTGACCATTTTACAGAAAGAACATTAAAAAACAAAAAACCCAAACAATTTAGAAGACAGAGCATTACTGGCCTCAGAAAAGCTTCCCCCCTCCCCCTTCCCCAGTGAAGCACTACAATAACTCAAACCATGTTTACCCTTCAGCTGTAGTCTTGTGGCATTAGAGCTCAACCAGATGAAACTACACAGCATAACCTTTCCAGGTTCAGGTCAGAACTTCTTCAAATGCCTTGGCATCCCAAAGTGATGTTTATTGGATTATAAGACACGGGGCACACTTCGTATGACCTCATTCATCCTGAACTTTGGGTTTAAAAATCATTACATCAGGCAGAGAACAAAAGGTCAGATGTGCAAAAGCCAGAAGGAGAAAGACAAGGAATGTTTTGTACCTACACCTTAAACATGATGTTTACTTTCTGATTTTACCTCCCTAAGCATAATTTTGTACTGCAGAAGAAGATCTGAAGCTTGCTCTTTACCTACAGACACCAGGAGGATAATTGTCTCTGGAGTACACAGGTTGAGAAGAGTGAACCCACCTTGTCCTGGCTGGAATCAGGGTGACTGTAGCCCAGAACCTAAATTCAGCAGCTATATCAATGCTATTTCATCAGCTTGGGGAGCAGATGAACATCCACAGAAGCCTGTGAACTTCTTTCTGCTACTGATAAGGTTCCAGACTAGGTTATAGGAAGAAATTTTTTACAGTGAAGGTGATGAGACACTAACCCAGGCTGCCCAGAGAGATGGGAGGTGCCCCATGCCTGGAAATATTCAAGGTCCTGTTGGACAGGGCTCTGAAAAATCTGATCTAATTGAAGATATCCCTGCTCACTGCAGGGGGGTTGGAGTACATGAAGGTTCCTTTCAACCCAAACTATTCTATCATTGCTCAGAGCAATATAAAAAAGTTTCCAAACAGGTTTTAGGAACTTTGCATATGGTCCTACTCACTCCTATAATTACCCATTACCTTCATAATTTGACAAATCCACTCCAAAATCAGGCAGGTTTTGGCATCATTCCAGCTTTACCTTTTTCTTTGAGATGTTGCAGAAAAGGAACCTGCAGAATTCTTTCAGTATGCACTTCCTTAGGTATTGCAAGCACAAAGTCTTTCAGCTATTTGTTCCTTTATTCTATGCTGGGAAACCTCCTTTAAGCCAAAAGGCTCCTGCTTGAAGCAAGCATTACTCAAAGAGCTCATGCCACAGAGCCTAAAAATAGGAAGAATTTGGGGATTTTCAGCTCCCAGCCTCATGTTTCACCCAAGCTGAATTGCTTCCCAGGTATCCATTATGCTACTTCCAGAGGAAAAAGGGGATCTGAGTTCTAAAAACAATTAGATTTTTAACTGAATGTGAAAACCTCTCATTCAGGGAGTCCAGAATCAATAGTTTAACTTCTGTAAGAGTTATTTCCTATCAGGATAACCCTGTCATTCAGCAAACACCAAACAGCACCAAGACAGCCTGACAATGGAAATCATTTCTCACATGATGGAGCATATTTCATACTTAAAACCTGAGCTCAGGGAGCATTAAACCAACACACATCCAGCAATCACCTTCTTGAAAACAACTACAAGTGACTTACACTTGCTAAATTGGACCTAAGCTTGATTTTTTCTATTGATACAATAAAAACCAGAAAAATATTGATGTGAATTGTGGACAAGGCCAAGAAAGGCAGCTACAACAGTCCCTGTGGTTATTTTCCAGTCTCTTGAAAAATAAAATATTTTAGAGCTCTGGATTTCCAAGTGCTCTGACTGATCAAGAAGTAAACTGAGCCAATAAGCATCCAACACTTTTACACCTTTTGTTGGAGAAAACTTGCTTTAACCTTCAACCATGGAAACATTTATGGGTGATTAAGCAGTGGTCATAGCCAAAGCTTTAAAAAAATTATTTGTGCCCTGATGTGCCAAATTCTATGCATAGGAGTAGGAGACAAACCCTGCTGCATGGAGCACAAAACATCCCAATTAAATTGTGCACCAGAAAAACAAAGTTAACACAAGCCCAGGAAAAAAAACAACAAACCCACAGCTTGTCACTTGCTTGCTAATAAGAGGTAAGAGTAATTTTTATGCATTACAGTGAGATTTGAGGAAATGCTGCACATTTTAGCATGATTATTTTCTCCCATTACGAGATGGCAATGTGGCAGAAAGTGAGAAGGCCCCTGAAGGAAGAGACAGGCTCAGAAATGAGGTCCATGAATTCCACAGGTGTTAACACTTTAGATCTGAAAGTCAAGCTTTGCCTGCAGAGCACACACCCTCCTCTTTAGGAAAAATTATCCACTACAATTTCTCCCTACACTAACACATTGTGCCATGGCTTGATAACAGACTTCCCACCTTCCTATTTATTTTTTTTTTCAGCTTCAAAATCTAATGCTTACATATACTATGAAGCTGTTTGACCTGGCCAGTCACATGTTTATGTCAGCTTAACTATATCAGGAACCCATTTTCCTTCTGATTACTAAATTTTGGTTCTATTTTAAACACATAGTCATTTAAAAAAAACCAAAAAACCCCAACAAAACAGGAGGCTGAAGAGTTAAGGCACAGAAGTGATGACAGCTTTGTAAAACACAACTGATCTAACACACAGAGCAAACTTGCTGGGGGATGTCCCCAAAATTATTTTGGAGAATTGGCTCCAGGCAATGTCAGTGGTGTCACCTCTCCTTTTCACAGAATCACAGAAGGGTTGGAAGTGACCCCTGGAGATCATCTAAGTCCAACCCCTCCTGCCAGAGAGGGTTCACCCAGGGCAGATTGCACAGGATGGCACCCAGGCAAGTTCTGAATGTTTCCAGAGATGGAGACTCCATCACCTCTCTGGGCAGCCTGGGCCAGTGCTCTGCCACCCTCCAAAGTAAGGATATTTTTCCTCATGTTCAGATAGAGCTTCCTGTGTTCCAGTTTGTGCCCACTGCCCCTGGTCCTGGGTATAACTGAGAAGAGTCTGACTCCATCCTCCTGACACCCACCCTTTCAGAATTTATAAGCATTGATAAGATCCCCCTCTCAGGCTCTTCCAGGCTAAAAGAGCCACATCTCTCAGCTTTGTCCCCTGAGTGAGATGCTGCAGTCCCCTCAGCATCTTTGTAGCCCTTTGCTGGACTCTATCCAGTAGATCTTTTGTCTTTCTTCTACTGGGGAGCCCAGAACTGGGCACAGAACTCCAGAGACAGCCTCCCCAGACCTGAGGGAGAGAAGAACCTCCCTTGATCTGCTGGCAACTCTTCTTAATGCACCTCAGGATGCCATTGGCCTTCTTGGCCTCAAGAGCACATTGCTGGCTAACTGGTTTTCCTCTAAGACTCCCAGGTCTTTCCCCCACCCCCCAAGGGCTACTTTCCAGAAGGTCAGCCCCTAATCCCTACTGGTGCCTGGGGTTATTCCTCCCTAGGTGCAAAGCCCTACACTTCCCCTTGCCTTTTTCCACCCAACCACATTGTTCAACCTCCTTTGTCTTACTCTGTGCTCCTCCTGCAAGCAGAAGCAGCTGAAGAGGAGGCAGCAGTGTGCCCAGGTGGCCAAGAAGGCCAATGGCATCCTGGGCTGGACCAGGAACAGCGTGGCCAGCAGGTCCAGGGAAGGGATTCTGCCCCTGTGCTCAGCTCTGGTGAGGCCACACCTCGAGTCCTGTGTCCAGTTCTGGGCCCCTGAGCTCAGGAAGGAGATTGAGGTGCTGGAGCAGGTCCAAAGGAGGCAACTGGGCTGGTGAAGGGATCCAGCAGAAATGCTGTGAGGAAGGGCTGAGGGAGCTGGGGGTGTTGAGGCTGGAGAAGAGGAGGCTCAGGGGAGACCTCATCACTCTCTCCAAGTCCCTGAAAGGAGGTTGGAGCCAGGGGGGGGTTGGGCTCTTTTCCCAGGCAACTCTCAGCAAGACAAGAGGCCATGGTCTCAAGTTGTGCCAGGGGAGGTTTAGGTTGGACATTAGAAAGAATTTCTTGATGGAGAGGGGGATCAGGCATTGGAATGGGCTGCCCAGAGAAGGGGTGGATTCTCCATCCCTGGAGATATTTCCAAAGAGCCTGGATGTGGCACTGAGTGCCATGGGCTGGGAACCACGGGGGGAGTGGATCAAGGGTTGGACTTGAGGAGCTCTGAGGTCCCTTCCAACCCAGCCAATTCCATGATTCTATGATTCTATGAAAACGTCCAGGGCTGCTTGGGCTGAAGCTGCAGGTGCAGTGATCAGTCCATGTTGGCCAAGATCTGCTCCTCTGCAGGTTCCCATTGGCCTTTGCTGATCAGAACAAATGGCCTGTGGGCAAGGAGAGGCAAGACTTGCATCTGAATGAAAGGGTGACTGTTGCTAGAGCTAATCCTGTCTCATTTCAACTTATTTTATCTTGGCATGGCTGATAGGAAAGGAAAAAAAAAGAAAGCCTTCCAACAAGCTTGCAAGAAACCATATGTAAATTCCCCAATTTGAAATGATCTGGCTGGGTATCAGCCCATTGCTACCCTAAGAGACTTTCAGGAATGAAACTTCTCCTAAAAGCTTTTGGCTCTCCACAGCTGGAGAAGGTACTTTGTGGTTTTTCAGGTGCAGTCCCTTCCTCTTAACATGAAAATGAATGCTTGGCACTTTACAAGATGAGGACTGGGCTCTGGCTTCAACCTGTGCTCTTTCAAGAACACTTTTCCCTGTGCAGTTAAAATTGGCCACAAATTCAGACAGTGCATTCTTTCTGAACTGTGGGGTTTATGATCTTAGTTTAGGGGCCTCATAAAAGATGTAGTGTGCAAGTCACAGCATCCTACACTCAAAGGGTCATAACCACTGCATCTACACTGATACCCACAGAACTCTTAAAGACACTTCTGCTGGGGTGTGTTTATTGCCAAAACAAATTTCTAGTCCTAACATTTCTGTCGTTCAACTTCCCATGGAAAAGTTTAATAGTTTCTATTATAAAGTTGATTTTCTCCCATTTTAGATAGACTTACAGAGCCAGGAACTGGACATCTTGCCTCAATGCATGTTTAAGAGCTGAATTTCAGTTCAGTTTCTTCCATATGGCAGTAGTACACCAGCATTTAACTTTTATTCTCTTAGAAATATATCCCTTTGACCACAACTAAAATACATCAAGAGGTAATTTGCTTTTTTTTTTTTCTATGCTTCTGTGAATGCTACTTACCTCGTGCATTAGACAAGTAGATGAAACTAAAAAAAGCCATTCCCAAGAGAGCAGCAGTGACTGATCAACATCTCTAGCAGGTTACACAAAGCACATAAATGTTGTCTGCCACCATGTGGACTCTGTGACTCTGGACACATGAAAACAGTGCTAGACACTCAAGTTCCTTGCTTGGATCTCTGGTGCACTGATGTGAAAACAAACATCCTTGGAGGAGCTGACAAAAGCTTTTGAGGGATTTTTTTCATGTCAAACAGCAAAGTTCACCCGTTGCTAATGACTGTCAGATGAAAGCAGAACTATTCTTTGGCCAAGGCTGAGCAAATCATGCCAATGTGAATAGGAGGATCAGTCTAACATCACTTAATAGTTGTCTGACAAAATAAATCAAGGCTGGATCAGAGGAGAGGCCTTGTCTTGCGTGGCAATTGTGAGCAGGCATTCACTCTGAACAGAAAAAAAAATCCTTAATTCATGCAACGTAACAAATGAAAATGACTTCACAAAACCTGGAGGTGATACCTCAGAAGATGAGTTCTGACTGCCACCAAGTGCAGAATCTCCCTGCCAAACACCAGTGCTGAACTGGTGTCAGACATGACACGTTCACTCTTTAGCTTGACTGTAGAAAACCAGAGCTGCAGAACAGCCCAAATTACTTGCTGCTTGGTTTTGCAATTTTCCTTTCAAGAGGAGTAACTGAGAGAAGCACAGAACACCTGGATTTCTGATGCCATGACCACCAAAACCAGATGGAGTTAGTAACCAAGGCCATGGCAGCAACAAGTTTAAAGGACTCTTGCACTGTTCATAGTTCTGGCCCATGGTTCTATAGGGAAAGCAGGATGAGACTCAGAATTGGAAATCCAGAAGGTAAAGAGAGAAATTAACTCCCATGCCCTTGAGTGGTCGACTGAAATACCATCTGATCATCATTTGATACTCAGAGTTGCAATTAAGGTGAGTGTTCTGTGGACAAGAAAACAGCTGCAGTAAATCCCCTTTCTGACTGGGACCAGAAGAAACCAGCTCTAGAGCTATAAATCAACTATTTCCTGTCCAAGAAATCTTGCAACCAGACAAGGAATAGTGCGTGTCAAACACTGTGAAGAAGACCTCTTGAATACCTAAAGGAACTGGAGGTTCAAGAACCAGATGGTCATGGTCATGCTCCCTTAAAGGCTTCACATCATAAAGGCATGGGTTAGAAATCAGGACCAACACAGGAATGAAACCTTGGAAGTGGTCAAGACCAGGTTGGATGGGACTTTAAGCAAACTTGTCTGGTGGACCCCTCTGCCCCATGGCAGAGGGGTTGGAACTAGATGATCTTTAAGGTCCCTTCCTATCCAAACTCTTCTATGATTCTATGAATCTCATCTTGCATCCAACTTCAGGCCAGGTCTTCTCCAAGACTGGCAGTATAAGTGCTCATTAAGGACTCACCTCATGAAGGATGGTCACTAAAATCATGGTTAATAAGATGATCTCTTCATATGCAATGAGGAACCTACACTGAGGTCAGGCCCCAGCAATCAAGGCTCTGGGAATGAAGGAAAGAGACAGCAAAACACCAGTAAAGCAGCAATAAAGCTTCTGTCTTTCTACAGGCCTGGGATTTGAAACTCAAAGCCACTGAGCTCTCACTTCCTCAGCCTCAAAGGTTAAATAAAACTTTTCAGGAGCTTAGAGGGAAAAAAGGAACAAGATCACTGCTCAAGGGGACCTAGGAGAGCTCAGCTTAGCCAGGTCCACATCTGCACTTTAGCTGAGCTGTGTGCCTCATGTATTCTATGTTCAGAGTGAGAAGAACTCTGAGACACCAGCTCAGAGTTAAAAGTAATGCAAGAGCTCATTTCATCCTCTTACGAAAGCCTCATCTTCCTCAGATACTCCACAACCCCAAAACTTAACAGCTGCAGAGTTTGTGGGACCAGCTACCTCCTGAGTGTTCTCCCAGTGCCTCAGGCTTCTGAGAGCTACATAATTCCCTCCCATTTTTAGCATCTTCATTCTGCTTTACCTTTGACAATCACAGAATCCTAGAATTGGCTGGGTTGGAAGGGAGCTCAGAGCTCCTCAAGTCCAACCCTTGATCCACTACTGCTGCAGTTCCCAGCCCATGGCACTCAGTGCCACATCCAGGCTCTTTGGAAATATCTCCAGGGATGGAGAATCCACCCCTTCCCTGGGCAGCCCATTCCAATGCCTGATCCCCCTCTCCATCAAGAAATTCTTTCTAATGTCCAACCTAAACCTCCCCTGGCACAACTTGAGACCATGGCCTCTTGTCTTGCTGAGAGTTGCCTGGGAAAAGAGCCCAACCCCCCCCTGGCTCCAACCTCCTTTCAGGGACTTGGAGAGAGTGATGAGGTCTCCCCTGAGCCTCCTCTTCTCCAGCCTCAACACCCCCAGCTCCCTCAGCCCTTCCTCACAGCATTTCTGCTGGATCCCTTCACCAGCCCAGTTGCCTCCTTTGGACCTGCTCCAGCACCTCAAGCTCCTTCCTGAACTGAATGCTCTGAATGACAGTGATTTGGGTTTATTGATATTATTAAGACATAAGTCACTTATGTTCCTCTGAAAAAAAACAACACATTTGTATGTTCATTCAAGAGCTGAATTCTGAACTGGAAATTTAAGGTCTTACCTACTATTATCCAACTTAAAAAGCTACTCCATGAACTTTGTGAGGGATTCAATCTCACAAACAGAAAAGATGGGGATTGAAACAATTTGTGCTCACGTACAGATGGAAGTTATTATGAACTCTAAGAATTAACACACATTGTTTTGACTTTGGAATGTAACAGCAAAGCAAGTTTCTCCAAATAAATGCTCTACCAAGCTAGCACTGAGCTGCTTCTAATTCCAGCTGAATTCTCCTGAGTGCAAGATGTGGTTTTCATTGTTATTATCCTGCTGTTTTACAAAACAGTAACACTTTATCTCCAGAAGATTTTTTTTTTCATGTCAGTAACTTTATTTAATATCAACCCAGTATCACTTCTTTCCTACTCATGTTTCTTCTTGCCACTCCAGGTTATTTTAAAAGGAAAACCAAATAAAAATGAAAGTAAAAATCTGTGAAACCAGGGAAGCTTACACAAATCCTTTTAAGTATTCCTTTAAGTTGATGTAATTTTTTCTGGGGTCTTTGCATCCCACCCACAGTGATCAAGATTTGCAAGACTGATGCAGATAAGGTGATGGAGACCCAAGCTCTACCCTTCACTCTCAAGTAGAGTCAGTGGTGTTCCTCCAAGGCACCTCCAGTCTTCCCACAGCAGCCAGAGGAAATGAAGCAACCAAAATTCACATTTATTCCCAACAGAGTAATTTTCATGACTGGTTCCCTGAATTAAGGCCAACACCTTTGAGCCTTAAAAGGACTCCCTCATATTCTAATGGTTTAGAGATAAGGAAGAGGCAGCTGCTCACTCTCCATCCAAAGAATTATTTTCAAATACTCACATGAATGAAGCAGATCTGGAAGCTTTTCTTGACACAGCCTTAAGATCTTCTAAAAGCTACTTAAATTCAACAGTTCCAGCCTCAAGAACACACAAAGGATTCAAAGAATCTCAGGGTTTTAGATGAAGTCAGTCCCTGAGCACCACACTTTGGTGATGTATTTCTGCACATTATCTACCTGCTCTGCTTTCATGCTGCTTCCACAATGGAATTTGCCCTTGGCAGAACTATAAAAAAGCTGCAATATTTGACCCAGGATCTCAAAACCAAGGTGACTACAACAGTTCATATGGACTTTGGTCACATTTTCTTGATTAAAGAAGTTGTAGAAGCACCTCAAAATTTCTGATTTCCTTTTATTGCTTTTTTATATTCAACACCATCCAATCTCAAGCATTAAAATGTGAACCATTGGTGTTGTACAAACCACTTCAAAGTCTGGCCATTGACTACTCCAGCTTGCACCAGCACCAGTGACCCCATGTACATTTGGAAACTTTTTTTTTTTAAGACAAATATCATTTGCTTTTATGAGTTTAAACACAGGCCTGTGATTTCAAAACCAACTGCAAGGACTTGGAAGGCAACATGGGTGAGTGACCATGTGTCCAAGTGTTCATAGCCCTTTAGAAATTGGACAAGAGCTGAACCAGAATGAGAGATTTCAGCAGGTCCAACAGTGGCAATGATTCAGAAATGACAAGTCATAGAAAAAAAAAAAACAGGAAAACAAGTAAAGCAGTGGCAGTTCCTGTAAAAAGAAAAAAAAAAAAAATACTACAGGCACCAGTGCCAACTAAGACAGACTCCAAGAACTGGAAAAAGCACCAACTTGGGCTTGATGAAGAGTTCATTGTGTCAACTGAGAAATAAGCACAAGAGCACTTGCACCATATAACTGAATGGTAAACTCCAGAACAGGAAAAAAACCCAAGAAAGGCTGAAAAGCAGAGCAAGCAGCATCACCACTCACAAGTTACAGAATGAGCTAATGTATTTACATAAGTAGAGATTAAGGAAAGCATTGATTTGATAGTAATGGAGAGAGAAAGCTATCAAAGCATTTGAAGAAAAGTGAATTTAATCCCTTTTTCTCACTTGTCTTCCTTATGAAAGTCAAGTGTGAACAGCTGGCTGCCATTATTAATACCAGCAACAAAGAGTCACAGTCTAAGTTATATTAACAGCTTGGTTAAGTGAATTTCCAAGATTAGCAGGACTTGATTAACTTCATCTTAAGATATTTTAGCCTTTAAGTAATTTCAGAGCCATTGGAATTATCTTCCAAAATACACTAAGCACGGGCAAGATACCAGAAGTCTGGAAAATGGTAAATGCAATCCAGGCTTAAAAAACAAACAACACAAAAAGACCCAGAAGCTTTACTTTAATTTGGGGTAGGGAATGGGGAGAAAGTGATAGAAGAGAGACCTGGAAAAACAAACCAAACAAGTAGAAACGAAGCATAAAAAAAGATCAGATCACTCAAGAATAAAACTGCCAGGCTAAGCTAATTTCAAGCCTTACAAACAGGTTAGAAACTGAAATGTCATATTTCTGTTGGAATTTAAATAAATCTCTTGGCACTTTCTGGTGTTATATGCCAGAGAATGGGATATTGATGAAGTATGAATGAATACAGAGCAAGTGTGTAGTCTTTGGGTGTAGTTGGACAAAGGTTCTCTGCTGAACATGGAAGTGGTAGTGGAGTGGGGCTCCACAGGGGTTCAGGCTTTACCCCAGCTCTATTCAATATTTGAGCCTGGTGACTTGGATAGAGAACAGGCTCAGGTATGAGAATGAGTTCTGGATCTATCTTCCCCCATCATGATTAAGAACAAAAAGGTGGATCTTTAAGGATATATTCAAGGTACAGCACCTAAAACATTAATTGTCAGCTGCACAAGTTCAGGATGACTGTTCTGTTGCTCTGCAGACTGCACTGAATCACAAAATTCAGTACATTGGACTGTTAAGATACAAAGCTATGAGAATATAATGAACTTAAAAAAATTCATTAGAAGATCTGTGAAGCATTTCTCCCATGCTACTTAATGCCTATTAAGCTGTAGAGTGTATCCAGGTTTGGGCACTGCACTTCAGGTAAGATGTGGATTCAGATGGAGAATAAGAAATAAGAAAGCTCAGAAATGGAGACACGACCCATGAGATAACTCTTTAGAAAGAAGTTGTCTTTTCATGCAGAAAAGTCTGCAAAGAGGAAGAGACTTCAATGAACAGGGAGGTTGTGGAGTCTCCTTCTCTGGAGACATTCAAACCCCACCTGGATGTGTCCCTGTGTCACCTACACTGGGTGACCCTGCTCTGGCAGAGGGGTTGGACTGGATGAGCTCCAGAGGTCCCTTCCAACCCCTGACACCCTGTGATTTCTGTGTTTATAAAAAGAGATTCTTCAACTAAACAGAAGCAAACCAGATTTGTATTAGGTGTCAGAAAAGGCTTCAATGGTCAAGACAGTCAAGCACTGGAACTAAGTAGCATTTAGATCCCACTCTTCTTCAGGAAAGGCTCCACAAATATCAACCAGGGACATAAGACAAGGACATAAGAGCAGTTGACCCTCTCCTAGGTCTGGGCACTCTTAATGGCCTCCATTGGTCCCTTTCAAACCAGCTTTTTGAACACTTGAATTCCATGCCCAAGGTGTTGGATTAGTACCACCTCAAATACAAGTTTCTATGCATTTGCCAAATTAAAAGATGTTCTAAAAATACATTAAGAGCAAGAAAGGCAGGATGACTATAGGAGGTTTTGGGTTTTTTAAATACAAAGTCACACACTTGCAAGACATGAATTTCCAGTTTGCTGTGTTTTCTTACCATAAGTACAGGGGCAGAGGGCTACTAAAAGTAGTAACACACCAAAAATAAAGGCAGAGCAAAGAGAATACATGAGCTGATCATCAATTGTGACAATAAGTGAGAACATTTATAATTTTCAAAACACACAGACTCACAATTTATACTACTTGAAGAGGAAAAGATTCATTATTAGCTGCACAGTCCTTCTCTGAACACCACAGAAGAAAATCTCAAGCCCAAAGCAGTAAGGTAAGACAATGTTCACCTTAGAGCAGGTAACCACAGACAGCAGATGCACACTCATGCCACACTAACAGACAGTAGATAGAAGTAAAATATCTCAGTGTACCAACCTGTGCTATATTTTTGTTAAGAAGATACACTCCATATTCAAACTGAAGCTTCTCCCCTCCTTTTGGATATAAAGGAAATCTGATGGGAAAGAAAAAAAAAGAAAAGATTTAAGGTTAAGTTATTCAGATGCTTAAGTAAACTTCAGCAAGGCACAGACTCCTTTTCTGAGGAGGAAAAGATTTTAAAAGCCTCCCTTGCTGACTTCTCCCAGGAACCCCTCTCCACAGGATGCACTGAGGAACCCTTTGCAGCCCCAGTCAATCAGCCTTTTAAAAACTGATGTCAAAATTCAGCTAATGAATAACATTTTCTAATGTATTTAAGGTTTTCAAAAGCTGCTTTATGGCTCCCCCAGTGCTGCAACATTCCTCTCACTAAGTGGAGCATGTTTTCAGAAGCATTCAGCATAACACCAGTTCCATGTTACCACTTTGTATTCAGCCATTCGTATGTGCTTAGCTCATTTCCAAACAGAAGGAAACCTTTCAGAGAACTGTTCTCTTTTGATTAAATTTCTTATTTTGTGACTGGAAGAGCCCAAATCTCTTCACACACACACACAAGATGTTTGCAGAACACAGAGGGCATATGGGATTCCTTCCATTTCAATACAGCCTGAAGTCAGTTACAGCATCAGAAGTCACTGCAGCCCTTGCAAATATTATATCCCTCATTTTTATTGCTTCTATTTAATAAATAAAGCAGTTTTTACAATTTTAAATGAGCTTATATGAAAGCAGCACAGCTTATTTCTGTCTTAGCTGCTCCATGAGATTACAGAACCAAAAGTTTAGTCCTTTATGTACTGAAACTGTCTGAAACTCTGCACTGAAGAATATAACATTATGTGCACATTCTAGGGACCTTTGTTTAAGGGAAGAAACTCCCATAAACAGCCTTAATATTTGTACACTGCATTTTTTAGGATTGTCTTTTGACTCCTCCTTACCAGCAGAGCTTAGGAGGTCATCATGGTCAATCTTGATAAAAATCTAACATTTATATTTGTGGGAACTACACCATGAAATGAGCTTTTGCCTTTTCAAGAACTGCATCTTCTGCAGCTCCTAATCAAGATGCTGGGCATATTATCTGCACCACCCTCCCCATTACATCAGAAACCAAAAGTCTCTCTCAAATATAAGATAACAAATACAGGAAGATCAATATCTACTAGAAACAACACACATTCTAGAGGGGTGATTAAGCAAAGTGTATTTTATCATCAATCAGCCCCACAGCAGACTACATTTGCAACTTTTAAGGAGAATTAAATAGCACCATTAAAGCTAAAGGTCAACAGGTCACGATCACAGCAGATCAAATATTAAGACATCAGCTTCAAGTTTTATGCTACTTTCAAACTCACTGGGTCACTTCAAGTTGAGGAATATAAAAATCACCACGAGCAGTATATATCTAGCTCACCTTGCTTAATAGATCTATAAATCCAACTTGTTGCCCATGGAAGAAAATAAAACCTTTCAAAGTAAACACATGCTACAAAAATCCCACGATGCATTATCCTAAGTGTAAAATCCCAATCAAAAGGAATTCGTGGCAATATCTACAATTACACTGCCCAGACTGAGCAAGATTTAGATTTAGAGGATACTTTTACAATTAACAGTATAAAACTCACTCAAGCTTGACTATAAAAGCACCATTAGGAACACAAGCCATGTTTCACTGGAAGATAGTATTTCATTAAGTCACTAATAATAGAACACTTTTCCCATTACTAGACACAGAGCTCTTCAATCCATGCAGTGCAGAAAACAGAATAAAACTCTTTTACAGTGGTTTACATCTCCCACACACAGTTTCTTTTAAGCTACAAAGATTAAACTCTTCTGTTTACTATGCTGGGATTGGTGCTTTTCTAACATCCATGTTTCTGCCCTTTATCTTCCCCAAATACATCTTGAAAGATTCTTAACTACAAACATCCCTGTGTCAGCTATCAGAACATAACCACTTACATGAAAGTCTGGAGAAATGTCAGTGGGTGTCTTTGTGTATGCACATTTAGGAGGCAAAGAAAAATATTACCAGCTTTTATATCTCTTTCTTTCTGTGTTATCTTGCTTGCCTATTATGCCTGGTCACAAGCAATAAACTAAAGGAAGAGGAACCCCAACATTTTATACAGTGCTTCACTGACTATAACTGAAAGCAATTTTAAATGCTGGCTCCCCATGTGAAATTCTTCTTGCCTGCTCCTTTGAAAAGCAAAACTGTCAGCTAAATCTCTCACTTTGGCATGCTACAAAAAGTTAAGTCTTCTGTGTAAGGTTTGAGTTATACTTGCTCAAAAAATACATTTCAAAACTACTAATTTTGTATTTTTATAATCACAAAGCACTCCATAAAATGAAAAATGGCATCTGGCTGCCCATTCTGCTCCAACGTGTACCACCTTCCTTGTTTCCATTCTTGCTGGTGTGTTTTTTGGGGGAAAAAAAGGAATCATTGAGCCCCTTGAAAGCAGAACACAGATATTTACTCTAAGGTGAACGTTTCAAAGGAATAAGTTTGGTATGTTTAGTGGAAAGAATTAAAAAAGGCAAGCCAGAGGTGTCTTGTTGTATAACCACCAGAAAAGATCATCTGAGAAGTAAGTAAGTAGTACAAAACTTGCTCTGAGTACACTCAGGAGTAACACATACTGTAAGGAAACATACACCTAGCATGCAGAAATTAGGAACAGAACACTTTCTGCTCTGTAATATTCAAACTGTATCAACACTGTGTTGTAAAAAATGTTGATAAATATGGAATATTACTTTTAAATAATGTGTAGGCTTCTTAAACTACAGCTCTAGTACACTCTGAGTTTACCATAGATATTCTTTTCCTGTATAAAAAGCACACTGCTCAGCTGGCACAGAGCAGTAATAATTTTAACAGTGACTCACAAAGATCTTAGTTCAGAGAACATGAACTTGGTGCAGGAAAAAAACATTCAGTAACTTTTAACAGGTTAACCCCATTTGGAGTTGTTTCTGCCCCTCGTGTTTCCACTGTACTCCAGGTTATTCTTGCTTCACTTATGACATCTGACATGGCAGCAGTAAGAGCCCATGCTGGGAAAAAGCACAAGGAAAAGTAGTAATAAAGGGAATAACAAGCTAGTGAGCACATGGAAAGGCAGCTTTAGGACTTAGGACAATTGTGCCAAAGATGCTGAAATGAAAGAAGTCCCACTCTGAATTCAGAAGGTGGAGAGCACAGCATTAAAGTGATCCAAAACTGCAAACCAGATTGATTCTAACCAGATGCTCAATATGTGCCTTTAAGATCCAAGATAACAAAGAGGATTCTCAATCTTAAAAGCTTACGTTTGTTTTGGAAGTTTTATGTTTTGCTTATTTCATCCTGAAGGACTGTGACAAATGCAAAGTTTTTATTAAATTATTTGAGTCCTGTGTTCTGTTTTATAGGACTCACTGGGCTCCAAGCTGTACCACACTGCAGGAACCACAATAAAATGCAAAACATCTACATTTTTAGACACATAGCTCACCTCCCCTTGCATGGCTGTCACCTTGGACAAAAGTTGGGTTCTTCTCCCTCTGATATCACAGTGACAAAACAGTTTCTTCCATAGTGAACCAGAACAAGATCAAGTTTACAGGCTTGAAGCACACACAAGGCTTGTATTAACACTAATATATTCAATATATTCACTAATATATTCAAGACACAAATTTTCCCAGTCTCACATGAAGAGGTTCTCATATTGCCATTTCCCATGGTCGACAGTAAAACCAGTAAAAAAAAATAAAAAAAAAAATCCAAAAAACAGAAAAGCTTTTACAAGGCACTTCTAATAATCTCCAAGTAATTTTAATTTTAGCAAAACTTAGAACAGAGAAGCAACTCATATGGCCCCACCTTACCCTTCTCCCCTCACTCCTCCTTGGAGGCTTCCCAAGAACAAGTATCTCCTCTCTACCTGTAATTATCATCTTATTCCAACCAATCTCCTGTTAATTACTGCCCTGCTTCCTAAGTGTCAGCTGCTGGATAAACAACACCTTAGTTTAATCATGGTCTAAAAAACCTGGGATGGAAGTTGGAAGGGAGCACATTACTACCAAGAAACTCTCCTCTTCCCTAAAAGGAACCTCAGGCTCCAATCAGATGTTTTTCTTCATAAAATCTGATGTTTAAGACCATGGGATGCCACTAAAAATTGGCAGTTCCAAGAACAAAGAAGGGCTTTTTGAAATACACAGGGCAACTGATTTCTCAGTCTATTTGCACATAAGGAGATTTTGCTGATAAGAAGTAAGTAAACAAACAAGTGTGAGAAGGTCAAGGCTTAGATCTCCATAGCCAAATATTTCTACTTGTAAGAAACTCAAGTCAGCCCCAGAAATCAAAGCATGCACTCAAGTGAGTCCTGATTAACCCAAGGAAGAATCTCCACTTTCCTTGTAAACTGCCCAGGCAAACAGGGGTGGAAAAGGAAGAAATCCCAACTACAAGAAGTGGTTAAGTGAAGTGTCAACATTGGTGTTATTTTATGCTGTAGGCTCTCTGTGAAAGTTTCTGGAGCGCCAACCCTCATTAAATCCTCCCCAAAGAGCTGTGAAAAGGAATAGGGGAGGCAGAGGTTACATGCTTTGTTCACAGTAACTCTGATGGGGAAATGTAACCCCAAGTCAGCCTTTTAAATACAAAAAAAAAAAAAAAAAAAAAAAAAAAAAATCAGGGCAGAAAGTCTACCTCTTCTCCAGAGTGAATCTACAGAACCTGCACCCCTCTGTCAAAAATGGAATTCTATTTTGAGTTCTTTAAAAAACCTTGCAACACTTCCCAAATTCTAAGTTTGAAAATAGTCAATAGCACCCAACTACAGCATCAACAGGACCCCCAGGGAGCTGTTACTTCAGAATTAATCTTTTTATTATTCAGAATTAATCTTTCCTGAGACAGTTATCCTAACATGGCAGTTAGACAAGGAGAATACATCTAAGACATAATGAACACAGGTATCTCAAACTGAAAAAAGTTTAATTTTACTACAGTAAATAATATTTTAAGGTTACAAAGAACGTAGGCAAGGTGATAAATTCTCTAAAATAAAGAAATTTAATATATGTATTTCCAGTCAATATAGAAAACTCATGGTAGATGGTTGACAATTTCCACTCCAGTTGAAGCTGCAAGCAGCTAAATACCATTGTTAACTCAAGGCAGATTTCAATTTTCAGTTCTAGATACAGTCTTGGGTATGTCTAAAAACATTTGTGGTTTGGAAGCAGTACAGGATGAGCAGAGAGGAGTTTTGATGAATGCCTCTGTCAGCTGTACCTGTCCAGGGGCCTGAAGACATTTCTGGTGTCTTGAGGCCCCTCTGACTTTGACACCTCTGCAGAAATCCCATCCAAAAGCTGCAGCATGAACCCCAGGAGACCACCAGATCCCACTCTGCTGATAAAAATCCCTGTTCATCCAGATCATCTTACACTTGTAAAGCTACAGGCACCAAGAAATCCAATGGATCAGCTCTAAAGCAAGTGCAAACCTTCTTGTACCTCAGCTGTGGTAGCTCTTCCTTCTGAATAAATTTCATCACTCTTTGTGGTAGGAAAACCATATAAATTACTTCCCAGTGTTGATTTCTGCCTTATTTTTAGGATTCAATGAGGCAGACTATGCTTATGTGCTTGCTGAAAGTAAACCTGAGAAATTGCAGTGGTAGATGCTAGAGAAAAGGCTCTTTGAGGATTTTCTTTTCCACATTCAGTTTAAGGTGAGATTCCTACAGTTCAAACCAATGAGGTTTGGTGGATTTTTTCCTTATAAATATTTTAGTTACTTCTTAATAAAAGAAAGGGGTGTAAGCCACCTCTCACTGGCTTTGAACATCTGAACTAAACCACTGGTTTTGGTAAGACAGCACAGGAAGGAAGTTTGTTACCCCAGTGTTTCCCACCAGAATAGTTCACTAAGTGATGTACTGAAAAATCAGAAAATCAGAGAAAAAAGGTCTTGAAAAGATTGCTTGTGTTGTCCACAAATATTAATACTGGAAAATTAGAGGTCTGCTTTAAAGATAGAAAAGTGATGAGCCTAATTTTAGTGTTGTAAGAATGAGACCACCCTTCTTACAACTCACAAATAATCTGTCCTAAATGTCCTCCTCTAACCACTAAGAACTTCTCTTCACTGTCCCACATTTTCAGCTGACTTTAGCCAAGTCCTTATCAGCCATCAAGATCTCATTTAATTTTATAGCCTCAGCTAATCTTTAGCCCTTTCTCAAAGTAAGTGAAGTGTTTGATGAACATGCAGTAAATCACCACAGGGTTTTTGGTTCAGTCAGATGGTAACTGTTAGGAAAAGCTGAAAGAATCCTTAGTCCATGCATTGATTTCAGACCTCAAGTATCTCTTATGAATTCAAGTCCAAATATATTTACTGTTGTGTTCTGTGATTTATGAACTCCTCTGCATCCAGAAAAATCACATATGTACCAATATATTGATGGCCAATTTTTATTGTCTATAACCACCTGTCTTTAATACAAACTATATTTAAAGCTTAAGAAATTGCTTCATTTCTAACTGCTTTCACCTGCTTCTACTTTGGTACTGCACCATATGTTTTAAATGGTTTTTTCTCTCTTTGGTTCAGATTTAAGGCATGACCCAAATCATATTAAAGCCTCAAAGTTTAATCTCTACTTCAGAAAGGGAAGAAGTCAATAAATTAATTGGTTTTACACATGTAACTGGTTTTCACTGCCTGAAGTGGGGCACAATTTAAATAGCATATTACATCCCATTTGACAAATGTAAGCTGAATTTCAAATATAGTTTGGAATTGTGTTATATACCCTTAACTTTCACAGTGATTCAAGGGTTAAAGACTGCTCATATTTGCAACTTTCCAAGCTAAATTAACAACAAGGACATTGTTGCTTTAAGAATACTTTATTTTCCAGTAGTTAACTGAAGAAGTGAAAGATACCAATATTAAATGAAGCCAACATCACTGCATTTTCACATCACTTGCAAGACACTTCCAGCCCAGCTGCACCCACCAAATTTTTCAGAGAACAAACCTGACATAGCTTTTTCCTTCACTTCTTGTTTCATGGCTGCAGCAAGATGACTGTAGAGCAGATTTGGCAGAATGCAGCTGAAACTCAATTATTCACCATTATACAGATAAAGAACTGATGTAATTTCTGTGACTGTAACAGTCATAAGTGTGATAGCAGAGAGCCATCCATCAGACCCAGGCAACAACTGTGCCTCATGCAGCACCACCAAAAATAGGGAAGTTTAGAAAATTATGAATTTCAAGCTTAAGCCCTGAGATAAGACACCCTAGAGGAGGACAGAACTAAATAGCCCAATCCAGATAAGATAATGACCTGAAAAAGTCACAAGTTCTTGCTTGATATGACTGAAGCATGAGGAGAACAAGAACAAGGTTTAAATATTTACTGAAGTTTGAGTTATTTCTATCTCAGCCCCTTTTGGGGGGCTGAGAGAGAGGCAGAAGGAGAAGAAGAAACCTTCAGCCTAACCACATCCTGTTTGCTAACTGCAAAGGAATGTTGCATTCAGAGGAGAAAGATTTTGTTATCTTCAAAAAGTCCTAGGACTTCTCTGAACCAGAATAAAGAAAACCTTGAAAGCCTTTTAAGTGAGACTGAATACAATTGTCCAGGCAGCTCACTTAAAATCATTATTCCCAAGGACACTTTGAATCAAGTATTAGGAAAAGTTGGCTGCTTGGGAGCCCCAGGCACCAAAATACCCAACACTTCCAACCAGAAGACCAAGGCACAAGAAGCTTTGGCTGCACAGCTTCAAAACCTTTCTCCTTCTCAGAGAAACTACCCCATGGTTAGATCAGCTTCAGAGACCAGCACAGATCTTAAGAAGGACACAAGCAGCTGAGTGCTTGTTGGAAGAAAGACAACTACAAAGCAACTGCATGAAACTGCCTTGATTTTTTAATTCTAGAGACACAACACAGAATTTCAGACTGGTTTGGGTTGGAAGGGACCTTCAAGTTCATCTACTTCCATCCTCCTGCCATGGGCAGGGAGATCTGCTACTGGACCAGGCTGCTCCAAGCCCCATCCAACCTGGCTTTGGGGCATCCCCAGTTTCTCTGGGCAACCTGGGCCAGTGTCTCATCATTTTCCCAGTGAAGAATTTCTTCCTAATCTCTAAGCATTTCTGAGCCTTCTCAGATCAAGTTACCAGCTGATGGTGGAGGCCATTAACTGACCTTAGGGTGACTGCTGGCCTACCAGGGAGAGCTAACTAGCCTGCCAAAAATCAGCATGATTGGAAAAAGTTTTAAAATTAAGAAGTTAGATCTCCAATGGGTGAGCAACACTGAAAAAAAATGGAAAGACTGAGGAAAAAAAAAAAAAAAAAGAAAAAAGATTACGAGCATGCACTTTGCTTTGTTAGAGATGAGATTAAGCCATGAGTATGATTCACAAATCACAAGTGAATTCAGATTTGATTGCTGTATGGTGTTTAGTTCCTAATTGAGAGAACAAGCTAAAGTTGTAAAACAAACTTGATGACAAAAATACAGACTGCCAAGGGAAAAAAAAAAACCCATATCTTCATTCAAGCTTTACACAATGCAAAGATAATTATTTTACTGGGAAAGAAAAACATATTGGCAGTTTAACTTTATGAGAAGTATTTGCAAAATGCCTGTCTGAATAGCTCAACAAGAAGATAATGGAAAGCAGAGGCATTGCCATCTCTCTATTAAAAAAATGAAACTGCTGTGACCTTGCTTTTAGAGAATGTACAAAATCTGTGTAGGCTGTAGAGAGGAAAAGAAAGCAGACCCAGATGATGAAAGTCAGGCAGCTCTCAGTGAGCCACTCACCAGTTTCTACAAGAGAGTCTCATTCTACCAGTTCAGCAAATAACACTATCAAACACCTCTAAAACACAGCTAGCAAGCCATGGAACAAGTGACACTGATGGCTTCTTGCAGCTTGTGCATTCCCAGAAGGTTTTTCAGCTTAAATTCAAGGCTTGCTACACACACACCACGATGGAAATCACCAGGATTATCTGGAGAGCAGACAACCTCACTTATCAGAACTTGAAATCTTCCTGCCACTGAAGGCTCATTTTTTAACTAGAGGGCACTTTCTACAGGTCAAGTCCTTGCTTATTGAAAAATGAAGTAATGTTTTGAAAAATAATCTCATCAGGAGTATAGTGTTCCAAGGGGAGTAAATTCAGACTACTATGTCTTTGCAGAAACATTTCTCAGCTGTAGATGTCTGGGGTCACTGGTCCCTCATCTACTGCAGTAAACAAAAGTGGCTTGCTCAGACTGGGCAGGAGCATGTAAAAAGCTTCTAGTTTCCAGCAACAGTATTAACAGCATGTAAATTTCTTCAAGAACACCTGATGTAATATTTGGTGACCAAGTGATGGGAAAAGTGGTGACCAAGAATAAAATAACCCCCGGATTCTAGCTAAATATCCTTAAGAATGTGGGACGTAAAAACACAGTTCAAGATAAGTTCATGGCAAAAAGCATTCTTTGAGCAATAAAGTTGAACACTTAACACACACTCAATCTACCCCAAAGAATCAACTTTGCTTTGACAGCTATTAGATTTCTCAACAAACCATCTCCCTCCATCTGATTTACGGCTGCCAAGATTTCTTCCCAAAGCTGCCATTTGATTATCTCAGCCAAAGTACCTACTATGATTAAAGACTTCTCAGTGGAGTGGGAAGATGTTAAAGTCACTGAAAAGTTATCCTTCACTTGCCTGTGTCATGATTTTTCAGGCTGCTTTGTTGAAAGTGGCTTATCTGTTACCAGGCACAGAGCAATAAGCACCTTTCCTTGCAGTAACTCTACTACAGCTCAGAGACTTATTTTCCTCCTCTTCCAAACAGGAGGAAGGCAGCAGCAGTCAGGACCACTTTTAGGCCACATTCATCCAACAAGTGGCTTCTAAATGCTCCAAAATTACTCTGCAGGCCTGGTTGCCACCTTTACTTTTTCTGCCAATCTGGCTTTGCCACACTTAAAAAAATTCAAGGACAGAGAAAGGTAATTTTGGAAGCACATAAAATTTTCTTTAATTACAGGCTTGAGAAATGAAGTTTTTTGCATCAGAACTGTCAGTAATTTAGTTTGTGTGACTTAATACACAAAATGTAATGGAAATTTTCTTTAGTTAATGTCACTGAAAAGTTATCCTTCACTTGCCTGTGTCATGATTTTTCAGGCTGCTTTGTTGAAAGTGGCTTCTCTGCTACCAGGCACAGAGCAATAAGCACCTTTCCTTGCAGTAACTCTACTACAGCTCAGAGACTGATTTTCCTCCTCTTCCAAACAGGAGGAAGGCAGCAGCAGTCAGGACCACTTTTAGGCCACATCCATTCAACAAGTGGCTTCTAAATGCTCCAAAATTACTCTGCAGGCCTGGTTGCCAGTTCTACTTTTTCTGCCAATCTGGCTTTGCCACACTTAGAAAAATTCAAGGACAGAGAAAGGTAATTTTGGAAGCATATAAACTTTTCTGTAATTACAGGCCTGAGAAATGAAGTTTTTTGCATCAGAATTGTCAGTAATTTAGTTTTCATGACTTAATACACACAATGTAATGGAAATTTTCTTTAGTAGTGCAAAAGAGGATGTCTAAAATTCAACAGCAACAGATCAAATTAATGCTTTAACACGTGCAGATTAAAAGCACATCTGGCCCAGCTATTCTTAACTTTTCCACTTCTCTGAAATTTAGCTCCTTAGACTAATTAAAAACATCTCAAACTGGCTTAACCAACTTGCTGGTTTGAGTTCAAGTCTCAATCAGCAAGGCATGGAGTTAAGATTCACCACATCCAGTCCTGCACTTGCAGATCAGCTTGAGCTGTACACAGGCTGTATCAGGATAAACTCACTCATGGCTTTGCATCCTTAAGGAATACAAAAGTATTCTGAATATCCAACAAAGGGAGCTGTGTTTCAGGCTTGATGTGCTCTAAAAAACTTCTAATCCCAGTGAAAAATGAGCTGTTTTCTCCTATTTATGCCTTTACACTTTCCACATGGGCTGCAGCAAAGAAATTAAACTGCTTTTTAAGGTACCAGCAACCAGGGGATTCCAGGTATTTTTCAAGCACTGCAGTGCCTCTGATACAACAGGTTGGACACACTCAGACTTGGCTTCCAGAAAAGTTCTTGGTAGCAGATCCTCACAACTCTAGCTCAGAACAGCAACTTTTAGAACATCCACCTACATTAAATATCAAGACAAAAAAAATTCCTAATAATTACAATCTCCTGGCATGCTCAAATTTTGCAATAACAATGAAGCTGAGCTCCAGAAAAATACAGTTTTGATGTATAACCCCACAGCACATAAATACTTTCTGGAAAATTATTTCAGGATCAGGATTATGGCTTTCAGCTGCAAATACAGCATGTGTTTTGTTCCTGTTTTCTAAGAGAACATAGTAGGGGCAAACAGAGCATTTCCTAATGACAAGAGAAGGTGTTCAGGCAGCATAATAAGTAGCATAATGTACAAAACCAGACAGACCAGAAGCCATTCCAACTGGGCAAGTTAGGGAATTAATCAGGAGACTACTTACCATTCCTACTTAGACCATTCCCACTCTTATGATAGAGGGATTTCTTCAAAAATTAAAATTGCAAATAACTTGCACAGATTTAATTCAAAACTAACAAGTACTTCAACTGTCACTCAATACTGTTACTTTAAATGGAAATTCAAGCAGTTGAAGCTATTCCTTTCTCCCCTCACCCCCCAAATATCTTATTTGTTTCTCAATATTTATTTCTCCTGAGGTTTAATTTCAGTCCAGTTCAATTCTTAAAAAATCCTTGGTATCTAAGCCACAGGTAAATGGCAGCACACACAACTTCCCTCCTCCTCCTGCTGTTTCACACAACTATCTGGTTCCTGAGGTACATGAAAAATCCCAGAATTGCAGAGAGGTTAAATGCCTTTGGATGCAGATGCTTTAGACTGCATCACAGCTGTCTGTGTTTCCTACAGCCCATTGGTGTCTGTATTTGTCCAGCAGAATGGAAAAAAAGCTTAAATCTTTCTATAGACTACAAAATGCTAAGAAAACCTTTACAGTGTTTTACTGTTATCTTAGGTCAGCCAATGCCAAATATTCCTGAAAAAAATTTACCAACTAGATCAGGCTTCTTCCATGCCTGTTTGGGTTGGGTTTTTTTGGTTGTTTGTTTTTGTTTTGGTTTGGTTTGGCGTTTTGGTTTGTTTGGTTTAATTTTCTTTTTAAACTGTATGTATATTTATGATTTTTATAACAGTAGGTGGCAACAAGCTCAATACTGAAACATGCAACACAATAAAAGTACCACCTCTTTGAGACCAGACAGCTAGGAAATGAGTGTGTGTACTTCACAAGCTATGCCTGAAAACAAAAAAGGTTCTTTTTGCCTTTTAAATAGAACAGCTTTTTAAAATCACATGTGCTACCACTTCAGTTTTTTATCCCCAACCTGAAATATGACTTTGAGGTGATTACTTTCTTTCTGCTGTTCTTTTTCTACTCCTCCCTTAACACATTTTGGTGGAACATAATGGCCAGAACACAACACACACAGTATTTAATTTTTCCTTAATATTACCACGGAGAAGCAACAATATCAAAACTATTTCTTGAAACTCTTCTTGTTTCCAAGGGAAGTAAAGTGAGGCAGTGAAGTAAAGAGGTCTTGCAAAACCTTTTAAAAGACACAGCATGAATAAGAATGCAAAACCCCAACACCAATTGTTCTGAATGCACATTTCATTTATCCTGACACATGCAGGGTACCAGAAAAGTGATTAAGCCCCAAAGAATGCAATTTTACTTAGAGATGAATGCATATTTTCAAGATGTCCAATGTGATTTGATGAAATGAGTATTCTCTCCTTAAATATCCAACTGGTTGGAGAAGCATCACGTGAAGTTTGTTATAAAATGGGAAGCAATCCAGCATAGCTGTGAGTCAACAGAGATGCCAAAAGACTCCCCCACAGATGCCATAAGTGCTTCACTGTACTCACTTTTAAAGTAAGAAGGATTCTGCTGTTGTTTCAAAAGATTCAGCAGCTCCCAGATGGAAAAATGAAGTTTACTTGGTGAGAGGTTGAAATTCACAGAATCACCTTGGTTGGTGAAGACCCTGAAGATAACTGAGTCCAACCATTAACCTGACACTGACAGGACCTTCACTAAGCCATATCCCTAAATATTTTGTCTCCACAGCTCTTCAGTGCCTCCAGGGATGGGGACTCCACCACTGCCCTGAACAACCTCTTCCAGAGTTGCTTCTCTCAGCATTCAAAAAGAAGAACTAAATGTAAGAATATCTATAAAACAGGACAAGAGCAGCAGCAACACTAACACAGGCAATATCACAAAGTAGGTCTCACTCCAGCCCTAACACTCCTTATTTTGCTCTAAACTGAAAGCTATTTTTTATTTACAAATGTGGGAGCAGGCTCACAGAAGCCCTGAATGCAGAAAAATATCAGAAAAATATCAGAAGTAGTTTCATCTCAGCATTCTTGCCTTGTTTATGAGGATGTGATGAAGTGCTGGGTTTCAGTTCCAGAAAAACAGTGCCAAGGAATTTAGGTGGTTTATTCAGCAAGCACGTTTGTCACTGGAGAGAACAACATGCTGCTGTCCCACAGAACCACAGAATCTTAGGGGCTGGAAGGGACCTCAAAAAGATTGAGTCCAAGCCCTCTGCCAGAGCAGGATCACCTCCTGTAGGTCCCACAGAAACACATCCAGGTGGGGTTTGAATTTCTCCAGAGAAGACTCCACATCCTCTCTGGGCAGCCTGTGCCAGTGCTCTGCTACTCTCAGAGTGAAAAAGCTTTTTCTTATGTTTACTTGGAACTTCCAAGGCTCCAGCTTGCATCCCTTAACCCTTGTCCTGTGTGGATAATACTGAGAGGATCCTGGCTCCATCCTCCTGACACTCACCCCTTACATGTGGGCATTATAAGGTCACCCCTCACAGTCTCCTGTTCTCCAGACTTTCCTCATCAGATGTTCCACTCCCTCCATCCCCTTGGTGCCTCTGCCCTGGACTCTCTCCAGCAGTTCCCTGTCCTTCTGGAACTGAGGGGCCCAGAACTGGACACAAGATTCCAGATGTGGCCTCCCCAGGGCAGAGTAGAGGGGGAAGAGAACCTCTCTCAACCTACTAACCAGACAGATTTGCTTTGAAATCTTTCAGACTCCAGAACAGTTGAGGAATGGTATTTTTTCTTCCTAAGTGCTTGATGCACTCTGGAGATGCTGAAAGGGACCAGTGAAGTGGTGCAATTAATGAGATCTTGAGTAAAAATTAGGTTTTTGCCTTTCCTTGGTGGTTTAGAAAGTCCTAAAAGTAGATTTTTAGGAGAAAACTTACTGACTTTTAGCAGTACTGAAACTGTTTAATGGAATACAAGAAGGGAACAGTTATTGAATAGAATATAATCACTGATGTCTCTACAATTCCAAAGCTAACCATATATTGTGTGCCTCTGGCTGGAGTTCTAGACCTCATTCTACCTTCAGCAATGTGGCCAGACACAAGTGGTTCTCACCACAGCCTCCAACCTCTTTTGCAGACTCCTAAATTCCAACTTAACATTAACTGCAGCAAACAGAACTGAATATTGCTACAAGAACTTGGAGATTTCAGTGACCTGGGTCATCAGATTAAACAAATCTGAAGCAGATAAAGTGTTTTCCAAACGTAACTTACATTCCAAAAGCTCTCAAAATATTTAATCATCTTATAAATAAGGGCTTTAAAAAGCTGGTGCAGAAATTTGACAGTGAAGTAACATATTTATACTACGTGAGATTAAAAACAAACACATGCACTTATGAAATTGCTCTTGAGTGAAAACATCAGCTGTTTCCCTGATGGATGATTTTTAGAAGCTCTTAATATGGATCTCAGACAACCTTGCAGTCCAGGAAAAAAGTACAAAGCCAACTAAAATGTTTAACCTAGTCAATAATCATGATTCTATGTGCTGCAAGTATAGAGAAAACCTCACTGTAATTACTCAGAAGTTTATGTTGGATTTTGAAAGCTGCTAAAGGACAGGTCACTGAAATAAAGAAATTTAATGATGCCTGTTAATTGCTATGTTCAATTCAGTTAGGAAGAGGTGAGAAACATGAGCTATTAGTTCAGAAAGAAGACTGCAAGTTATGACATTTGAGGTTTTCTATAGCAACTGAAATCCTTTGGGACTTGGTAGGATTGACTCTCCAATTGCTGGGAAGAGAAGACCTCAGGCAGGAGCTAATCCTGAAAAAAATCTTGCAGAACACAGGTAAATGGGCCAGTAGGGATTCATATACTTAGCTAAACTTCTCCTTTTCAGAAATCTATTGTGAAATAAAGTATTAAGTCATGAGGGTTTGCAAGTCTATAGCCTAAAGGACTAAGCCTTCCAATCTGTCTCAGACAACAGGAAATTGGTTTAATCTTTATACACCCACACACAGGCAGCTCTAACTCCTCAGAAATCTGTTTTCCAGATATAAATGTTCTCCTTTGCTACCCTTCTGCAAGTGATGTACAGGAAGGAGTCTGAACATATGCTTAGAGAACTAAACTGAAGCAAAACAGATTAATGTTCTATCAAGCTACCCAGGAAGTGTTTGGACAAGTTATTAGAACAGTATCAAAATTAATTTGCAGACCTAATTATAAAGTCATATTTTATTGTGTCAAAACAGGAAGGCCTCTGTGAGCTTAACTCTTAAGGCAAGTTATCTCTGCTCTCCTGGCAAAAGTCACTCAGCTCAAAGAGAAATCAGATGCTTCCAAGCACCCCAATCCTGTCAGTGTCCCCATCTTGATTTGGACTATTAGGAATTAGTGTTAAAATATAATAATCTGCCTATTTCCAAAAAAGAGGTTTGGTGGTCTGTGGCTTTTTTTTTTACAGGCTTCATGTCAATAGAGACAGCTACTTCCTACACATTCCCCTTCCTTCTGCCATTTCTTTTCCTCCCTTTTCAAACTCTGCACATGGAAAAAAAAAAAGTCACTGGTTCCATACAGGCACAGGATCAGAATGGAGAAGCTGCCCTCCCACAGGTGGGCAAGGCTGCATTTTGAGTTTTGTGGCTGCAGGCTACAGAAAGTGAAGCTTAACCCATAATTGCCACTATTTTCATGTTAGAGCACACAGGTGCAGAAGACAGTGAGAAAACAGGCAAAGTGCCAAAACACAGGAGAAGGCATTCAGAGAGTGGATTTCAGGACAGCAAGAGAGTTTCCTGGTAGCACAAAAGCAATAGTGTAGCTACATGTTGAACAACAATTACAAAACAAATACAAACCTCTCCATTAAATGTTAAGTTGCTTTTTAATAAATAACTGTTTACAGTGGGTGTTTTTTTTCACTCAATTAAGATCTTATTTTTCTCATGTTTATCATTCACTACTCCAGTACTGCCAGTAACTCCTTAGTGAAGCTGCACTTGCTGTGTGCAGAGTATTCTCACAACCAGTAGCAAACAGAATCCTAGAATTGGCTGGGTTGGAAGGGAGCTCAGAGCTCATCAAGTCCAACCCTTGATCCACTCCCCCTGTGGTTCCCAGCCCATGGCACTCAGTGCCACATCCAGGCTCTTTTGAAATAGCTCCAGGGATGGAGAATCCACCCCTTCCCTGGGCAGCCCATTCCAATGCCTGATCCCCCTCTCCAGAAAGAAATTCTTTCTAATGTCCAACCTAAACCTCCCCTGGCACAACTTGAGACCATGGCCTCTTGTCTTGCTGAGAGTTGCCTGGGAAAAGAGCCCAACCCCCCCCCGGCTCCAACCTCCTTTCAGGGACTTGGAGAGAGTGATGAGGTCTCCCCTGAGCCTCCTCTTCTCCAGCCTCAACACCCCCAGCTCCCTCAGCCCTTCCTCACAGCATTTCTGCTGGATCCCTTCACCAGCCCAGTTGCCTCCTTTGGACCTGCTCCAGCACCTCAATCTCCTTCCTAAACTGAGGGGCCCAGAACTGGACACAGGACTCAAGCTGTGGCCTCACCAGCACTGAGTACAAGTTTCCCCACCAGCAACCAAAACTTACCTATCAGACACATTATTTTCATTTTTCTGTCATTATGAGAAGCCAAATGTACAGTAATTTTTCCTGCCAACAGACCTAGAATGACAAAGCTGAACTACACCATGAGATCACAGAATTCCAGTGGGAGAAACTCCAGTGACTGTCCCACAGCTCCTGAAAGCAGGAAGAAGCAACTTCCAACTCCGTGTTACTTCACCGCTACCCAAAAGCGTTGAGAGGGAGTTTTGTGATGGTTTTGTTGGTTTGAAAAAAGTGCATAAGCATCCTTATGCCATACTTACTCTCTCTCTTTTTCTGTCAGTTTGTCATTGATATTATCTTTGATTGTAGACCTGGAGCCCTTGTGAATTATGGGATACCTGAGTGGCACTTGTAAGAAGTAGGATATCATCGAAACCAAGTGAGCGGTGTAGCCCAGGGCAACAGCAATGCTTCCATCATCTTTTGCTGCCAATAAGAAAAAAAATCCATTATTTAATCCATTATTTAATCACTGCAGGCTCAGGACAAGTTCATTCTTAGTGCTCAGAGAATGATACTGGTAATGGAGTATCAGAAATTATCCTAGCTGCAAGTTTGAAATAAATTCCAACTCCTCGCAGTTCTGGTTTATTCCCCCTGTCATTTTTACACTTTCAAAGTTAAAAGTTATTCTTAACAGTTGGGAAAAGGGAAACAAAATTCCCAAGATGAAAATTCAGGTCTTAACTCTTCTGCATTTCTCTAGATGTAGCTGATATGTATGGCAGGGTCAGGGAAAAGCTGCATTCCTCCCTGAATTTATTCATTAGTGACATCAGTTGGGGAGACACTGACCCCAGGGTAGGAACTCTGCTCCCTGCCAATAAGAGGAAGAACTCAGATTAACCCATTGTTTTAAATTCTTATTTTCTATTTGATATTTAAGGGTTCAACCTTAAAACTTCACCTGTCAGGAATACACACAGGTGTGTATTAAATTACATCTTTCAGCCACCTAAGGGCTTTTCCTTTCTGTTTTTCTTCTTTGGAAATGAACACACCAGTGCAAACAACATGAGAGTCTCTTCTGAGGCACATGGGAGTCCTGAGAAATCAGCTCAAAAGAGGACAACCTTCTAAGAAAGCTTAAAATAGTGTTCAAATACAATAATTTTGAAAAAGATTTGAACACTGGGTGCAAATTTTAAGGAATTAATTTTTTTTGATACTTTACATGCCTCATTTTTTTTCAAAATATTACTGTCTACTAGGAGTCTGAAATATGATAGATTTGAAAACCAGCTAACATGTAACTCTGTATTTAAATTGATTGCTGAGTATTTCTTCTTCATAATACAGAATTTCTAGACAGTCTGATAGTCAATTCTTTCATAAAGAATCAGCACCAGTAAAGTGAAAATGGGGCAAAAGATTCATGCCACTGATTTCTCAAGAATGACCAAATTGAGTTTATAGCCCACATTTAGTTCAATCAGAAAAACAAAGCAGCACACCAGTATTTGTCATACTGACAAATAATTTGTTCTACAGATTATTTCTCCCTCATTTTAGCAGTCAATAAACATTTTGTTAGCACAAGTTAAAACCTATAGGGTGGCTTTAAAGAGTTAGACCATGGCTTGAGGTTTTCACCCAATCCTCAGGGAGTGAGCAGGTACAGGGAGTGAGAAATTCTCAAGGGGATTGTAATGAATTTCCAATTGATGTTGAATATTTGCAGAGGAATGCAGCAGTACATGAGCAGCTGTTATAGGGACAGGAATATTATGTATTTGCTTCTGCAACAGGATGACTGTAGGCAGATAAAGTAGAATTATAGAATCCCAGAATGGTTTGGGTTGGAAGGGACCTTCCAGCTCCTCCAGTTCCAACCCCTGCATGGACAGGGACCCCTCCCACAGCCCAGGTTGCTCCAAGCCCCATCCAACCTGGGCTGAGACACTGCCAGGGATGGGGCAGCCACAGCTTCCTTGGGAAACCTGTCCCAGGGTCTCACCACCCTCAAATTAAAGAATTTTTCCCAGTGTCCAACCTAAATCTCCCCTCTCCAAGTGTGAAACCATTTCCCCTTGTCCTCTCCCTACACACCCATATGCAGAAGAATCCCAGACAGAGAGAATGGTTTGGATTGGAAGGGATAGGGACACCTCCCACTAAGACCACCCCAAGCCCCATCCAGCCTGGGCTGAGACACTTCCAGGGATGGGGCAACCACAACTTCCTTGGGCAACCTGTTCCAGTGAAGCTGGACTTGCCATAAAACTCCATACAACAGGAAATTTTAACATTGGACTTATGCAAGATAATTGCTGGCATTTTTGCTGCCCTTTTATAAAGACATGTAATGATAGGAGAAGAGGGAATACCTCTGGAATAGGGTTAGATTTTGATATAATGAAGAAATTCCTGTGAGGGTGGTGAGACACTGGCCTGTGTTGCCCAAAGAATCTCTGGCTGCCATCTGCCTGGAAGTGTTCAGGACCAGGTTGGATGGGGCATGGAGCAACCTGGTCTAGTGGGAGGTGTCCCTGCTCAGGCAGGGGAGTTGGAATTAGATAATCTTTAAGGTCCTTTGAAACCAAAACCATTTTATGACTTTATAGAGGTTCAACAACAGAAAACCAAGTGGAGATCAGTGCTGCACTGAAATTAACCACAATGGAATTTTAGGTCAGCCACAGATATTTTGCAGAATCACTAAATTTGGAAGGCACCTCTAGAAACTTTGTAGACATAGCATGGTTCAGAGCAGAGTTGCCCAGGACTGTGCCCAGTTGGGTTTTGAGCATCCTCAAGGCTGGAGACTCCACAGCCTCTCTGGGAAACCTGTTCCTGCTCCACTATTGAGTCTTAGAACACAGATGTAATTTTCTAAAAGCCAACAGTAACTTCTTTAGCACCAGCCACGAAGTAGAATAAATAATGCAGAAATTTTCTTCAAGTCTAGACCTTTCCAGTCAGAAATTTGGATGCTAAGCTACTGCTAGCTGTTAATTTTATAGTTTTTGTAGTTTAGAGGCAGTCAACTGTAACAACTCAATTAAGAATATCCAGCTACCTTGAAAGTCTTCAGAATTAGGAAGCTTGACTCCACAAACAAAGTAATCCTTTTGATCATTCTGTAAGTTTAAAATCAACAATGGAAAGTGAGAATGGAACAATAACATCCAGAAAACAGAAACCTGCACAGAATCTGATGACAACAAAGCACTTTTGTAAAAAAAAAAACAAACAACTAAATGTTCAGTGAAACCCAGAGTGACCTGACACAGTGGTTTAATCCCCGTTCTGGATACTTCAGAAATGAAAGCAACTTTTTTAAAGAAGGAAGAGCTTCATCATAACTTGTTACACAAAAGGTTTTGTAGCTCAAATATGTGACACATCTGTCTGTGTGCATTCTGTTAAAGTTCAGCTACTTCCAGTGTTACTTTACATAATTTTAAACAAAATGGAAAGTATCCATTTAATTACAGCTACAGCTATTCTACTCCTCTAGTGAATTAAGAGATGCTGGCATAAGTCCCCTCCCCATGAGGTTTGCAATCAAATCCAAGAAAAAGCTGGAAAAAACAGCATGAGAAGAGCAAATTTCATCTCGAATAAAACATGGGATTTGTTTGAAGTGTAATAAACATGGAGTTCTTTTCACATAAAGCAGATTTTTAGACTTTGAAAAACATACCAGATCAATAGGGTAGATATAGGATAGCTCTGACAGCAACTGCTTGCATCGAATAGTCTGCTGGGCATTCGTCTTCAAAAACAGTTCTCTTCAGGGAGAGAGATCCCAAAGCCATTAGTATCTTCAAAAACTTTAAGTAAAGATGTCAAGCCCCATATCACTTGTGCATTTTCCCAAGTATTCCCTCCCCAAAAGAGCTAAGTGCACAAAAAAAAATACAGAAGAGAAAGCTAACTCGTTTCTTTTCAGTTATACTTCAGATTAAAGGAATATTTTGACTAATTAAATCTGACCAAGCTGTGTTTCTCCAGAACACACCTAAAAGTTCTATCATAGCCTACATGTGCAACCAAGCACCTGTTCTAGAATCTCCACTGTTAATTGGCACTTTAAATATCTACAACCTGTAGCAGAGATGGTTTAACAGATGTTTTGGGGTGACATTAGGAAGAATTTGGTGGCATGAGTCCCATTTCAAATGGTCAACTTTTAAGCTTGTATTTCCTTTCCAACCACAGAAAAAGCACAGGTCCTCTTACCTCTTAGCAGTGCATTCCTTTCTTAACTCATTCAGGGATTCATTATGTTCTTGAAGTTTCTGGTGTTCAGCCTCAAATGCATTTTCTAAACAACATGAGGAATCAAGAGAAGGAAAAAAAAAATCAGTACTAAGTATTTTATCTGAAATCCTAAAACTAGATACTGACATAAAGTTGGTAATAATCCCCTCTTTACTTTTAGATGCCCATTTTCCAAGCTAGGCTGCCAAACTGGGGAGTGACAGACAGAGCAGGAGGGACAAAAGTCTTCCTGCACTATACAGCAGCCAAATAAAAACCAACAAAACCTCACCCTCATTTAACAGCTGCTCCACTTCTGTCCACAACAGTGGAGGTGTGTGTCAGTTAAGGCATCTCAAAGCTTGCACAGATAGATTTAACTTAATGGTAAAACCTTATTTTTCATAGTGATTAATTATTTTAGACTCAACTAAGTATCAAAAGAAACAACCCAAAAAGTCTTGCAACAAGACCAAATATTCATGTAGCTTGGTCTCTAGTGAGCTCCAAAGAAACAGTGATGGAGCACTTACTACTGGACACTTTCCCAGTAAAATAAAACACCAAGAAGACAGAGCATTTCCCCCTTCATTCTTATAAGAAGCTATTAAGAGGGATTTTTGTCTTCTAACACTTTAAATGGGCTCCTAATCACAGGTACAGTAACATCCCTCATGATATTATAACATGCTGGCAACCAGCCACTGTGCACTAGAGTGTAGTGCACTCCTCTGATTTTTTCATACATCTCTAATTAATTTAAGATTGCTTCAGAGAGGTGTTACATTAAGAAGTTTTTTAATTTTAATATATTAAGAAGTTTTTTTAGTGACAGGACACCAGAATTCCATATATCACAGATGGTGAAAGCTTATACCTGGCTGTGAAGTTTATCTAAACTCTCTAAAAAAGAGACACAAGCATATTAGTGCCAGACCAAAAAACAAACCAGCATCTTAATGTTGGTCACCATGTTCATAAATTAGTTCACTACTTTTCTGATCAGTGAATTATGAACAACTAAAAGAGAAGCAGGAATGATTCTACACTTGCCTCTGTCATGCAAAGTAGTTTTTTCCTTTTGCAACAAGGCTACTTCTTGACCAAGGGCCTTCTTCTGCCTCTCCAGTTCATTACGTAGCACCAGGATCTTCAACTGTAAACATTCACTCTCCTTTTTCTATTGGAAGAAAAATAAGATTGAAAAAACAAAACCCCAAAAAACTCCCAGAAGTTTTTCTGCACACAAGCAGTTCCATAATAGGAGGAAAGGGAAAAATGGAACAAGCTGAGCTCAGAAATGACCCCAGGAAATAGATTACCAAAGATTAATCCTTTGGCTCCTTTGGAAGGAGAGAAACTCAGCTGTGTCCCACAGTGCTTGTTCCTCCTGTCTCTCTCCTGTGCTCAGTGATGCAACCCAGCCCAGGACAGAAATCAAGAGAGGAAGAAGAAGTGGGAGGAAGCTTCTGCACAACAAGCACATGGAGATTAAGAGCAGAACACGAGTGCAATGAGCATTGCCTGGCAAAAGGTTCAGCAGCAAGGGGGAAGATGAGCAATGAGGAGTTGACACTGAATTGAAGCAGGGAGCTGCAAAAAGGCTGGAGATGTCTGAGCTGCACTATTAGATCCAATTCCCAGCCTCAGGGTGATGAGAAAAAAAGATACTAAAGGAAGAACATGTAGAGAGAAGCAGGTTATGTCATCACACACAATTACATTCAAAAGATCCCTTCTCTCAAAGTTTTAGCAGTTGTCCTGTACCTACTCTGAATCTACTTCTGTGTTTAAAAGAATCCTCTTTGATGCACTGTCTCCACCTGAGTTATGCACCCGTGTTCATAGTGAAGCAGAATTTTTTATTACAAGTGTCTTTTTGTTTTAAGGAAGGACTCTCTGCCATACTTAACAGATACTTATTGAGAAGAACTGAAGACAGATTCAGATTAGGGAAGAGCAGACACATCCCCTCAGTCCAGTCATGTGCCTATTGGCACTTAAAGCCTGAAGGAGCAACCAGACACACTTATGAGCAAGTCTTAAGTACTACCAGACCCTGTCACTGTGTAGAACTCTGCCAGCTTTCACTTTTTCAAGCAGTTAGTGGAGATAATGCTACTTCAACACTAGATGCCTGAACAGAAATCAGCTCCTGATGAACTCTTCCCTCTGCTTCATATTTATTTCCAGTTCCTTACATCATTGGCCATGGTTGCTAAGAAGCTGCATCACGTGTACAATCATTGCCATTTTTGGTTTTAGTGTTGTTCTCACAGTTTTGCTTACAAATATTTATAAAGGAAAAGCTTTTGCATACAGGGACAAGGATATTCATAACTGAAAAAGGATGGTTAAAAGCTTTTTAACAGCCAAGATACCAGCAGAAGGCAAAGAAGCTCTATGTTGGATGCTGTATCACCCCTTAAGCAAGCTGACAACTTTGCTGCTTTGTTTAAAATGCAGCCCTCTAATTGGAGTGGGAAAATAAATTCCCTTTTTTTTGTTGTTTTATCAAACCTTGGAACCAGTTTGACAGTTCTGGAAGTCAGCTGAATACTCTCAACCCAGAATCCACCTTATAAACTTCAAATTATAAGTCTGCCTTTTCCTACACAAGGCACCAGACATGTGCCAGTGAACATCAAGTTAATGATGGCACCACAAGCCACTCTTGTTCTGTCAGTTCATTGCTTGGAACTGAACTCAGCCTTTCTGGGCAAAGAGAACAAACCAGTGCCAGTAAACTTTTTTTTGGAAAGGGGAAGAGGACAGGCAAAACAAACTGTCAAAAGCTATCCCAAGATCTAATAAAATTTCTGCTTTAAATGAACGTGTCACTTGACTGACAGCTTTTGCTTGAGTTCTGTTCACCCAAAGGGAGTAGGGGTGCAAGAAGATCCAGTCAGTAGACTCACCTCACTCTATGTCCACCCCAGTTTCCTGTCAAGATTTATCTAAATCATTTAAAAGTTTATTTTTCCTGCTAGATCTCTCTCATGCACTGTGTGACACATATACTTTTACAGTATAAAAGCAATCAAAAAATAGGTAAAAATAGGATAAGAATTCTACCAATTCATCTGAGTAACAAACAGAAATCTAAAATCCATCACATTGCACTTCTCAGGTGAGTTCCCATTTGAAATTACAGGTTCAAATAAAGATTTTAAGTGTTAACAAGGTTCTGGCCAAAGATGCTTCAGCCAAGATACTTCATTAAGCCAACAGAATATGGTTTTAAATCCTGACACTTACCAGTTCATTGCTTGTAGATGTACATCTCAGCTTTTCTTCAATCTCCCTTCCTATCTTCTGAACAGTTACCTGAGTCTGTTTAATTGCACATTGGGCTCTGTGAAGCCTGTAAGGAGAAGAGAAGTTACAGTTCTAAAGGTTAAGTACTAAAGGTTCAAAACCAGCAGCAATGTGAGCTCAGCTTCTACTGTGAAATAAAACATTAAAAAAAGAGTCACAACTTGCAGTTTATAAATGAGCATTCGAAGCAAACCATTTAGCCTCTAACTGAACTGTTAGATGAGATCTGTGCAATTACCTGCTCTCTCCTAGCTTTGCCTCAGAGGCATCTATTGAATTTAAAAAATGAAAAAGACATTAGATACATGATTTGGAAATTAGCCTATTTATTAGAAAAAAAATGAGTCTGCAGAGAGAAACTCCATCTTTTAAGGCTTGCAAACCCAGGCTTTACTTTTCTTATTTATTGTTTCACCTCATGTATCTTCTCTTTTTGTAAGGATATTCTTCAGGCAACTTTGCTCAACTGAGGTCTGATCAGAGCAGCAAAACGTGGTCAGATAACCTGGTGTTATCAGTGACATCAGTGCTCTGCCAGGCAAACATCATGAAAAGCCCAAGCCTGCTTCAGGATGTGCTTTAATCACCATCTCTGCTTTGCCAATATTAAAAATCTCTGCCTCCTCTTAGGAATGCTGAATTCCAACTAAAAGCAAGGCTATGAATTTGCTGGGAGCCAAGGAGCAAAGCACCAAAGTAAAGAGAAGAGGCTACTCAGCTCCTTCTTTTTGCATTCTCTAATCTCTTCCAGATTTATAAACCATTAAGGTTTAAGCATTTAAAGGTTTTGGTGAGCAATTTTTAATGATCTGCATGCAGTTAGACCAAGACAACCAGGAGTGAGTAACCCCAAAGCATTATTCCTCCTCACACCATCTTCCCTCAGTCTGACAACTCAACAGCACACATTACACACACGTTACACATTGGTTAATCACTGCCTAAACCACCCAAACCAGCAAACAAATGCACAGAGAGGAGCTTACAACATGGAGAAGAGGGAACAAGCACTGCCAGTAATATTTAATAAGAACGTGGTGATTTAGGACTTTTAGATCATGGAATCCTAGAATTGGCTGGGTTGGAAGGGAGCTCAGAGCTCCTCAAGTCCAACCCTTGATCCACTCCCCCCGTGGTTCCCAGCCCATGGCACTCAGTGCCACATCCAGGCTCTTTTGAAATAGCTCCAGGGATGGAGAATCCACCCCTTCCCTGGGCAGCCCATTCCAATGCCTGATCCCCCTCTCCAGCAAGAAATTCTTTCTAATGTCCAACCTAAACCTCCCCTGGCACAACTTGAGACCATGGCCTCTTGTCTTGCTGAGAGTTGCCTGGGAAAAGAGCCCAACCCCCCCCTGGCTCCAACCTCCTTTCAGGGACTTGGAGAGAGTGATGAGGTCTCCCCTGAGCCTCCTCTTCTCCAGCCTCAACACCCCCAGCTCCCTCAGCCCTTCCTCACAGCATTTCTGCTGGATCCCTTCACCAGCCCAGTTGCCTCCTTTGGACCTGCTCCAGCACCTCAAGCTCCTTCCTAAACTGAGGGGTCCAGATGATACAACTCTGAGTGAATATTAAGTCCTCAGACACCTTTAGTTCCTTCATGCTATTGCTTCTCCTAAACTACACCCTGTAGCAGGTTTTTGTTTGAAATTACACTAAGTGATTCCACTGGTTTCTTCAGAGCTCCCCGGACTGCTCAGAGCACATGCAGCCTAAGAGCTGTTTTGGACCAGATCTACCCCATGTAAATCACACATCAAGCAGTATGGCTCTGCTTGGAGGGGTGGAAAAAGATTGCTGAGGCCACTAGCACTGGGTGCTGGGTCACCCCAGGACTCAGCCTCACACCCCTAATGGAGTACTGAGACCTCCTGAAAACATTTATTTCCTACTGGGAACTACTACTTATACCTCACACCTTCCCAAATACATCCTGAGGCTGCTGGCTGGGTAACACATGGGTACATGGCTCAAAGCCAAGATTTGCTGACCATCCTGTAGCTCATTCAGGTCTCAGTTTCCTACTTGAACAGTTTCCAGCTTGTCCCTTTCCAGAAGTCCAGAACACTCTTTCCAGACATAACAAAGTCTTACTTAAAGCTGCAATTAAAGCCTATCAAGTGCATAACCTTTCCTTTTCCCTTTCTCATCCCTTCATTTAATTTGATGCTGGAAGAATATTTTTTTATTTAAGCTGTTAAGCGAATAAGGAATAAATTCTACAAGTCACAACATCTAGGTAGAAAAATCTGACTGGTGAATCCTCTTTGAAAAAGTATTTATGAAACAGATCAATTGACAGAAGGCACGTTTGCCACGTGAGTTCCTCACAGTGATACTCAGCTAATAACCTACAAAATTTTATCACAGCTTCAAGTTCTTCTGCCAGTGCCCACACATAAGGAACAAACCCCTATTTCAGACTTACTTCTCAAACATACCTTAGGGTACTTCTGCAGTTTGGTGACTGAATTCAAAGGTATATTCCTAACAAATGAAGATTGCTACACAGCATAATTCAGCAATCAAGTCTGTTGTCAGTAAGAAAAGGTTCTCTTTTTAAGCCAAATATCATTCAGGCTTTTCTTGCAGTGTAAAAACCCTATAGCTAAACTTGGCTACCTTGATGCCAACCAGTACCAACCAATTTTCTTTCTTGCAGTCCCAGTATGTTCACTGGTGTTCCAAGAGCTTTAAAATGGTAACAATAAGGTCACGACTGTGCCCAAAGTTAAGCCTTCCAAGATGAAAATTGAATTATTTTTGGGGGGGACTTTGTCACAAAAGCAGCAACTGTCAACAGAAACCTCCTTGCTCCAGCCAAAAAAGCCCCCAAAGATGGAAATCTTTGGTCATCCAATAACAGGAATGCAAGCTAAGCTTTAAGAACATCAACATGGAAGTTTTGTCCCTCATTTCTGCAGGCACAAGACAAGAGTTTGGTGGAGGGAATTATGACTGCACCAGTGAATGGAGATCAGCAAGATGAGGCCATAAATCTGGAGTGAAATTTATAAGGAATGAACAGAGAAAAACTTCAGTGTTAATTCAGTGCATAAATGTTTCCATTTCTGTCTGAATGCAAGTCCTAAAGTTAGTACAGTTTGTGCTTTAAGTACAATCCTGCTTGCTTTAGTAATTAACAACCATGAGCCAACTGATGGCATAATCCATGTTATCAGCCAATAAAGGATTTACCCTAGATTGCTGAAGAAGGTTTTTCATTATTTATTATTAAAATTAGCACTTCCAAAGCACTTTAGGAGCTAATTCAGGGCTTCAAGAGGCCGCTGGCCTGCTACCAAATTTCCTTCAGCAGTCAGGAAAGCCAAGGAGCAGAAAGTCAAAGCTTTTTCAAGAGACAACTTAGCCAAGAGTGTTGTCATCCTGTGTTTGCAGGCTGTTCTGGTGTCTCTGCTGCAGATCACAGCCATTGTCAGCCAGCAGCAGAGTAATAGGAACATTAAATGTGGTAGATTTACTGCTCTTGCTTGGGGCCCTGAGAGCTGCTGTGCAATTGTCCAGCATCAGGTGAGTTTCATGCTGATGCCTGGGAAAGAACTGGAAAGGAAAAAAAACAAAAATTTCTTAGCACTCTAATCTAGCTTGGAGCTAGAGATCCATGAATGTGTTCTACTTCCATTCTCATACACTCTGCTTTCTTAAACAAGCAAGACTAAGAAGAAAGAAAATATTCTCCCTTCCTTTGGAAGATTAAAAGAGAGTGGGATAGACACAAAAACATCAGCCACGTCCTGGGAGCTAAAATATTGCTGGAACACAGGAAATCTGGGGTGTTTCTTCAAAGCTTTTCCAGAGTGAAAGAAAACTGTTTCCTTTTCACCCCCAAACACCTCAGCTTTCCACCTTGGGTGTAAAATTTGAAATAATACCAGCAGACAATGTTCTTCCCATCAATTCAATGTGAGTGCTGGCTTGAAGGAAAAAAAAGAATTGCCAAGTGTTAGAATTCTTCCCCATTCCATGGTTCCTTTGTAACAGCATCCTTGTCTTCTTTGCAAGATCCATTTTCCAAGCTTCCCAAGACTGCAGCAGTCCCACATAACTTGACTTTACAACTTGGGAATGTGCTAGAACAACACATTTTGCTCTCCTTCAGCTTGCAGGATGTTTGAGGCAATGTTTGAAGGTTGAGCTGAAGGCTTTAACAAAAAGCTGCAGTATCCTGCAACTGAGATATCCCTCTTGGTCATGGATTAGTCTAGTGATTTACTGGTTTATACAGCAAGTTCATTCCTGGCTGCAACCTTTAGAAAGCTGAAAGCTGGAATGTAGTGACAGTTGTGCCTATTAAGCTTACATATGCTTATATTTACATTCATGAAAGCCTCTCAACTTTATTAGACATTTGATACATGATTTTGTAGTTCTATCATACACTCCAAATATCTATTTGCTTCTCTCAGACACATCTGGATTGTTCCTGTGCAGAATTTTAAGCCATAAATACATCAACTGATTACAGCAGTCACATAATACAGCTACTTCTCACAAGAGAAATAAATGCCTATGGTCTTGTATGCCAGAACAACCTTAGTTTACAATGAGGCTAAATTTAAACTGAGAATTACTACCAGGGATTTAGAATATAGAACAGAACACTTCTGGCAGGAAGCAAGATGTAGGATCCTAGAAGTAAAATACCCAAACCTATTATTAAAGAAAAAAAAAAAAAATCCAAGACTTTCCTATTAAATGCAAACAATGGAACACATACTACTTAATATCTGTCCAAAAATTAGATTATGGAGAGTGCCAGCCAGCTATGTTTTACATAGCTCCTTAAACCATCATTTGCTACATCTGCTTTCCCACAAGAAAAATTTTTCTAAGTTAAACTCATGTACTCCCCTTTCCCAATTTCCTCAGAAACCTATACCTACAATTTGTCAAGCTGATGTAGGGTGAGAGAAGACAGTAGGGAGTAAGAAGAGAGTAAAATGCAAGTCATTTATGGCATTAAACCTCTACACAAGCCAGTGCTGGAAGAAACTCCAACAAGTCAGTGCTCTTGAAGCTCTTTCCATCATTCTTTCAAAGAGTTTGAGTCTTAGATGTGTAATACCCAAATTAAGGGTTTGAATAATCAAGTCCATGGCAACAGTGGATGCTTTGAGGTGTTTGCAAATGGAGAAGAAAAGGAAAAAAATGTCTGTGAGACTGGCAGGAGAGGAGGTGCTGGCTTGAGGCAAAATTGAAGAAGTTAGCTAGGATATAGATTACTTCCAATACACATGGGGCATGAATGGAAGAAGAGAGTCTTAATGAGAAGCACAAACTATTTTTTCCAGAAGTGAAGTCACAAAACCTGAGATGTCCCTTGTCTGGTTATTCCAATACCCAGACTTCATTCCAACATTGGGATGGATTTACAACTTGATTTTTTTTATTCAAGGAACAAATGTATTTGTGGCAAATAACAGAGAAAGCTGGGTGGGTTTTTTTTTATATCTGTGCTCATCAGTTTGTGATTACAGAAACCTTGCTGCTAGGGCAACAGACAGAATCACAGTCAGGTTGATGTATATAGCAGGAAGGTAAATTCTATCCAAATACAAATTCCTGAAAGGCATAAATAGGTAAAGATTACTCCTACCAGGACAGTGACACTGGTATAGCCCAACAGCCTTTTGCAGATGACTTGAAAATAAAGCTTAATTTATATTAAGATTCAATTCTTTGAGACAATGAGCAAGGCTGGGACTGCAGTTCATTGCACAACTGAGAAGCAAGATGCACAAGTTCAGGTTGAATGGGTTACAGGCTCCTCCCAAAAAGGGAAACAGCTGCTCTCAAGTTGACTGTTCTTCCAATTGCAATCCACACAACTGATAAGGTGTTGGTGACAACTGAGCACAGGTCTTACCCACTGGAGAGAGGAGAAGAAACACCAGTCAGTGTTCAGGTGATTCATGTTTTCAAGGTGCACACTGCAGCATTTTTTCCTGGAAACCATCCCCAAATTCACATTAAAGTTTACTGCTAAGCAAAGAAGCAAAACCTTTCCTCGGACAAAGGGATGGGCACGAAGTTCACAGGTGTAATTTGTACCTTCTCAGTCACAGATACATTCCCCACTCTGCCCTCTTTTTGATTATCAAAGAGATTAAAGAATTTATTCAGACTGAGGAAGAAATTAGGAAGAAATTCTTTGCTGTGAGGGTGCTGAGCCCCTGTCCCAGGGTGCCCAAGGAAGCTGTGGCTGCCCCATCCCTGGCAGTGTCTCAGCCCAGGTTGGATGGGGCTTGGAGCAACCTGGGCTGTGGGAGGGGTCCCTGCCCATGCAGGGGGGTCCTGTCACACCCAAAGCATTCTATGATTATCAAATTAAACAGGAAATTCCCTTTGAGAGCCCACATTGACTGTGCCTGGTGGTTTCATTGCTCATTAAATGCACCTCCCACTAGACCAGGTTGCTCCATGCCCCATCCAACCTGGTCCTGAACACCTCCAGGCAGATGGCAGACAGAGATTCTTTGGGCAACACAGGCCAGTGTCTCACCTCCCTCACAGGAATTTCTTCATTATATCAAAATCTAACCCTATTCCAGAGGTATTCCCTCTTCTCCTATCATTACATGTCTTTATAAAAGGGCAGCAAAAATGCCAGCAATTATCTTGCATGAGTCCAATGTTAAAATTTCCTGTTGTATGGAGTTTTATGGCAAGTCCAGCTTCACTGGAACAGGTTGCCCAAGGAAGCTGTGGTTGCTCCTTCCCTGGCAGAGTCTCAGCCCAGGTTGGATGGGGTTTGGGGTGGTCTTAGTGGGAGGTGTCCCTGTCCCTTCCAATCCAAACCATTCTCTGTCTGGGATTCTTCTGCATATGGGTGTGTTGGGAGAGGACAAGGGGAAATGGTTTCAAACTTGAAGATGGGAGATTTAGGTTGGACACTGGGAAAAAATTCTTTAATTTGAGAGTGGTGAGACCCTGGAACAGGTTTCCCAAGGAAGCTGTGGCTGCCCCATCCCTGCAAGTGCTGAAGGTTGGATGAGGTCCAGTGAAAGATGTCCCTGCCCATGCAAGAGGTGTTGAAACCAGATGATCTTTAAGGTCCCTTCCAGCTCTTGCCATTCTGTAATTTTCCCTGATGGGATATCTTTAATCTGTTGTATTTATTGTAGTCAAAATGCAGCACTGACTTTCCCTGATGGATCTGGGTGTTTCTGAGTATTTTGGAGACATTCACTTAATTCTTTACCCAGGCTGTAAGATGCAGTAATTAGCAGCATCATTCTTACAGTCATATCCAGGACATTTAAATTAAAAAACTTAAGTATGAGTCCCAGTGCCACTGCTCATAAAATTTTCCTTCTTAATTCATGTCTCTGTTCACAAGATATTAGGTAAGTGGCATTTTCTGGTTTTCACCAACCTTTAAAAAGCCAGAAAAAGGAGAAGGACCAGGTCATGACTTCTCATGGAACTGAACATTGCTTCATTAAGATGGTTTTTTACTTGCTGTCACAAAGAAAGAAGGAAAGCTGTTTCTGAAGTTCTGAAGAGCTCTGTGTTAACTTCTCTCCAGGAGTTCTCTGACACCAAATTTGATCAAGATTTTGCAATATTCCACTTATGCCCACCAGGAGCATTTTATTCCATACAACATGTTAGGAAAGCTGAAGAGCAGCAGCAGAAGACCACTATTCCTGCAGTTACCACAGGAAAAAAAACCCAAACCACTTCTCTTATGCTTCATGGACTGTTTCAGCTTGCTATGACCCGTGCTGCTACAGATTTTGGCAAAAGCCAGGCTTGTAAATTGACTCTTCTGATGACTGATTAGCCTCAGTTTCCATTTAGCTTAGCACCACACAAGTAAAATTCCTGGGAACAGATTTGTCTGAAAGTCTGATTTCACAGATCAAAATCCCTGAGGAACCTCTTAAGTAAAAAAAAAAAATAAAATTCAGATCCCTAGTTTCCATCTCCATTGCTACTTCCCAGGAAGACACCACCCCACAATTCCAACCCACATGGTTTTTAGGCCAAGAGAGATGACACTTGTTCTATTGTTCATCCATTTCAGTGCTGCTTATTCAAGTATACAGAGGCACTCAAGAGGTCTGATTACACTTCATATTTATTTATCCTGGCCTTAGGACACCTGGGTTTTCATGTCCAAAGCCAAGGGGATGCCTGCCTTGTCTTGGCTGCTTCTAGAATACTGGGAGCCAAGTCTTCCAGGTGGAAATCTTTCCTAGTTAGAAACATCCAGCCTGGCCATCACAGAAAAGCAGCCTCACTTATCACTAGCAAAGGGAAGTTTTAGCAGAACTTACTGACTTAAAAGCACAACCCAGACCAAGAGGAATCCTATTTCCTGTTCCACTCCTGAGGTGGTGTATTTCCACATCTGCTGGAAGGGGGTGATGGCAGCAAGAGTAGCAACACTAAAGACTGAAAGGCTGCAATCTGCTGAGATACTCAGAGGAAAGAGTAGAACAAGGCACTGTAAGAGCACCAGGCTGGAAGTGACAGCCTTTTCTTGCCACATATTGCCACCACCTCAAAATGTGGCACTGTTTCTACTGCAGGAACATCTGTATCTACAACATTTGGAAAGGCTTTGGTCATGGCTATGAGTTGGAATTCTTCTCTGAGGAAAGAAAAAAAAATAGCAAAGGAAAAAGCTAGGAACAAAAGACTTAAAAAACAAAAGGCTGTCGGTAGAGATTTTAAAGCTTAAAAAATAAAATCTTTCATACTTCCCCTTAGCATCTCCCAGCATCCTGAAAGGAAGAGGGTAGCAAAAAGAACAACTCACTATTTTTATGCAGTCAGAACTGCAGAGGCCAGAGACTGAATCCTACTGACTGTACAGCTCCCTTGGGTTCCCTTCCTTCCTGGAGATGAGGGTGGAAGTCGAGGACCTTCAAAAAGTGAAATTCAAAAGACAGCTTTGTGTGGCTCCCCTCTGGGTTTGTGATCAGCTGCTGTACAACCCTTCAAAATCAGAGATAGCACATTTTCTTCCTGCTTTCCCTTAGAATCACAGAATCATAGAATTAGCTGGGTTGGAAGGGACCTCAGAGCTCCTCAAGTCCAACCCTTGATCCACTCCCCCCGTGGTTCCCAGCCCATGGCACTCAGTGCCACATCCAGGCTCTTTTGAAATAGCTCCAGGGATGGAGAATCCACCCCTTCCCTGGGCAGCCCATTCCAATGCCTGATCCCCCTCTCCATCAAGAAATTCTTTCTAATGTCCAACCTAAACCTCCCCTGGCACAACTTGAGACCATGGCCTCTTGTCTTGCTGAGAGTTGCCTGGGAAAAGAGCCCAACCTCCCCCTGGCTCCAACCTCCTTTCAGGGAGTTGGAGAGAGTGATGAGGTCTCCCCTGAGCCTCCTCTTCTCCAGCCTCAACACCCCCAGCTCCCTCAGCCTCTCCTCATAGGATCTTCTCACCCCAACAGATGTCTCTAACTCCAAAGTCTGGCTGAGCTACAGGCTGGCAAGATGGAACACTCAGGCACTGTTCTGACTTGCCTTGTGCCTCTCCTTACCTGTTAACAGGTCACTGTGTCCCAAGACACCTCAGCACAAAGCAGCTACAACCCATGAAGACCTCACTCACTCACTCCCTCATTCCCCACTCAGCTTATGGAAAACAGCTTCAAGTTTTACATAATTTCCATGTGTTAAAAATAGCTGCCCAAAGGCAGTTACTAGATTTAGCACGTGCAATTCAAATGACTCTTTAGTCTCAGGAAAAGGACCCTGAGCTACTGATAAAGTTTTTCAGCACTACAACTGCTTAAGCTGTGTCCCTTTGTCTCTTTCTTGTTTTCAGAGATCACCCTGTGGAAGTTGTTTGTTCACTGAGTGCTGATAAACATGGAATAATTTCAACACACAAGCAATGTCTTTGTTTAAAAGCCTCTTTCCTAAGACAAGAAGAGCTGAACAAAAGTTGATTTTATATTGTCTCCATGTTTGAGTCTTGGTCATTTAAAAGAATGGATTTTCCCCCACATCTCAAAATTTCAGACTGCAAACACTGCCTACATTTGTATTTTTAAATAATCTTTCTTTGCTGCCAAGACATCCACTCTTTTTTTAAATGAACATGTTGTAATGCAAATGACAAATCCTGAGAGCAGGCTTTCACTTAAAGCATCCCCAACCTGGGAGAGACTGACATCTCAAGAAGAAGGGCACACTTAAGGTATTTAAATCAAATTCTAGGAACTTCTGTTTCTACTTGTCATGTATTCAAACAGTGAAATCCAAGTTTCTTTGAAGCCCTAACCTAGAAAGCAGTAATTAGTTGCTAGTTAAGAAGCTGAGCTCTGATCCTCCTCAGAGCAGTGTGTCACTGGCAATCTTGGGCCACTTAAAATCTCTGAACCTGGCCCACCATGGCTGTGGTGTGAAACACAGGAAAATTATTCACTTAGTTATGACCTGGTGTGAAAATTCATGTTTACCTGTCATGGGCACTTGAACCAAATTTACTTGTTTCTCACCAGGATGGGGAGAACCTGGGATGTTTAATGAAGGCACAGCCTGTGCTATCTCTGGAGTTTCTCTGGCTTTCAAGATTTAATCCACCAGGTCAGATAAACATGTGGCAGGAGCAGAGTCCTTTAACACCTAGAAGTACTATTTAAATCAACTTCAGCCAGGTTAGTTAGAAATATTACAGTGATTGCCTGGAGCTGGTCTTTTCCTTCTCTCCAGCACTCAGTCTTCCAGTATCAGAATCTGTTGGTGTTAAAAAAAAGCAAAAAACCAAAACCAACCAAAGAAAACCCAAAACAAACAAAAAACAAACCAAAACAATCTCCAAACACAGTATTTTAAACAAAACTACAATTAAAATGTGTTCAATATGCCTTGACTGGCTGACCAAAAACCATAAACTTGCCATCCTTTCTGCTAAAGAAATGGTTAAACCCTGGAGAAAGAGGCTTTGACTGGAGAGATAAAAATATAGGAAGCCAAACTTCAAAGGGGAAGTTTTCACTAATTCTTAGAGCACTATTTGTCTCCAGGCACAATTTGGGAGGATTTCAGGCACTCACAGACTTAGAGGAACAAAAGCTACTGGCAGCCAATGGCTCTAAATGTCACAATACCACAAAAAGCTGTTGTAGAATACAAGATATTACTGATTGTAGTTAGGAACTGAAGTAAAGGTTTAAAATACAGGATTTTAAGCCCCTTCTTTGCTGACTGCCAGCATATTCCATCTTCCTAACACCATTTAATACTGAAAGGCCTCTTTTTCAAAGTTTAAGGAAAAGAAAGGATACAAAACTAAGAATACTAAATATAAATCTATTCCCATTAGTGCTGCAAACGTGCTGAGGGCTTGATTATAGAGACATGTCCAGAACATGACCTCAGATGTATTTGGCCCATCCTGAGTGTTATGTGAAAGGTGAAATGTGTTACTGTATAACCTATTACTACCAGCTACATAATATTTAGAAAGCCTTTAAGTGACCTCTCTCCAGGAAATCTGACAATATGGCCAAGGGACAAAAAAACTTCAAAATTTTACCTTTCCAGTTGGGGTGTTTAATTTTTTGCTAGTTAGCCTTTTTTTTTTTTTTTTAAATTAAGTGGCTGGAAACACATTTGTCATTTCCATATGGCATGAATAACTTCTTAGCACCACTCTGTTTGCCTGAGGATCTTGTCCCTGCCCCAAAACAAGAAGGCTCAGGAGCTAAAGAGGTGCCGAGAACTTCCTTGTGTAAAGCTGAGCTGTCTGGGTACTTAAACTTTTCCTCCTCCTTAATCAACTTGTAAATCCATGTAATTAAGCATCTGAGCACACAGGCACTATTTTAATCCAAGACTTGAAAAATTTTCTACTGTTCACACACTCTGACATTCCCAATTCATTTTTTTTCATCATCAATTAGAGCCAAGTACATGCTTTTCATTAAAGCTTCAGAAAATTTTACTGTTCACTTCTTTTGAGAAAAAAAAAATCATAATTTCTTCCCCAAAAAGCAGTTCTGATAGCAGAGACCAACCACCTAAGTTCTTGTTTTGAAGTTTTTTCAAGAGTTAAGCTTGAACCTTCTCTCTGAATTAATTTTCACACTGTCCAGACGACCACAGTGGCTGTGTCACACCTGGAAGCACAATACCATCACAATAACCCTGATGCAGACACCACCATCACCAGGACTTGCTTCTATTTCTAAGAAGTTTAAACAAAGCCAATACAAACCATTCTTCATATCCACATGACTCCTGAAAACATTAAGAAACCACATGTGCAACTCATGAACTTTTATTGCAAATATGGTATCAGGAGGAAGCCTTCAAAATGTGGGATTTATGTGACCAGGTGCAAGCCTTGACAGTGTAGACACCTCCCTTATTCTCTTTACAGCCAATGGACAGAAGCAGGCAGACACCAATTCATTTCCTCCCAAAGTATGTGTCCTGTCAAAGGAATCACACATTAAATTACACCCATCTCTCTTTTTCTGGTTGTAAGAGGAATTTGCTCCCACAAAAACGATTTTCAGAAAGAATTCATGGACTAGTTACTCCAGCTCAGGCTCCTGGAGGAGGTGGCAAACCAGACTGCTTGGCAAGAGAAAAAAAGCACCTGAAAAAAAGAGGCTAGAGATGATTTTAAAAGAAATAAATGCTATCAGCAGCTTTTTGAGCAAGATATCAAAAGGTAAAAAAATCAGAGAAAGTGTTGCTGTAAACAAGTAGAGTTAAAATGAGAGGAAAAGATTCAGGGTTACAGAGAGAACTTTGAAGTTCCTGAACTTTCCCAGTTAAGAAGGAAAAAAATAGCACCGAGGTATGATCACAAATTAAAACTTTTAACTCTTTCTGGAACCAGACAATGCAACACAGTCCTTGACAGGACGTGTAGAATCCACTGAAATATCCCAGAAATCACAGAGTGTTAGGGCTTGGAAGGGACCTCAAGAAATCATTGAGTCCAAACCAGAGCAGGAAATACAAGCAGCAGCAGGGCTGGTGCTGAGGACTGGAAAAATTGTTCCTTTGAACAAGGACAAAGCAAAAAAGAAAGAAGGAAGTCTTAGAGGTAAACAGGAGCTACACCCAACAGCATGCCCAGGAACTCTCAGAGATGGTGCCTGGACTCTCACCTTCCCAAAGAGTGAGCAAAGCACCTGGCTCCAGTAATCAGGGTTCCAAGCAGCACTGGTGAGCATCCAGCAAGGGGAGCTTTAGCTAAGCTGAAATCTTCACTTCTTGTCAGCTTTAGAGTCAGACACTTTGGGGAGCAGGACCACAGTTCAGGTTAGACAAGACAGAGAAGGACCTTGGAGTCTGGATTGCCAGGAAGCAGCTGAACAGGAGCCACCAGAGCTTTCTGGCATGGGACTACTGAAGGTGGAACCTTATTTTTGGAAGAATGGGAGGCCTGTGACTGAGACAGACAGAGAGGGACCTTGGAGTCTGGATTGCCAGGAAGCTGAAGAGGAGCCAGCAGTGTGCCCAGGTGGCCAAGAAGGCCAATGGCATCCTGGGCTGGCTCAGGAACAGCGTGGCCAGCAGGTCCAGGGAAGGGATTCTGCCCCTGTGCTCAGCTCTGGGGAGGCCAGAGCTTGAGTCCTGTGTCCAGTTCTGGGCCCCTGAGCTCAGGAAGGAGATTGAGGTGCTGGAGCAGGTCCAAAGGAGGCAACTGGGCTGGTGAAGGGATCCAGCAGAAATGCTGTGAGGAAGGGCTGAGGGAGCTGGGGGTGTTGAGGCTGGAGAAGAGGAGGCTCAGGGGAGACCTCATCACTCTCTCCAAGTCCCTGAAAGGAGGTTGGAGCCAGGGGGGGGTTGGGCTCTTTTCCCAGGCAACTCTCAGCAAGACAAGAGGCCATGGTCTCAAGTTGTGCCAGGGGAGGTTTAGGTTGGACATGAGAAAGAATTTCTTGATGGAGAGGGGGATCAGGCATTGGAATGGGCTGCCCAGGGAAGGGGTGGATTCTCCATCCCTGGAGCTCTTTCAAAAGAGCCTGGATGTGGCACTCAGTGCCATGGGCTGGGAACCACGGGGGGAGTGGATCAAGGGTTGGACTTGAGGAGCTCTGAGCTCCCTTCCAACCCAGACAATTCTAGGATTCTGTGATTCTAAGAGTTAAGAGCTCCAGTCAGTCAAATTCATGACTGGCTGGTGTAACAGGGAGTGTTTTTTCTGGAGGGTGCTTCATACTACAAAGAGGTGGAAAAGAAATGGAGACAAATGAATGAAAGAAGCACTCAGGATGACCAACACACATTTTCTTCTGTTTAACAAAGACTTAATGTTCAGTAGTGTAAGAGTTCTCTTCTAATGGATGACACCAGAATGAAACCAGAGCTTCATTACAGGCCCCCTGATTGCTTTTGAGTAGAAGGACAGAATACAGACATTTAGAAAGCAGCCTTTAGTCTGAATATACTTTACAGAATGAAGAAATAGTGCATTAAAATTTTAAGAGCCCTTATAAAACAAAGACTCCTGAATAAGCAACTGAGAGTTAATTTTTCCTACCACTCTCCTCACTATAGAAGACAGAGCTGATGCTTCACACAGGCAACACTGACACCTACTGTTAACATCATCAAATGGATTCAACTTTTACAACTGATAGAAAAACCACATGCATTTTTCCAAAGATTTCTGAAAACACATCAAACATTTCCTTTTCTCCTCTGTAGCACATCTATTGCCATTTCTACAGTAATGAAGTTTAACAGTCTGGCTTGTTAAATGTCCCCTAAATACAAATTCCTCAAACCCAACTTACAGACAGTGTTTAAAAACACAATTACATTTCCCCACAGCTAACATTTTTTTTAACTGTTATAATTAAAGAAGATCTGGAAAAGGTTTTCTTGTTTATCTTCATACTAGCATTCTGTGGTTTTCACCACCAGACACCTAAATAACCACCCAGAAGTGCACAGGTTTTGGGGTCACTGGGTCCTGACTGTGCAGAGCCTCTTTTCTGCATCACAATGGAGAATTATGAAGAAGGTAAATTCAATTCAGTGATTCAACATTAAAAAAACCAAACAAAAACAAACACAAAACCCACACACAAACACACTTAGGTATTTGTTCCAACCAGAGAATCATTCTACCAGTTTAAGTTTGGGCAAGTTTCTTTTTTTCCCCCCAATTGTTCTTATTTAAATTAATTTTATTTCTGCTGAGGAGAACAGAGTAGGGGCTTAGCAGAGAGCTTATGATTCCAACATTCCCAAGGCAAGTCTGTGGGCTCATTCCAGAGCCAGCTCTGGTTCAGAATGCTCAAATGTCCACATGGCAGAAGCCTAGAGAGCAAGGAACATGCAACAAAGTCCATCTCCTTGCTCCCAGAGATAAATCAGCACTTCCCAGATATCTCCTTTGTGCATTCCAGTCCTGAAGATTTTTTTTTTTTAATATTTTTTCTACAAATGCTAAAGAAGTTACACATAATATTCTCCAAACACTTACCTAAGCAAAGAGAAGACATCATAAGAGTTACGAACACAGTTCTGATCCACCTGGAGAAGACTATTCTTCAGGGTACCTGAGTGATCCTAAAAGTAAAGAAAAACATTAATTTAAGAATTAAAAAAATTTCCATTTGACTACAAGCATGCATTTTTGGTAGAAGAAAAAAATGGGCTTGCATTAAATGTACTTTAAATCTGTCTTCATAGATTTTGATGTTTGGTAGAGTTTAAGGCAGCAATAACACCAAGTTCAAGTCTGGCCCACAAAAGCCCTTAGCTCTAAAGATGCTAAGGTCAATTTATCTGTGTTTTAGGCATGCAGTGTGTTTTCTTGAACCTTCTAATCCATCACTGAATAAACTTCATGCACAGAAACAGTGAGGGATGCAATTTACAGCAAGTCTTCAGGTCTCTGAGTCTAGTCAGTAACAGGCTGGGGTTGTAAGAGACCATGAGATAAAGCTCTGTTCTTTATCTGTGCTCTAATACCTTTGGAAGATCAAAAGAATCTGAGTTCTGGATGCTGTGAACAAGTTTCTGGAAGCTAAAAACCATAACAAAACAAGCAAACAAAAAAACAAAAAAACCCACCAAAAACCCCAAATAAACAAAAAAAATCCAAGCAAAAAGCAAACCCAAACATAGGAGCCCAAAGTGTTCACTGCACAAGAGACATCAAAACAACAACAAAACTAACAGCAATTCTTCATCTTGCAAAGCTTTTCCATACCAGCCCTCATCACACAAATACCCAGAACTGCCACAACCCCAGAACTTTCTCCACACGATAAAGCAAATTCTACATAGGTCAAACCACCTGGCAGCATTGTCAGAAACGTGATGGATTATAGGGAAAAAAGGCATTTCTTTTAGTGGATGAGTAGCTCCAGCTAATTTTCCAACAGTGTCAGAGCTGTACTCTGATTACCACAATCCCTGCCTACAGATTTCTTTCCTGCCTCAACAGGCTGTGTCCATACAGAAGACGTTGAAATGCAGACCATATGTCAACATCTCCTGTCACAACTGTCTTCACAGAATCACAGAATTGGCTGGGTTGGAAGGGACCTCAGAGCTCATCAAGTCCAACCCTTGATCCACTCCCCCCGTGGTTCCCAGCCCATGGCACTGAGTGCCACATCCAGGCTCTTTGGAAATAGCTCCAGGGATGGAGAATCCACCCCTTCCCTGGGCAGCCCATTCCAATGCCTGATCCCCCTCTCCATCAAGAAATTCTTTCTAATGTCCAACCTAAACCTCCCCTGGCACAACTTGAGACCATGGCCTCTTGTCTTGCTGAGAGTTGCCTGGGAAAAGAGCCCAACCCCCCCCTGGCTCCAACCTCCTTTCAGGGACTTGGAGAGAGTGATGAGGTCTCCCCTGAGCCTCCTCTTCTCCAGCCTCAACACCCCCAGCTCCCTCAGCCCTTCCTCACAGCATTTCTGCTGGATCCCTTCACCAGCCCAGTTGCCTCCTTTGGACCTGCTCCAGCACCTCAATCTCCTTCCTGAGCTCAGGGGCCCAGAACTGGACACAGGACTCAAGCTGTGGCCTCCCCAGAGCTGAGCACAGGGGCAGAATCCCTTCCCTGGACCTGCTGGCCACGCTGTTCCTAAGCCAGCCCAGGATGCCATTGGCCTTCTTGGCCATCTGGGCACACTGCTGGCTCCTCTTCAGCTTCCTGGCAATCCAGACTCCAAGGTCCCTCTCTGTCTGTCTCAGTCACAGGCCTCCCATTCTTCCAAAAATAAGGTTCCACCTTAGTATATGTGAGAGCTGCACAATACATCATGCATCATATTGCAGCAGAGGCACTGTATCAGCATCTGTCTCAGCTCCTCATTTCCGTTCGCAAGATGTTTAAAGTTTGTCCTTTGAAAGGGGACTCTGTCTCTGCCACAACATTTATTAGATACAGGCACATGGATCTGTAAACACACAAACAGGTTTTGCTTGTGCCAAGTGGTCAGGATTTAGCTCCTAAAAAAATATATATATATAATAAATAAATAGATGCTATATAGGGAAAGACTCTACCTGCAGTGATGGACACCACAAACTGGAGAGAGAGAAATGCAGCTTCCCAAAGGCCTCTTTCCTACCTGATGGTTGAAAAAGTACCTGCAATTCAGTATCCCTAAGAATATAACTTATTCTCTGTTCCTTTGTACAGACTTCCTGACCACAGCCAAAGGTTTTGAGTTATGGAGTTGTACAGACTAGTTCTGGCTTCATGTCTTTAAGAACACAGCAGAAATCATTAATAAAAAGCTATAATTGCTTTCCTAAATTCAAGAAGGATTTTTTCCCTTTCTTAAAACTTATTACAGCACAAGCAAGGGTAAGTTATGCCAGTCAGCAGCAGGAATAAAATGGCTGAAAGAAAATCTGAAAGCCATGAAGGCACTGAGGAAACTAGAGAGGGAAAAATCTGGTTCTAGGAGGGTTGGTAAAGCACCCAAAACTGATTTCTTGAATCTGAGTAGAAAGTGGTTTTACACACATATGCTTCCAGTTCCAGATGAAATCAGATTCAGTAAACTGCTAAAAGGTTGGGAATATCTCAAGTCGAGGTTGACCCTCTGAAGTTCACACCTGTCTCATTCAAACATTGACCCAAGCAAACACAAATAGACTTTCATTGTATGGTGAGTAGAGAGGATGAAACTAAGAGTGGAACTGGAGTCCTGTTCTGGAGTTCAGTTCTGGAGTCCCCAGCATCAGAAGGACACAGAGCTCCTGGAAGGTGTCCAGAGGAGCCACTGAAATGCTCAGAGGGCTGAGCAGCTCCCTGGGAAGCCAGGCTGAGGGATTGGGGTTGTTCAGCCTGGAGAAGAGGAGGCTCCCAGGTGAGCTCAGAGCAACCTTCCAATATCTGAAGGGGCTCCAAGAAAGCTGGGGGAGGGCTTTGGACACGGGGGGGTAGGGAGAGGAGAAGGGAAATGGGTTAAAACTTGGAGAGAAAGGGGAGATTGAGGTTGGAGATGGGGAAGAAATTCTGGAATTTGAGGGTGGAGAGAGCCTGGAACAGGTTCCCCAAAGAAGTTGTGGTTGCCCCACACCTGGAAATGCTGAAGGCCCAGGTTGGATGGGGCTCTGAGCAACCTGGGCTGTGGGAGGGGTCCCTGCCCATGGGAGAGGGTTGAGCTTGAAGATCCCTTCCAACCCAAATCTTTCTATGATTCTATGAACAAGCACTTCAGTAGTCCCATGCCAGAAAGGACATGGGAAAATCAATTAGACATGGTTGTGAGGAAAGAAGAATCCTGCTGAAATCTTCTAGGAAAATGGCTGCATAATTTACTACAAAATAATAATTAAAACCACTTGAACAAAACCAGAAGCTGGAGGTGCAATTACTTCAAAGTTAAATGTAGGGAAGAACAAGGTAGCTACAGCAGCAGCACAGATTTGTATTTACACTGAGGAGAAAAGCTGTAAACACTCAAAGAGGAGTTCCATGAGTACTGTCAAACACCTACAGCAACACAGAAAGACCCTTCAGGGCTCAGAAGGCATGAACAAATGCTTTTGAAACCTTATTTCCCAATTTTTTGTTTTCTTTTTTTGCCATGAGCAAGTATCCATTGCAGCAAGAAAACTGCAACATGAGTAAGAACATTATACAAAGAAAATACTCATTTTTAGTTGCATATCAGCAACAGCCAAGTTTGTTGTTGCTGGACAAAAGAGATGGAAGAAAGGTAAAAGTCCCAATACTTCTATTTTGTCAAGGCTACAGAATGTAAAGGCTTCTGGCATCAGTAGAAAAAAGTGAAGAGTCAGTTATGATATTAACTAAGAGGCCCTGAATATGGTTCTTTGTCTTGTTTGTCTATAACTTTTCCACTGATGTTGCTGCATGGTTTTCCTGCTTTGCTCATTTCTACAAGTACTACAAAGCAGATATTTTTGAGCTGCATTTTGAAGCTCAAAGTGGTCTTGAAAGTTCCCACACAGCAGCTGAAATACATTAACTAGTGAAGCTGTGAAGCTTCTAGTGTTGTGATATTAAACACTTTAAACCATATTCCTATACAGACATCTTGCTGTTTGATTATCAAGGAGATATTCATTTAATCAATAAATCTACACAAGTTCCATCAGTAAAAACAGTGCTGACAGTGCTTCATACCTTACTTCAGGGTCACAGACTCATTCAATGTCAGGTTAGAATTTTATCAGCCAATTGTATCCTGGGCTACATGAAGAGAAGTGTGGCCAGCAGGTCCAGGGAGGGGATTCTCCCCCTCTACTCCACCCTCATGAGACCCCACCTGGAGTTCTGTGTCCAGGTCTGAAGCCCCTATTACAGGAAAGATGTGGAAGTGCTGGAATGTGTCCAAAGAAGGGCCAGGAGGATGCTCAGTGGGTTGGAGCACTTCTGCTGTGAGGACACTGAGAGAGTTGGGGTTGTTCAGTCTGGACAGAAGAGTCCAAGGAAACCTTGTTGTGGTCTTACAGTATCTTAAAGGGGGCTACAGGAAAGATGGGGAGGGACTTTTTAGGATGTCAGGGAGGGATAGGACATGGGGGAATGGAATCAAACTGCAGGAGGGGAGATTGAGGTTGGAAGTTAGGAAGAAGTTCTTCACGATGAGGGTGGTGAGAGCCTGGCACAGGTTGTCCAGAGAGGTGGTGGAAGCCCCAATCCTGGAAGTTTTCAAGACCAGGCTGGATGGGGCTCTGAGCAACCTGATCTGGTGGGAGGTGTCCCTGCCCATGGCAGGGGGGTTGGAACTGGATGATCTTAAAGGTCCCTTCCAACCCTGACAATTCCATGATTCTAGAAGGGACCTCAAGGATCATCTGGTGCAACCCTTCTAATATTGATTAGATGAGATGTCTCAGCACCCTGTCAAGCTTTGCAAAGTGGGGGAATCCACCCCTTCCCCTGGGAGACCATTCCAATGTCTGATTGTCCTCATGGTGAAAAATCTTCCTCTTGTGTTCAAACAGAATCTCCCCAGGAGCAACTTGTGCCCATTGCCCCTTCTCTTGTCCATGGGACTCCTCTTAAATTGGGAATCTCCATCTCCTTTGTACCTCCACCTTTAAGTACTGGAACAGGTACTTGCAGCAGTTTATTCTGCTACAGCTGCTTCCAGGCTCCCACCTCTCTTATTACAATTGTGTTCACAGGATAGAAACTGGGAATTTGCATTATGTTCCAGATGGATCAAGCAATGCTCAGAAGTACAGCTGCACAGACTATCAAAACTCTGAGTTCATGGAGCATCACCATAGCATTCTAGTTATCCTCTAACAATTTTCTTATTCTGGCTCATAAATGGTCTCAATTAATGGCCAAAGATATTTATTACATAAGTAAAATGCATTATATTGTAAGACTACAAAAATCTACTTTGGTAATTTAACTCTCAGTCAAAAGAATTATTAAAGCAACAGGGAGATTTTTGAGCAATGGGAAGGTTTAAAAATAAAATAAAATAAAAGGAGTACCACACCTTAACTTTGTCCATACCAAGATGTACAAAACCAGGACACTTTCAACACTGACTGAAGTGTTTTTGTGCACGAGGTTTTCATTAGGCTTGCAAAATGGTATTTGTACACATCTGTTTTCATAATGAGCTTTCATTTGTGCCAGTGCAAAGAAACTGGAACTGCTCTTCCATCCATGTGTTAGCCCCAAAATTGAGGGGTCTGACTGAAATGTCTTTGAGTGCTGAAGACAGGCTGAGACAAGGAAAAAAGCACCTCAAAAGATCAGAAAATACTGACACAACCAAGGAGAGATGGTCATACACTGCATATTGCAGTTTCCACAGCATCAGAGCCACACACCTGACACCAAAAATCCCTTCCTACAAAAGCTTCAGGTGGTGCTTGATAAATAATATTTAAGGTAATGATCAAAGTGGGGCTGTATATTTAGAATACCCATCATTGACAGGAAAATTATAAAGCAAGAGCAACTAAGAGCTGAAATACCCCTTAGGTGCACACAGCTTCTGCAGCTTACAGGAGGAGTTTGCTTGTGCCAACCAGATGGGCTTGAACAGCAGACAAGACCCCTAAATACAGAAATTATGCCCCACACAAGGAGGTTTGGGTCAAGGAACTGCCCAAGAAACCAATCAGGGTGACAAAATTAATTTCTAGCACCTGCAGCCAGAAAGAACCTAATAAATGATAGAAATGGACAAAGAGGATTATTTTTGCTCTACAGAGGCTATGATTGTGTTTGCCATTTAGCTACAGAGCATGTGCAAGAACCAAACAGAGATGCACTTTTCCAGCTAGGAAGCAGGTCCTGATAAGAATCAAATCAGGAAAGAAGACAGTGATACCACCATTGAATTGAGGGCCAGGTTATTAATACTGAAGCCATGAAAAATTACAGTTCTGTCCTGCTTCAGGAAAACAGAGTGAACAGCACCAGGAAACAAAGTCTGAGCTCTGTACCAAACAATTCACAATTTCAAGGATCACCATCCAGACACCAAACACAGTTTGGACCCAGATGATCTTTGAGGTCCCTTCCAATCTTGAAAATTCTGTGACTCTATGTTCTATATTTGAATAAAACTCAAGGTTTATTTTTATTAGCCAGGCTTTTTTTGGACTTAGTATGCTTTAAGTCTTCCCAGAACAGCTCAGACACACTAGGGGTGAGATTAACAGTTCTTATCTGTCATGTCAAAAAAGTATTTCTATTGAAAAATAAACATTTTAATGTTCTAATCACTTAACTGTGGCAATTTAAGCTTAGTAGTTTTATTTCAGCTTGTCACCAGTACTAACAAGCCAGAACAAACAGAAGATATCCTTACCTTCTGTTCAAATGAAGCTCCATAATAACCATCATTGAGACCAAAAATAATCTCATTTGGGTTTCTTGCATGTATCTGTAAGGAGAGAACAAATCATTTAACAGACAGCTTGCTGTGACTCCACATTGCAACCAAGGTACAAATTGCTGTTTGATGGTTAAATGCAGTTTTTCAGCACCTAGAATTCTAGATGCTCATGAAAACTTAAAGAAAAGTGCAGTTAGCTATAGAAAACATTTGCTTCACAGATTTAGGCTGACCCAGGCCACTGTGTTCAGACATTCTACTTTGAAATTGGGAACACTGGCCAGAGAATCCTTCCTATTGCTGCATTTCCAGCTGACAGAAACTCCTAACAGACAAAAACAACTAAGAGAAAACTAATTAGAGAGGTAACTCTGAAAGATAATCAGCTTTCACATGATATTACCTAAAATAATACTAAAAAATTAGGCTTTTGTGGTCATAGCAGACAAAATCAGTATTCAGTACTGTTGCCAATATCCTCCCACTGATGTAAGGAACATTATTTCAAATAAAAGCATGCAGGAGACCATACCATTTCAGGAGCCATTTCTCCTGTTCAGTAAAAAAAAACAAATGGGAAGAGAGCTAAAATATGAAGGGTACTGGGTTTGGCTCTGATGGGAGTTAATTCTCTCCACAGCAGGCTGTATGGTGCTGTGTTTTAGCTGTGTGACTAAAACAGAGTTAGTAACACACCAGTGTTGCTCAACAGTGAATCTCACAGAATCAAGGACACCTCTGGTTCTCACTCTGCCCCCACAGTCCCCAAGAAAAAAGCTTGGGAGGGGACAGAGCTGTGACAGCTGACCTGGATTGACCAAAGGGATGTTCATACCATGTAACATCAGTGAAAAACAGGGCTCAGTCTTTGCAAGGTGGCTGTTGCTCAGGGACTAGCTGGGCATGGGGGTTGGTGAGTGATTTATTTTATTCTCCTTCCCCCTTTTCCTCTCTTCAGCTCTTTTTAAAAATTCTCCTATTTTTTCTTTGCCATTTGGAAATGGTCTTTATCTTAACCCAGGGGTTTTTCCTCACTCCTGCTCCTCTGACTATCTCCCAGCCCAGCAGTGATAGGGTGTGAGTTGCACCATGTGAAGCAGTCATTCCCTACAAAACTTTCTCCCCAGGTTTTGAAACATCCTAATTTTAGGAAAAAAAATAATTTTTAAATGGAAAACTAAATTATGATCTATCCTACAGAGATTCTATCAACTAATCAATCAAGAAGAGCACACTGGAATCAGGACAAACTACATGATTCTAAAGACACTGGTTTTTTTTTTGTTTTAGTAGTTATATAACTGTATTTCCTTTTGAGCCTCTTTTACAATAAACTCCACAATACAGAAGAAAACATCTCACTTTTCACCTCTTTCACAATAAACTCCACAATACAGAAGAAAACACCTCACTTTTCACCTCTTTCAAAAGGTTACTAGTAAGAGAAAAAACAGAATTAAAACAGATCTTATGTTGTAAGCTCTTTGGCCTGAAGATCTTTGATGGGGTATCATTAGCATGAGAATGGATTAAAACTGTAAAACACACAAACTTTATGATCTGTGGTTTTTTAACTGTATACACAACCATACTGCAATTTCAAGGCTTTGGAATTAAATGATACAGCATTTGGTGCTTTTAAGATGCTCAAGTCAACAATATAAAAAAGTAAAAAAAAAAAAAAGCTAACTTAAAACATTCAACTAGTCAAGATTTAAAACTCTAAATAAAGGCACCATGAATCCCTGCAAACTTTAAAATATGCCCTAAAAATGCATTTATTTCCTTTCTTAGCATTCAATATATTTGCTCATCCAGATGTTTTGTTTCCTTAAGGAAAAGGTTAAGAAAAAACAGTTTTTGTATTACCTGCTGGCCCAAGTACTTTAACCCATCCAGATTGACCTTCCACTCAATCAAAAGCTGAAAGTGCTCCTTCTTGCCACCCCAGATCCTCACAACAAAACAGGAGACAGAGGTATCAAGACGATCAGGCATTATTCCAAAGTCCAGACTCCTCCAAGTTGGATTCTGTAAGGATCCAAAGAGGGATAAAACAACAACTCAATCTGTAAGCAGTCCTAAAAATCACAGTTTAGAAAGCAGCAAAGTTCATGTTAAAACCTAAAAAAAACCTTAGGACTCAGAACATCAGCCATTTGAAGGTTTACAAAGAGCTGAAGCCAGCAGATTCTGCTGCTTCCTGATTTTATTTTCTAGAGAGAATTCCTGGGTTAAAAGCTACATGTTATAAACAACTTGAGAAACTCAGTGTGGGCTCCACTTCCTTCCATTTCAAGGAGTTGGAGAATTTACTTCAGAATTACTAATTCAGTTTAGCTAAATCAGGAACTTTAAAAGTGGATGCAACATTCCTTTCCAAGTTATAATTGAGCTCTGAAAACTAGGGTAGAGCTTTCATGGCAGAAGTCAAATTTAAAACACTTATCTATTGCTCAATAATGACATCTGCATAATTTATTGACAGGTTAGTTCACATTCTTCTCCTCCCTGACTGATGCTGATGGCAATCCTCAAAGGTCACCAAGGGCTCTTCTTCACTCCAAGCCTCAGAAGCAGCAGATTATAAGCTAAATGGCAAATTATTTACTCCACAAGAACTCAGATTTCCAAAGATGAGGCTTTCCAAGGACCTGCATTCACCTCTGGTAACATTTAATTCAAAATTTAAGGAAACTGCTGTAATTGGCTCAGGTTGCAACCAAACCAAGTTGATCCAACACTGCAAGTGTCATGAGCCAGATGCCAACTTTTGGACCTTCACAGGACTTAAACCACAAGGTGCCCAAATGTAGAAATGGGAAAATGCTTTCTCTAAGTCTCCTCTGTATGGAACATAAAAATTGTAGCTCCCCCCCCAAAAAAAACACACACAAAAACAAAACAAAACAAAACAAAAAAAAAAAAAAAACAAAACAAAAAAAAAACAAAAAAACAAAAAAAAACCCAAAAAAAAAAAAAAACAAAAAAAACAAAAAAAAACAAAAACCAAACACACCAAAAAACCCACAAAAAAAACCCCAAACCAAAAACAAAAAAAAACCCAAAACCAACAAGCCTTGCCTTCTAGTCTTAAAGCAGCTTGGAACAGGCCAAGCATCCCTGAACTGGTATTAGGCAACTTTGAATAAGATGCCCCTGGAAAGAAGGGAGGGACAAAGTTACCCAGTAAGTATTACAGAAGGAAAGTGTTAAGCAAATTTTCCTAAGGAGAAGGGATATTTGGTAGCTATTAAGGCATAAGAATAATAGGATATTAAAATACCTTTAGATGACATATTTAATGCTAAGACATTTTACTAAGCTTTTTTTGTCATTCCATCCCTTATTTCCATTAGTTAGCTATTAGTTATTTCTTTCCCTGATTTAGAATAGCCAGAACTCAACATCCCAAAGCTTCAAGGAATTTGTATTTTGGATAAGTTAACAGCCTGGAGCATGCAGACAGCTTTTCCTCCATTCAGGACATTTTTTCAAAGGATTTACAGCCCAGTGTGCTACAAATGGTGTAGTTCCACCTTGTTAAAATGCAGATGTAAACAAGCCTGTTCAGCAGTTTTCAAACTGCCTTACCCAGCACTTGCAGCATCTAGAAAGAGACCCACCCCTTCTCAGTTGTATCAAACTGTTCAGTTCTAATTCCTTGACTGGTGTGAACTGGAAAATGTATAATTTTTAAAAGTTTTCAGCCTTCAGTTTCTTTAAGTGTTTAGCTCTTCAAAAATGACACATTTATATATGCAGGTAGATGTCCTTTCTGTTCAACTACACAACAAAAAGATGCTCAAAGAATTAAGTGGTATAAATCCTGCAACAGTCTGACTCTCCCTTTATTTGGGGTGTTGCAAGCAGGGCTTTTACACAGAGGTGAAGAAGCAGGAGCCTCCAATGAACCCCTACACACAGCAAAGTACCATGCAACTGCTCCTCAGCCAAGCAATTCACAGATATTTAAATAAAAGGAGCTATGTCTGTTGATAACACCAGCAAGAAGAGGAACAAACAAGAAAAAAACCCCACTATGAACTTTAAACAAACCTGAATTATGATGCCTACAATTCTCAGATATTGAAAAAAGTTAAACCAGTAAAATTCCAGCTAACATTACTCTGTTTATTTAAAATTGTTATGCATTATAAAGTTTAACCTGAGCACTCAGCAGTTTCCACATGAAAATGCCCACCCCATGGAGTGTTCAGTCCTATATGCAGAAATACCAACAAACTATTGCTCCAAAGCTGTTAAAATGAACTTGCACTTTTACTACTCAATAACTTGCTATTCCAACTCTTGTGAAAAGAACCTAAAAAGAAGGTGATGCTCCTAACAGAACTGAAGAGTAGAATTATATTTCTTATGGTATTCAGCAGGAAAATCAAAATACTGCAGTATCAATACAATTAAAAAGAAAGTTTTTCCATATTGAAAAAAAAAAAACTTACCAGAGAATTCTTGATCACCTCACTCTTATAAAATTCTAGAGAAAAATAAGTAAAAAAATACCCACAGATTAAACACTGACACAAATACTTAGTTTTTTCTATTTCAAATACTAATAACTCATGAAAGACAAATGCTAGTGGGTCTAGTTTACCACTAACAGATTAATGAGAAAGACTTTAAAGTTCCATCACAATTTTGATTAAAAGCATCATTCACATTTAATTATTAGCAGTCATTATTTAACATAACCTTATGCCTAAGATAACTCTCAAGATGCACTGAGGCTTTACTTTCAGGGGAAAGCACATGCCCCAGTACTTTATAATATTTGGATGACACTTGCAAAGTGACTATTTTGTTATACATATCTTCCTGGAGGAATTCAGCACAGATAAACTAATTGCACTGCTTTCCTGAAGAGCAAGGGGGACCTGTTCCAGATGCTTGGAAAGTGAAGTGCCAAATTCCCTCATCCAGGTGCCAAGAACCCTGTACTTAAATGGAAATAAGGAACTGCTGACATCCAGACCTTGGCTTTCCCAGCCAAAGTAAGAGCTTAAAGTCTTGAGGTAGAGAGCTCGAGGCTGGAATACAGATTTTGTACAATATTCCTCAGTCCACTGGATTCCAAGGATAAAGCTCTGATAGAGCACAGAACAAAAACTGAAGCAACACTGATCAGTTACCAACTGCCACAAAAAACCTGAGCTGTCTCCATGAACTTATGTATTCCTATCCTAAAACAACTGCCTTGGAAAAAAACAAGGTTCAACCACACTAGCTGAAAATAAGTATTAGGAGAAGAGCAGAATTCATTTGCCAAGCTCTGTTGATCATATCAAAAAAAGCATTAAAATATAATTGTAATAATGTCTCTCCACAATGAATAACTCTACACTGCAGTGCAGAGCAAAGCAATAAAGCTAAATGAGATCTATCAAAAGCAAAACAGATGCCTGGATGCTTCATGTCATTGGCTGAAGATCCTATTTTTGGAAAGCTTTGGTAATAGTAAGTGTTGGTTTATCCTCTGTAAAATAACTGGTATGCACTCCTCCCCCACACAAAGTAACTCCAAAAGATGTAAGTTTTCTCTGCTCTTGGAAGTTCCCAAATTTCTTAAATTAGTAATGGGGGTAGAGAACAGCAACAGCCAAAATAGATTGATTTGAGAGACTCTACCAGATCTGTCATCTGTTTTGCCTCCTTGCCTGCTGATACTGAAAGGAAGTTCAGGAAATTAAAGAACTCTTTCCCACTTTTATTAAACGTGATGCAAGTAACAGCAGCAGTTGTCAAGGCAAAGAGAGGACAGAAAATTTGTGACATAAGAATTCACAGATAAACTAACAAAAAAAACCAGAGCAAGCCTGCTTTACCTTTGTATATCTTGGTGTTATCACACAAGTGAAGAGTAAAGTAGGTGTCCAAGAGGCGATAACCATTCCTGTTGATAATGTTCCGGGCAGCGATGTTCCGAAGGTGACGAAGCCGGCGCTAAAAAATAAGGAAAAACCCCTCAATAGTTAAAGAATTTTCTTCAGATTGCAATCAGACCATTTATTTTTTATTATTATTACAGCATTTTCATGATTTCCAAAGCACCGAGGTCAAAACCATCCCACCAAACACTCAGTTTTCTTGGGCTGAAAGCTGTGTGAGCATGAATCAAAACTGGCTGGACAAGCAACCTATGAGCTCAGATAAAGCAACACAGATAAAATACAAACTAAATTATTCTGATGTCCTATTTTGTGTCTAAATCACCCCAGCTATTCCAGAACCTTCAAACAAATATGTGACACTATTAACATGGAACAGCAGCAGTCCCACCTTGGTGTTCTGCATCATCCTGCTGGAAACACTTCCTAACCAAAGCTATTTTCAACAAGACCTGGTGGACAAAGAGCTCCAAAATAAACCATCACCTAAGCCAGAACCCTGGCTGAAAAAAGCCTCGTGAATTCACAGTAATCCTTGAGACTCTAGTAACAACCTTAAAGAAAATCAATCAGACTGACACATCCAAATTTTCAGGGAAAATTAGGTACACAGCCAAATTTGTGATGTCTGTCACCCACCTTCTGCTTAGATACCAGAGTGTTACAGAGTCCTTTTCTCTTGGATTGAGTGCATGTCACTAAAAAACATGGCACTAGAATCTTTCATGAAAGTGATTTCATCCAATTCCAACACTGTATTACTTTCCTACAATACCATATTAAAAATTACAATTATCAGATTGAATCAACCCCTTCCTCCCCCTCTGCCCGTCAAGTGCCAAATAATAACTTTGACATCTGTAGCTAAAATCCTCAGCTTCAAAGCAAACTATGCCCTACATTTCTGACAAATATTTAACATCACCAGCTTATTGTTAGATTTCAGTAGCTAACAAATCACATTTGTAGAACTGGGCAGCTGCTCTTAAATCATTGCCTCACCATGGTTCTTATCTTAGCTTTGAAAACCCCATGCATACCTAAAACAAAGTACCAGGAACTTGCACTCAGCAAACCACCACTTCAAATACCACCAGTTCTCACCAAATCCTTCAGTATCACATTCTCCCAATCCATTTCCCAACCTACCAATGTCTCACCCATCTACCATGGGGGTGTTGACAAATAGCTCCCCATCCATTCTGGATCACCACAAACCACCTACAAGCCTCAAACAGTTGGTTTAGTGCCTCCTTTCACCACAGATTTTACAGCATACTTCTTTTTTTTCCCAGAAGCTTGTTAATTTAGAAGTCTGGATCCACCTTAAAAAAAAAACACTCTCAATCTTGAACAAAAGCAGATTGAAAATGCTTTTGAAACTAAAAGCCATCTTTTCTGTTTGCAGTTTGTCCTAAGAGGCTTTTAACATGAGTTGAAAGGCCATTATCTGTTTTGGAATCACAGTATGACACTTGATATCACTTCAGTGATTTAGTAGTTTTCTTTCCTGGAAATATAAGAGGAATATTACATTTCTTTTCATGTGAAAGACTCAAAACCACCAGTGGATCCTGCAAAGTCTATTTCTGAGTTAGACTGAAAACAGAGCCTGAGATGGGATGCCCTGGTATCCCCTGGTATCTACCATAAACATGCAATACAAAATTAAAATAATAATAATAAAATAAATTTCTAAGCTGCTTTAATTGTAGAATTGCACAGCCTTATTTCATTAGAAATTGGTATAAAAAAATGTCAACAGAAAGACTAAGTCTGGCTTTAAAATAAAAAACCATATGGACCTTGCACGTTGTCTCAAATCTAAGCTTAAAGCTGGGTAACATAGCTGACCATCTTTAGGAACAACTTAAAACACTCCTTCAAAATTAAAATAAAATTGCTTTGAACATACACTGCACTCCCAGTAAAAATTATTTAAGGGATTTAAGTGCCATCTCTCTCCCTTAATTAACTCCAGTAGCCATCTAAGTGCTCATTCAGGTAAGCACCTGTACAAGCATCCATTCCCATTCATCTCCCTCATTCCTCCCTTCACCTTTAGTTTTTCTTAAAATTCCTTACAATTCCAGAACAGTGCACCTATCAAAGAAGGCAACTTTCTTCAGGTCTTTTTAGGATTACAAACTAATTGCACAACTGGTTCAAGGAGTGTGTTACAACAAAGTAGCCCTCAAGCAAAGCCAAACAAGTTTCTTGTCTTTCACTACATGCAACGAGGTTTGGATAAAGTGTCATAACCTACAGCTGCATCTCCAGGCAGGAGTGGAGTCCTTATCTCCAGGGTTTGTGGCTTCTCTGCTCCTTCCAAAGTCTGGAAATTATCCCAAAAAAAGCCTCACTTCTCTCAAACCAGTTGGAAGGGGAACATTAAATTTGGGAGACCACAGCACAGCTCAGGACTCAACATGCAACAGCTAATGAATGTCTATTTAAATCACAACCTCTTCCTCCCTCCTGTCCCATTACTTGTCCCTTTAGCTTTGCTGATAGGGAACAAGTTTTCCAATTAGATTCCAATTTCTTCTTCACATTCTTCAGCACGACGTCAGGATGACAGAAGGACTTGGATCCTGAAAATAAACTTTCCACTTCACCCACTACATTGTCTTTCATATTATTTCACATTATTCAGATTTCCTCAGAACCCCACAGAGGAAGCATTCAGAGTTAATTAACCTCTCCTGACCAAAGATAATTAGCTTTAGCCACGAGACCTTCAGCTATAAAGACATCCAAAACAATTCAAACAGGCTCTAAAACTCTTCATCAAGGGCTTGCTGCTGTTTCACCACCAGGTAGGATTTTGAGGGAAATTCCAGATCTCTACGAAGTGTTATTTCCTATGTGTTTTAGATCATTTTTGAGATGTTAGGGTTCATTTTTAGATGTTAGGTGGGAGTTCAGCAGCACCAAATGGCCCCACTGCCAACCCCTGCTGCATGGGGTTCATCTGTACCACCCCACATCAGCACTCAGGCAGCTGCTCAGAGAATCACACTGAGGAACCAGTCTGGATTAAAAAAAAAAAAAAATAAAAAATCAACCACCTCTCTCTTGCTGGTTTAGTTTCACTGGGTCAGTTCCTCAATATGGTTCACAAAGGTGGCTGTACAAGCAGGTGTGCTGCTAAAAGATGGGGACTGTGCAGCAACAAGGAGACAAAACCCCTTAAATGAAACCATTAATACCATTAAAACCATTGAAACCAGCAGCTTCAATGTGTGTGGAGCTAGATACAGCCTGACACTTCCACAAGCAAAGGGAGAAGTGTTTCCCCATGATTTACCAGTGAATTCCAACCTGCAAAAGCAATTTTTTCTGGAAAAAGGACCCATTACACTTTATACTGAATACAGTAGCTACAAATAATGATAGAATCATAGAATTTTCAGGGTTGGAAGAGACCTTTAAGATCATCTAGTTCCAATCCTGACTTCTTTCATTTCCCTTTTTGATGAAGTGAGCAACAGGAGTCACTTCTCCTTTTATAGAAGCATCAAGAAATCTCCATTACAAGGAGGGATTCCCCACTGATGAGATGCTGCCCAACCAGAAGAGCCCAATTCCAAGAAAGCCCAATTTAAAACTCAAAATACAAGTGCTAAAAAATATAAGTGCTTTGGCAGCCTCATGAGTCACATAACTTAAAACAAGCCAGCTGTGTTTGCAAGCTGACAGTGCAGGATCTGCTTTCATGAAAAAAAAAAAAAAAAAAAAGTAGAAAGGACAAATAATTCTCACTGCTGTCTCCTCAAACAGCTAAAAATCTATCAGCAACACAGTACTGAAGATTTCAGACACTGCACCAGGCATCTTAGTAAGATATCCCACTGCAAAACAGGATTTTGCAGCAGTTAAATAATAAAGTTAAATAATAAAGTTATTTTGCAGCAGAGTGCTGATTTAGGGAAGCTCTGACAAGCAGAACTGATACCATTAAAAAGGGCATTTAACTTTTCCCCTGAATTTGGAGCACACAGTCTGAATGATGTTGTATCTGGATCACTGCTTAGCAGAGTAGTAGAGCAGGTTTAACAGCTCATTTCAGGGGGTTTGGGACACACAAGTTATTTTGATTACCACAATTGTTCTAGTCCTTTGAGTGCAAGAAGTCAGTGGAGCAGTGAAATTACATGGCAGGCCTTGTTATCATTTGATTTAATTGCCAGTCTAAAGTGTAATTGAGTAAAAGCAACTGCTCCACAGCAACTCTGCTCTGACCTACATGAAAGAAATTAGTGCTTCCTTCCACCTTGAAAATAAATTACTGCAAACGACAAGAGATGCACTAATTTTCCCTTAGAAGAACACCCAAGTAGTAGCTTGTGTTTTGAAATCATTGCTGGAGATAAAGATTTCACAGGTTATAAGCATACAGAGATCACAAAGATTTATAGAGCAGGAAAATAATAGATGAGATGTTTCACCTCTCCAGTCTTCAGAGCCACAGAAGTGGCTTCCTAGAATTCAACAGCAGCATCTTGACAGAGCTGCTGTAGAGCGAAGCAAGATCAGTCCTGGTCAGCACTCACCTTCTTCTCTCAAAAGTCAGAGGTCTTTTCTTAAATAAAAGTACTTGGATTTCATCATCCTGAAGAACTATTATCAGTAGTTTAATACATTTAAGTTTTCCTGTCCACTGGCTTTCTGGGAACCTTTCCAAATTTACCACAGGCCATAAACCAGTCAGGCTGCTAGAAAATTAAATATTTTTATGAACATCATTGCTAACACTTCACTTTTTTCAGCAGATGATCCCAGAACTCTTCAGTCTACCAACTCTGAGGTTTAAAGGATTGAAAGTGCATAATCCCTTCATGCTTTAGTTCCCCTAACACTAAGACACCACCATCTTTCACTACCTCTAAAATACCTAAAATTCCACTTCTGCCTTCTGTGTCAGGGCATTTGTTCCCAGCTCACACAATGTTTTCTCCTGCACTTGTTTAGCCTCACCATGAGGGTCACAGAACTTATCCCAGCTACAACTGGCAAAACAAGAAAGTTACACTGAAGTGTAAGTTCCTCCAGTTAGGCTCAGTACAGCTACACAGAGCAATTTCCAGTCGTATGAAGTTTAACAAGGAAAAGTGCTGGATCTTGCACCTGGGACATGGTAAACCTGGATATTCAGACACCCTGGGGAGTGAGAGGCTGGAGAGCAGCCCTGCTGAAAGGGATCTGGTTGACAACAAGTTAAACACAAGCCAAGAGTGTGCCCTGGAAGGCAGGAGGGGCAACCAAGTCCTGGGGTACATCAAGCATGGTCAGGGGTGGTGGTTGTCCCACTTTATTCTGTACTGGTGCAGCCCCATCTTGAGTACTGTGTGGAGTTTTGGGCTCCACAGTACAAAAAGGACACAGAGCTACTGGAGAGTGGCCAGAGGAGGACTCCAAGGCTGGTGAAAGGTTTGGAGGGAAAGCCATATGAAGAGCAGCAAAAGGCACTTGGAGAAGCAGCTAAAGGCGCAGCCTGGAGAAGAAATCAAGTGGAGACCTCACTGAAGTTTACTGCTTCCTCACTGACCTCTTCTCTCTGGTGACCAACAAAAGGACCCAAGGGAATCATAGTCTGGGGTTGGAAGGGACCTTGAATGATCATCTTGTCCAACATCTCTACCAAGGCAGGGTCACCTCCAGCAGGTGACACAGGGACACATCCAGGTGGGGTTTGAATGTCTCCAGGAGACTCCACAACCTCCCTGGGCATCCTGGGCCAGGGCTCTGTCACTCTCACAGTGAAAAAATTCTTCCTTATATTTATACAGAACTGCTTATGCTCGAGTTTATAACCATTGTCCCTTGTCCTTTTGTTGGTCACCTCTGAGAAAAGCTTTACTCCATCATAGAATTGGCTGGGTTGGAAGAGAGCTCAGAGCTCATCAAGTCCAACCCTTGATCCACTCCCCCCGTGGTTCCCAGCCCATGGCACTCAGTGCCACATCCAGGCTCTTTTGAAAGAGCTCCAGGGATGGAGAATCCACCCCTTCCCTGGGCAGCCCATTCCAATGCCTGATCCCCCTCTCCAGCAAGAAATTCTTTCTAATGTCCAACCTAAACCTCCCCTGGCACAACTTGAGACCATGGCCTCTTGTCTTGCTGAGAGTTGCCTGGGAAAAGAGCCCAACCCCCCCTGGCTCCAACCTCCTTTCAGGGACTTGGAGAGAGTGATGAGGTCTCCCCTGAGCCTCCTCTTCTCCAGTCTCAACACCCCCAGCTCCCTCAGCCCTTCCTCACAGCATTTCTGCTGGATCCCTTCACCAGCCCAGTTGCCTCCTTTGGACCTGCTCCAGCACCTCAATCTCCTTCCTGAGCTGAGGGGCCCAGAACTGGATCCTCCTGGCTCTCTCTATGTATTTATGAACATTAATGAGCTCACCCCTAATTCTCCTCCAAGCTGAAGAACCCCAGCTCCCTCAGCCTTCCCTCACCAGGAGATGTTCCATTCCCTTCATCGTCCTGGTTGCTCTGCACTGGACATTTTTCAAGCAGTTCCCTGTCCTTCTGGAACTGAGGGGCTCAGAACTGGACACAATATTCAAGATGCAGCCCCATGAGGGTAGAGTAGAGTGGGAGGAGAACCCTCTCAACCTAGCAGGCACCTCTCTTCTAATGCACCCTATGGTAGGAATGTGTGCTGGGGGAAGTTTAGGGTAAATATTAGGAAAAGGTTTTTCACCCAGAGAGTGGTTGAGCAGTGGAATAAACTCCCCAGGAGTTATGGCACCAAACCTGCCTGAGTTCAAGAAGCATTCGAATGACACTCTCAGGCACATGGTGTGATTCTTGGGGTGCTCTGCACAGGGACAGGAGTTGGACATCAGGATAATCCTGATGGTTTATGGCAGATTATATGATACACAGATGTGCCCACCACAAAAGCATGGCAGAACAGGCAGGAGTAGAAGGCAACAGAGGTTGTTTTTAACACTGAAATTTCTTGATTTTCTTAATCAATTTCTTGATGGCTTAAACTAACCCAGAGACCATGCTCTGCTTCTCTCTGGGCCTGAGAAACCAACAGGACAAAGCTCATCACCTGTGGTTGTTTGGTTTTTTGTTGGCTTAAGTCTAATCATTTGGTTCCATTATCACTGCAGAGATGGGAGGAGGGGAAGACAGGGAGTAAGTCAAAACAAGGGAGAGAAATGCACAGTTGTTAACAAAAGGTCTGGACTGTTTGTGGAACCACAAGGAGAACAGCAACTACCTACAACAGCCTGAAGTATTCATGGAATTTCATAATTATTTGTTCAGGGTCACCTAATGGGTGGCGAAAACAAGCACAAAGAGTTGTTACTCCTCTTCCACCTTACCCACTTTATTATTCTCTTACAAGAACCTGATGATCCTGGCGAGAAAAAAATAATATCAATATATCCAAGCTGGATAAGAACACAGTCAAACATCATTTTTCTGTCTTTGTTACTGAGCTACAACACTGACTAGCTCAGGATGGCTATGAATTGTGAAGCTCAGGTCATTAATATGGGAAGCAGCTAAGTCTTATTCACATGGAGCTGATCATTTTTAGCAGCTGAGATGATCTAATGGCTCACTGCTGGGAAAAGAGAGAGGACTCTCTTCTTTCTGCCCCACATCTGCCTCCTCCCATCCTCTCTCCCAGTTGCATGCTCTGCCCTCTTTAGCACTGGCTCTTTCTGCAAAACTATTTATCAGTTCTTGCTCCCGGGGGAAAAACCAGCACTTGGACACGTGAAATCAATTTGCAAAGCTGTCAAAGGAGGATCTAAATTCAAGCAAGGCAGGCACTTTGGTTTCTTCCAGCAACAGCCATCCAAGATGCTGTCATATAGCCCCTTCTGTGAAAGGAGGGTTAGTCTGAAAACTCCTTCAGATATTAATAAAAGAGGCAGTGAGCTTACTGCCCACCAGCAAGGCTCACAAATTCTGTTGGAATAGTCTAATTTTAAAAGAATTTAATATACTGGGATACATTTTCCAGAATGAAGTTTAAATTCAATTGGCTGGGAAGAAATGTTTATAAATCTATGGCTATATTGGAAATAGTTTTGGGGTTTTTTTTTGCCCCTGCCCCACCACATCCTTGCTGACATCCCAAATAACCCATGGAGAGTGCAAAGCAGCATCCAGGTTAAAATGTTTCTGATTCAAGAAAGAATAGGGGCCTGGAGGAGGAAGGGAGAAACAAAAGAATATTATTTTTGCATGGACTGTAAAAACTGTAAAAGAAGGCTGGAAAGCCACACAGAATCACAGAATGGTTTGGGCTGGAAGGAACCTTTAAGATCATCCAGTTCCAACCCCCCTGGCATGGGCAGGGACACCTCTCACTAGAACAGGTTGCTCAGAGCCCCACAAGATATTTTCTATGATCTCATGGTCATAGAAATTCCCATTCTGTGATCTTATGATCCTTGGACCATCTGATTTTCAGACTGCTGCCCTCCTCCTGATTGCTTTGGTGGAGAATATTCCATAAATTCTTTCCAGGTTGGGAGCAGCTCTGTCCTCTGTACAAGCTGGTACACATTCTGGTCTGACATGGCTTTCACACGAATTTCCCAGCTCACTTGCTTTGTGACCCAAATTAGCTCTGGAAGAATTTAAGCAAAATCCTTCCAACTATGCTAGCATTAAAACAGGGTGCAAAGATCAGTTAGCAACACAAACATTAGCAAATTTGCTCTAAACTTATGAAAACTCAGCTTGCAATGTCAGCTGTTTGAATCTCTGAATACTTTTCATAATTAAGTCACAGAAGAACACAGGGCTTTGTGTGCCTTAGAGCTCCAAACAGGTTGCTGGGGTTGCTTTTTGGGTTGTTTTTTTTTTTTTTTTCTTTTCTTAAAAAGCATAAAATTCTATCAAAATATTAACTGCATTTAGCATTGTTTATCACAGCACTACTCTACACCTCATTGTTAACAACTTGCAGCTCCCATCTTTCTGCACCAGCTTGAATATTCAAGTAGCAAGCACAGAATCACAGAATGGTTTGGAATGGAAGTCAACTTTTAAAGCTCATCTGGTCCAGCCTCCCTGAAGTGATCAGGGACATCTACAACTACATCAGGTTGCTCAGAGCCCTCTCCAACCTGACCTGGAATGTTTCCAGGGATGGAGCACCTACCAGCTCCCTGGACACACGTACCAGTGTCTCACCACCTATATTATAAACAATTTCTTCCTTATATCTACTCTCAGTCTCCTCTTTTTTAGTTTAAATCCATTAATCCTTGTCCTGTTGCAACAGACCTTGTTAAAACCATGTGAGCTGAGTTCTTGGAAGTCAAGTGGTAGAGAAGAATTCATACTTAATTCCTTTTTATGTCAGTTTTCAAGCTGTTTTTTTTTTTCCAACTTCATATAATCCAGAGAAGTTTTGGGTCAAGTCTACTCCAGTCCACAAAGCCCTTCAGAGCAAAGGAATGTACAGTGGGAAGTACAGACACTGCTCAGATGTCTTGTTAAGGACAAGAAAATGCTCCTATTCCAATTTACAGACTTGCTAGGCAGATTTATTTACAAATTTTGTAATTCAACTTTCAACAGCTCAGAGTCAAGAGAATCACATGTGATTTCAGACCTACTTTAGAAGCAAAGCAGGAGCATTTGACGTGCAATTTTTTAGGCCACGCCGTAAGGAAATTTTGGAATGCTCTTTTCATGTCCTTCCAGCACACCCTTGAAGACAGCAAAGACCTCAATGCTACAGAACCCTTATTAGCTCAACAAATGGCTTGTGGAAGTCCTTAGATGGCACCTCCTTCATCTCATTTTCATCATGTCAAGTGATGGGATTAAATGGCAGCTCAGTAACTCATTGCTCTTCCTGACATCAGCTCCTCTCTGGAGAAGTCATTCCAGGGGTGAATTATCCTTGAGGTTACATGTCTAGCTCTGTTTTCTCCTGTGAGGATGCAACAAACACCCATACACCACTTTTTTCCCCCCTCACATTCCTAAAGATTCAAGGAGAGGAATGGGACACACTGAATCTCTGGAGTATGATTTACCCAGACTAAATAACCACAAGAAAATTCAAAATTTCACCAACATGAGCTCAAAGTTTTCAGAGATTTGCATTTCTGATTTCAGTTTACAGTCCCTAATATCAAGGTGGTTCCTTTCCTTCACACTTACAGGCATCTGAAAAAGTCTTCTGAAAGGTTCTTCTTAGGCAAAAAACACCTGTGAAGCTTTCCCTTGGAACACACTTATGCTCAGTACAATTTTCTAATTACCCATACTTCACCACAATTATTCCTGGGTTTGTACTGCAGAGAGATTCCAAAAAGGAAAGCCAGCAAACCAAAAATGTAGTCCAAAAGACATAAATTCTTCCCTAATTCATAGAAGAAGGCGAAAGAAGAAGAATAAAGAATATGTCTAATATTTCACATGGACCATGTAGAACTATTAATTATTCTCCAGGTAATTCAAGGCAAAAGAGCCCTTCATTAGCCCTACCCAGAGTTAAATAATGCAATGTCTGAAGTCAATGTTACATCTGACAAAATATAAAAGTCTATGGCACAACCCTCTCCTTTTAATACTAATTAAAACAGCAACAGTAGTATCAGAAAATAAAGATAGCTAATTAATTAATAATACCTGAAAAAATTAAAACAGCTATATAATACTCTTAAGCTACTTAGTCCTTTACTCTGTCCTCCCTTGCACTCTCTCCTGCCACTATCCCACTAAACTATTTCCTCAGGAAATAACTTAATTAACACTGGGGAGCAACTTAGAACTCAACCTCTGCCTCATAGAAATTCTGAAAAAGGCTGGTACTTGCTCAGCAGGAGCAAGAAATCTTCCTTCCTACATCACTATCACATGCAGAAAAGCTACACTGCTTTTTTAGAGCTCAGAACCAATAGAACAACCAAGACCTACACTGATATTCAGTGCAAGTCCACAGTGTTCCCCTTATTTTCCACATCCTCATCCTTCCTTCCACATTCAAAATTTGTGCTCATCTCTGCAGGAAAACTGAAAGATCAAAATATTTAAAATTGAAGGTAGGGACAGGCACTGAAAACATGGGTATTCAGTCTTAGGACAGAATCTGGATAGTTGGTTATGTGTGACAAACCAAGAGTCAAAACAGAATTTACTTAAGTGTAATGTTAGCAGGAAGGGTTCAAATGCCAAACCCTGAGACTATTGAGGGACTTGGGCAAATGAAGTTCTTTCTGTGTTGTTTCAACAGCTGGGGTTGGTTATGGTCACTACAATGCCAAAAGTGGCAAACTGGCAAACACCAGGAATCTGAAGAAAAACTGTCAGCACACCCTAAAAAATTGCTCTCAGCTGTGGTTAAGCAAATCCTACAAGCTCTGACCACTGGCCAGAGAAAGCTCCTCTTGCAAGGTGTTTATGAAGATGCAAATAACAAGGAACTAGATGTGTTTTTTTCATCTTTAACCAAAACCTTGAAGCAGCAGCTGCTACCAGCTTTCCTTACTAATGTTTTCCTCTGAGTTAGTCTAAACAAATACTCACTTGCAAGATGAAAAGAGCAAAACTGTAACTGCTTCTTTGACACAACATGGGAACTATGCCATGGGGCAGAAAAAAGATAACATCAGGGTGCGAGTCCATCCTCCCCTTAAGCCTCTTAACATCACCTTGGGCAAGAGAGCATTAGTCCTCATTAGCTGTGGGAATGACCTGGGAACACCAGTTAAGCAATGGAAAATACGATGATGCTCAAAAGGATCCAAAAAGTAAACAGGGTCTTAAGAAACAGACCTTAAAGACCACTTGATTTTAAGCTGCAAAAGCACACAGCATTCCCTGATTAATAAGCTGGTGCTTATTAATGTTTATCATGTTACTGCTTGACAAACCAAGGGCAGGCCAGTATATAAGCCCAAAAATAAGCAGTGAGTTTGGAGTTAGCAGCTACCAAGACCTTTCCTTCTTTTATTCCCTAAAATTCAAATATTCCTTAACCCTCCTCATATCTCCTGAATAAAATGCATAAAATCTGATTTACTACAGCTGGCAGAGAGAACATTCTCTACCTTAAGAACTTATCATTCAGCCTGCAAAACACACTTGAATTCCTCAGGAAAAGACAACACTGGAGAAAGTAAAAATCCAGCCTGACAATTACAGCCAACCTTTGGGGCTAAGTTACAGCTTTACAGTAATTTTAGCAACTATTTCTTCCACTTCAACTCCAAAAACACATGACATGGGTACAGCTGGACATGGATACAACTGTCCAAGATCACCAGGTCAACACTCACACTGTGGGGTTTGACTGGAGCAGCACTTCCCACTCAGCATCTGAAGGCAGTGTCTAAGAGAAGTGAAAGCAATATTCAAATACACCACTTTCCATCCTCTATTCTGATTTCCCCCAGAATATTTAAGAGGAAAGAGGAAGTAAATAATTTAAGAGTCAGTCTTTGGTTTTGTATTACTCATATAGCACTAGCTATATATTCCAGTTTTAAAAAACAACCAAAAAATGCTCTTTTCACAGTTTTAGTTGAAAAACTAGTCCACATGCAGCCCTACAGCAGCTTTCTTCACTTCTCCCCCACACAAGACCTCTCAAATTCATTTGCCACCACACTCATTTGTCACCCATTTCTGCCACGTTAGCCAAGCTGTTGGACATCTCTTTAAATAAAGTAACTATGAAATTTTAACTTTGTTCTAATTCACCCACATTCTTCTCACCTTCCTTTACCTCTACTCACTTGGATCAAATCAAGAATCAAAAACATACACCCAAGGTACTGGATCATACTGGAATGTCACTTCCAACTGCTGAAAACGTGGTTTTATTTATTACTGAAATCCAGAAATATCTGCAATCCAGAACTAGTTGGGTTTTTTTCCCTGGGAAGTTCTTTCCAGAAATATTTCCAAAAGGAAAAAAATATTTTGCTTTAAAGGTCACTTCTCTCATGACTTGCATTCCTTTGCATCTGGAGTTTAAAGAATTCAGGCAAGTTTCTGAAGTGTGCATGTTAAGACCATGTAATTACTGAAGTCCCAGAAGCTCAAAGATCCTTCAGTGTTTCTCATAAATCAGTTCTTTAAATGTAGTTCAATTTCTTGGAAAAGATATTTTGCAGAATTACTATCACCTTCAGTTCTGTGGTTGTGAATAAGATACTAAGATCTCATGAAAAACATCACATTTCTTCACAGGAAGATGCAAGGAATAAGAGTATAAACCTGAAAAGGACTTTCACAATTCAATCCCTTTGTTACTTACAGGCAACCATTTTACAGAGGGTAAACATCACAGCATGGCTTCATGTTCAAAGTAGATTTTGGGGGGGATTTTCTTCCTACCACTTAGGGGTCTGCTTCCAACTCTGCTTGGCTGACAGCAGTTTATCAAATCCTAAATGAGATTTTCCTCTTCAGTATTCAAAACAAAGAAACTTTCCCTTCTAAGCAGGTTTAGGACAAGGGGTAGCTTAATGCTTAAGCAGGGATGGGAGAAAACACATCATGGCCACCTCATAGTTTTCCCAGCTACTGGAAATACCAACACAAATTTCATGAAACGTGTCTGACAAGTCTGTGTTAATCCTGAGTATGGTTCAGGTCCCTCACCCTTATCAGCTCAAACCTCTGGCTGCTAAACACAAGTTGCAGGAGTTTGCTACAAGCTGCTCTTGGGCTCCTAAAAATCACTCAAACTCCCACTGGCTCTTTACAAATCCCAGCCTAAAAGTGAATGAAGGCTCCAGAGTGTCCCTGGGAAATGTCTCTAACCCTTTGCTGTTTCATTCTGCCCTGAACACCTGTGACTGAAAGTTCATTGCTGCCCCTTTCCACAGAAACTTCCACCATCTGATAAGGGATGTTTATAAATTGAAGGATACAGAAGATACTGGGTGACCCAGACTTTGGTCTGACACTTCTTACCACCACATCTACATTCACCAGAAACACCTATCTCCCTCACACACCATCCCATGCAGTATTAAAACAAAAAACAAAAAACAACTCTAAGCAGCTCATTTAGAAAACCACCTTGGACACCACTACATGAAACATGATCAACCAACATTGAACTGGAACTAAAACTTCAGATGGAACAGATCTAATTCCATGTACAGTTCCCAGAGTTTCCCCTAGTATCTATATGTAGCTTTTTTTCCCCTCCATTACCCAGGCTTTCTCCAGTGAGGAGAAAATTGCTTGTATCAAAGTACCAATCATATGGGTCCAAGAGCTGAATAGTTTCTTGGGGGGAGAAAAAAGCAGATCTAAATGGAGGTGATCTGTGGTCTCACTGTGGAACTGCCTCACATGCAGTCTAAACATTACACACAGTTTCTCACCTATAATTTGGAAATAAGCCACAGATAATCTGCAGAAGAAAGTTTGTTGCAGCTGATTATTAATTAGGCCACTAGCAACATGAGCAGATCAAACTCTTCAGCTCGCTGGCAAGTACTTGTGGCAGAGATGGAATGGGATGATGAGCAGTTTCCCTGGTGCTGCTGCTGGGAATGAGCTGTTGAAATATTTTTGCAACCAGCCAAGTGACTGAAGTGCTAAGCTGTTACATATATAACTTGGTACTTCACCTACTACACCACTTAGTAGTCACCTACTACACTAGAATCCACATTGCATTTTGCTGGGGTTTTTTTTCCCTGTCATCTTTATATAAATAAAGCAGTAGGGGACATTTTTGTAATTTTTAATAAAGGTTCTAGCTGTTATTTCTGTAGGAGCTTCCTCTGCTCCATGCAAAACCAGTGGCACCTATTGATGCCTGGTTAGTTATCTGGAGGAGGGATGCTTCATCTATGGACACTGCTCTGACTGAATGCTTGAATCACAGACTGAATGGGAATAATTTCTTTTAAAAAAGTGTTAGCTCTTTTCTCCCTTACCATTCCCTAACCACCCATGACAAACTGTGCATCACTACAGCTGTTTGTACACCAGTCCATGCTGTTCAAGTTGAAGCTGGCAGGTCTTCAAACACTACCTCACTGCTCATTAAAAGCTTCAGTATCTCTAATGTTGGGAATTGATAGGAAAAGCTGCTCGATTTCAGCACGAAGGAAAAGTGCTGGAGGCACCAATCCTGGAGTCCACAAAGATGTTTTCTTGTCTCTAGACAACCACACATGACATCTGGTTTGGTCAGCTATTAGCAGAGTAACATTCAAGAGATCATTTGACTGCAGCATGACTGGCTCTCCAGGTTAAGGCTGCATTTTTTTTTTTGTCCAGCTCTTTCCATCCAGAAGTCTGAAAAGTTTGGCTCCCCTACCCTCTCCACTGCTTTGAACTTTTTCAACAACAGGACTGAGAAGTTTGTTTGGAGCATTTAGAAAGCAGTATGTTATCATACACTCCTGGCTTTCTTGCACTGAGCAGCTAATGCAAAAGAATCTGTGCTTTTTAAGTGAAATTATTTCATCATGTATTTCCAGTTCTATTAGACTCACTCTTCCAGCAAAAAAAGTGATATCCTGGCACAATTCCTTAGGGATTAAAACTGAAATTTGATGCTTAACCGGAAGCATTTCTTCACAGCCACATCCTCTATTTCTCCCACATAAAATGCAGAATACAACAGTAAAAGTCATCTTAGGCCAGTTCCTCCTGCCAGCAATGAGGAAATTAAAGAATCATCAGACCCAAGTGTGGTCATGTTGGAAAAAGGTTTTGGACATTATTTTTGACTCCTTAAAGTACAGGAGTAGCAGGAGCTTTGTTTTCTAATCCATCTGAATTTCACTGGCACAATTAAGTCTAGACTAAACCCAAATTACACCTTCAGCACACTTCAGTCATCAAGACATCATTACTTCAGTTATTAGAAGCACTCACCTCAAGTTCACATTTAAGAATTTGGTCTTTAGAGAGATTTATAGCTGTGACTCAGACCATCTTACTCTCATCCTTATAGGCAAAAAAAAAAAAAATTAAAATGCAGCACTGGGTGTTCTGGATAAAACTGCCTACTAAAACAAATCACCAAGATGTTTTCTGTGCTGGCAGAGAGCAATTACCTTGTGCTACGTAGCACCTGCCAGATTTTTGCATTATAGAAGTGGTACAAGAGACTGGAATGACTTTTCCCTTCTCTCTCATGATTCTGCAGTAAAACATCTCCAGGGTGACAAGCCCCCTCAAGGTATCTTGTGATTCTCTAACAGACTTGAACCTCAGATAACACAAAGACTATGATTTGTTATCAGTGTATCTGACTTTAGTTGCTTTCTGAGCTTCTTGATTTGATTGCAAGCACTGACATAGCACACAGATAACTCAGCACATGGTCCTTGTATTTGCAGAGCACACAGCAAAACAATACCTCCCGTTTGGTCAGGGCCTTACCCTTGCTATAATTAACATTTCTTCAGCACTCATACAAGCATCCTATGTGGCTTAAACTAAATATTTACTTGACTAGAACATCTTACAATTGATGGTTCAGTTTGTTTCTACAAACTCCTACGAAAGTTTCATCTCCTAGAAAAACACACACACAAAAAATTGTGTTTTAGTCTCACTTTCACAAATGACATCCAGTGACTAATAACTAAGACTTCTCCCTGCAGCACTCACTTGGTTCTTGCACAAGCCTGGGAAAGAATAAAACCAAAAATTCAGCAGGGAGAAGGCCATACTTGGATCTCCTGAGTTATCTGCTGCTCCCTGCAAAGTTCATCCCAAGCAGTGCTCATGTCTGCATTCCTTAACATAAAACAGGCCCACATTTCAAAGTGCTTGCTCTCAAGTTAGGGTCTGTACCTGCAAAATCCTGGTGGCCAAGAGCCATGCCCATTCCCTCCCTTTCCCCCAAGTGAATGTGTGGGACATCATATTTATCTGAGGAGCAAGGATATCTTCATAGCAAGTTTACATCTATTTATTTTCTCCAGTAACTCTTCATCTTCACACCTGGTAAGCTCAGCTTGTGTGTCTACTTAATAACATCGAGGCAATGAACCAAAACTCCAAGAGCAGCAGACTCACATTTTACAGTATTTATTTCTAAAGAAAAACCTGGCTTTGCTAAGTAATAATTTCCCCCTCCACCACCACCACCATTTCAGCTCCCATACAACAAAAGTCACTGCACGAGGGGAAAGGGCACAGCCTTAGTTTGATCTGGATTGCTAAACCCTCACACAGTGCTGAAGCTTCCTCACTTAACCTTGCTCCTAATGCTCTCCAAAATTAAAACGTGGGACAGTTGCCCAGTGAACCAAAAGCCAACTATCAGCAAACAGGAAAAACAGAGTTAGCTGAAGGAAGGATATGTTGGGGAGGGAACATTTCCCCACTTTTCAGAATACACTCTGCATTTTATTCATGCTCACCTCCCACCCCTGTTAGGCAGGAGAGGGCAACCCAGCTGCTCCTGCCCCATCAGGTAGCCAAGCTTAGAGCACATTTCTCTGGGTGTTATCTCTGCCTCAACTCCAAGCTTCAGCTTGCACCCAACACCCCCACGGGAAGAGATGGAGCCTCTCAAGAACAGGGACTCCCACTCCTTAACTCTCTAGTACTGGCAGGAGAGGGGCCCAGACCCCTTGTTGGCAAGGGGACACATCTTCCTGCCAGCCCAAGAGAAGGGTGTTCCAACCCTCTGCTTCAAGGACCCTTCTTCTATCAACTCAGGGACTCTGCCTCAAGTATCCACGTAGCTCAGGGAACCCCCCCTAACACCTCAAGGAACATCCCCTCCCCCAAACACTCTCACATCAGGGTACCCTACATCAAGAAGCACCCCCTTTTCACCTCAGGGCACCCACAAACAGGCACACAAGAGAAGGGTGCTCCAACCCTCTGCTTCAAGGACCCTCCTTCTATCCACCCAGGGACTCTGCCTCAAGCATTCACATAGCTCAGGAAACCCCCCCTAACACCTCAAGGAGCATCCCCCCCCCCCAAACATTCTTACACATCAGCACCCCCTTTTCACCTCAGGGCACCCACACACATCAGGCAACACCCCACATTTACCTCAGGGAACATCTCCCACTCCAGAAAGCACCCCCCCCCCCCCCACTTCATCTCAGGGCACTCCACACCTCAGAGAGTACCCCCATATCTTAGGAAGTACCTTCCCTCCCTTTTGCTTCAGGGCACCCCACACCTCAGGGGGTACCCCCGTATCTCAGGAAGCCCTTCCCACACCTTGACTTCAAGGAATCCCCCTTAACACCTCAGGGAGCACCCCCTCTTCATCTCATGGAGCACCCTGACACCCCTTCACCTCAGGGCACCCCACACCTCAGAGAGCCCCTGCTCTTCATCTCAGGGCACTCCCTACTATACAGAGAACCCCTCTCCTTCACCTCAGAGTACCTCACACCTCAGAGGGAACCCCCCCTTCACCTCAGCAAGAACCCACACCTCACAGAACACCCCCCTTCACCTTAGGGAACACCCACACCTCAGAGGGAACCCCCCCCTTCATCTCAGGGAGCACCCACACCTCACAAAACACCCCCCTACACCTTAGGGAGCACCTCACACTTCACAGAACACCCCCCTTTCACCTCAGGGAGCACCCACACCACAGAGAGAACCTCCCCCTTCACCTCAGGGAGCACCCCACATCTCACAGAACACCCCCCTACACCTCAGCGGGAACCCCACACGTCAGGGAGCACCCACACCTCACAGAACACCCTCTTTCACCTAAGGGATCACCCACACCTCAGAGGGAATCCCCCCTTCATCTCAGGGAGCACCCACACCTCACAGAACACCTCCCTACACCTTAGGGAGCACCCACACCTCACAGAACACCCCCCTACACCTCAGAGGGAACCCCCCTTCACCTCAGAGGGAACCCTCTTTCACCTCAGGGATCACCCACACCTCAGGGAGCACCCTACACCTCACAGAACCCCCCCCTTCACCTCAGCGAGCACCCCCCTCCCTTCCCTTCACGTCACCCCACACCTCAGGGCTCACCCCCTTCACCTCGCAGCACACCCCACACACACCCCCTTCAGCAGGAGCCTCCTTTACGCCGCCGTTCCCCCGAGGCCCGCCCGTACCTGCTGCGAGGGCAGCTCCACATGCAAGGCCCGGGTGGCGGAGCCCGGGGGTAAGGCGGCGGGGCCGGCGGCCGAGCTCATCCTCACGGGAGGGCAACGGCCGGGGAACGGCGGCAGCGCCTGCGCATGAGCCCCGCGGGTCGCTCCCCCGCCTCGGCCGCCGCCGCCGCCACCGCCGGGCAGCCAGGGGTTAATGGCGGCAGCAGCACCGGCCCGGGCCGCTGGCTACGGAGCCATATTACCGCAGTGCTGAGGGGGCGGGCGGGAAGGAGCGTCCCGCTCTCTGATTGGCCCGCGCACCAGGGAGGCGGGAGCCCGTCTGCCTTTCTGAGATGCTATTGGCTATCGGGGACGTCAATCACCGCCTCTCTCCCCCGCCCCTTGTCAAACCGTTGGAAGGGGAGCCGGAGCTGATTGGACAGCTGACTTCCGGAAGGCGGGACGAGGCTGGAAGGAGAGGATGGTGATTGGAGGAAAGGGGCTTTGATTGACACCTCCCGCCCTCCGTCACGTGTCCGGGGAAGCTGTTTTCATCACGTGGTGGGACGAAAATATTTTGCTGGGGGGGGGGGGGGGGAGGAGGGGGGAGCTGTCGCCATGGCAACGGGGAGCGGCCTGGGCCCTGCTGCGGGGCGGGGGGGGCCGGGGCCTGGTGGCCGTGGGGGGTTCGGTGCCTCGGGTGGACCCTTGTGGCACGACACCCGGCTCCAAGACGAGCGGGTCTGCTCCACAACGAGCCGCTGTGCTCCACAAAGAGCCATCGTGCCCCGCATCGCGCAAACCTGCCCTGCAAACCGACCACCTCCACAGCAAACCCACCTACCCTACCTAAAGGCCAGCCTGCCCCCCAACAAGCCAGCATGCCCCACCTAAGACAGCCAGCCCCCAAAAAAGCCAGCCTTCCCAACCATAAGCCAACCTGCCCCCCAACAAGCCAACTTGTCCCACAATAAGCCAGCCTGCCCCCCAACAAGCCAACTTGCCCCACCACAAGCCAACTTGCCCCACCATAAGCCAACCAGCCCCCCAACAAGCCAACTTGCCCCACAAAAAGCCAACCTGCCCCTCAACAAGCCAACTTGCCCCACCACAAGCCCAACAGCCCCACAACAAGTTGACCAGCCCTACACCATGCTAACCTGCCCTGCCTAGAGCCCAGCCTACCCCACAACAGCCCAGCCTGCCCCATATCACATCCACCTACCCCTCCTATCCCACCAACCTACCCCACACCATCTAAACCCAACCCACAGCATCCAAACCCATCCTACATCATGTCAGCCAACTTAATATGAGACCAACACGCCTCCTATCCCAACCAACCCACCTCACACCATCCAAACCCACCCCACACCATCCAAACCCACTCCACACCATCCAAACCCATCCCACACCACCCCACACCATCCAAACCCATCCCACACCATCCAAACCCACTCCACACCATCCAAACCCACCCCACATCATCCAAACCCATCCCACACCACCCCACACCATCCAAACCCACCCCACACCACCCAAACCCATCCCACATCATCCAAACCCACCCCACACCACCCCACACCATCCAAACCCACCCCACATCATCCAAACCCACCCCACACCACCCCACACCATCCAAACCCACCCCACATCATCCAAACCCACCCCACACCACCCCACACCATCCAAACCCATCCCACACCGTCCAAACCCATCCCACACCGTCCAAACCCATCCCACACCACCCCACACCAACCAAACCCACCCCACACCATCCAAACCCATCCCACACCATCCAAACCCATCCCACATCACCCAAACCCGTCCCACCCCACATCCAACCAACCCTGACCTCACCCCACACCACAACCCAACACCTCCATTCCCCCAGCACCCACCTCCACCCCACCCACCAGGCAACACCCACCCAGCCCAGCAGGACCATCCCCACCTACCATGCAGTACTGGAGGTGCCAGTCCTCTTCCTTCACCCCACTGGTGCCACCAGTCTCCACAGAACCCTCCAGCACCTGCCCAACGTAGGTGTCAGTGCTGGAGATTCTCATCCCCATCTCACTGCCAGGAAAACTCCTGTCCTGCCAGGAACACCCATCCCATTCCACCCCACTGGGAGCAGCACTGGGAATTCCCATCCGTGGCACTGGAAATGCCAGTTCCCACCAGGTCGGGTGGTGCTGGAAAGTCCTGTCCTCCTCTCCTCTTCTCCTCCTCTTCTTCCATTTGACACCGTCTCTCACAGCATCCTTGTAGATAAAGTATGGGTTTGGTGATCAGGTAGTGAGGTGGATCAGGAACTGGTTGAAAGGAAGGAGTCAGAGAGTTGTAGTCAATGGGGCAGAATCTGGTTGGAGGTGTGTGACCAGTGGAGTCCCTCAGGGGTCGGTACTGGGACCGGTGTTGTTCAATATCTTCATCAACGACTTGGATGAGGGTATAGAATGTACCCTCAGCAAGTTTGCTGATGACACTAAGCTGGGAGGAGTGGCTGACACACCAGAAGGCTGTGCTGCCATTCAGAGAGACTTAGACAGGCTGGAGAGTTGGGCAGGGAGGAACATGATGAAATTCAACAAGGGGAAGTGTAGAGTTTTGCATTTGGGGAAGAACAACACGATGTCCCAGTATAGGTTGGGGGCTGAGCTGCTGGAGAGCAGTGTAGGTGAAAGACACCTGGGGGTCCTGGTAGACAAGAAGATGCCCATGAGCCAGCAATGTGCCCTTGTGGCCAAGAAGGCCAATGGCATCCTGGGGTGCATTAGAAAGGGTGTGGTTAGTAGGTCAAGAGAGGTTCTCCTCCCCCTCTATTCTGCATTGGTGAGGCCACACCTGGAGTATTGTGTCCAGTTCTGGGCCCCTCAGTTCAAGAAGGACAGGGAAGTGCTTGAAAGAGTCCAGCGCAGAGCTACTGAGATGATTAAGGGAGTGGAACATCTCCCTTATGAGGAAAGGCTGAGGGAGCTGGGTCTCTTTAGTTTGGAGAAAAGGAGACTGAGGGGTGACCTCATCAATGTTTTCAAATATGTAAGGGGTGAGTGTCAGGGAGATGGAGTTAGGCTTTTCTCAGTGGTGACCAGTGATAGGACAAGGGGTAATGGGTGTAAATTGGAGCATAGGAGGTTCAAGTTGAATATCAGAAAAAATTTTTTTACTGTAAGGGTGACGGAGCCCTGGAACAGGCTGCCCAGGGGGGTTGTGGAGTCTCCTTCACTGGAGACATTCAAAACCCTCCTGGACACGTTCCTAGGGGATGTACTCTAGGGGGCCCTGCTCTGGCAGGGGGGGTTGGACTAGATGATCTTTCGAGGTCCCTTCCAACCCCTAGGATTCTATGATTCTATGATTCTATGATTCCATCCTCATCCCCGTGCAGCGTGCACTTTGGGGTGACCTTCTCCCCTAAAATCCCACCAAAAATTCAGTCACCTTCCTGTTTTTTCACTGTTCATGTTGGGTTGACGTGCATGGCACTGGTGGTGTCTTCATGTGGTGTCCTCAACGTGCATGAGCTCAGGTGTTCAGTGGTGAGCTGATTAAAAATTAAAGAAAAAAATAAAGAGGAAGAATAGTGAAAAGTAGAGCAGAAAGTCAAGTTTTTTGGAGTCTGATGGCCATCTTTGCAGAATGCTCATCCTCTTCCATCCTCCCCCTCCCTTGTAGCCCCTCTCTCTTGTTTGCCTTTCTCCAAAGTACCTCTTTAGGAGTGAAAAATTAAGCTCTCAAACTCTCCCCCCTTGGTAATCTCACCATGGAGTGACCTGGTGGGGACTTTTTTTACCACATTGTGTCATTTTCTCATTGGGTGACCAAAAACATTGCTACCTCAAGCTTAAATTTCGGGCCTGGAGTTGGACTTCAGTTCTGGATGTTGCTGCTGAAGAGGCAGTGACTTTTTTTGGTTTTTTTTTTTTGAACATCTGAAAACCAGTGCATCTACATTTTTTCCTTCTGATGAAAAGAACCCCACTATTTCATGTATTTTCTGTAACAAAATTTTCAAGCCTCCAGACTACTGAGACACTTTGTGGAGATCAGGAGGTTCAAACACAATAATTTTGGACTTGTTGTGTCAGTTTGATTCACCTCCTGGTTTCTGGTTCATTACAATGCATGTGCTCCTTCCTTTTGAACTTTACAACTTTGCCTTGGAGGATCAAAACTTGCACTTCAAGATTAAATTTGAGGAGGGTTGTTTTTTGGTTTTTTTTTGCCCAAGGTGTGAAAAATGTATGTGAAGGGACAAAAATGATCCTAAAACCAAGAGATTTGGACATGCTTTATGAATTTGCTATGCTCCATCCAGTGATCAGAACTAATCCTAGCTCAGAATTTTATCTAAAATCAGAGAGGATCACAGTTGCTGTTTCCAAAATAAATCACCAAGACTTTATGAAATCAGTATGCCACTGCTTTTTTATTTTTTCCCCAAAATATTAAAGAATTTTTAAAATAAAATCAATCCTTGGGTGATATATGACTATTTGGTGACCCAAATACATTGATCTGATTAATTTCAAGTCCATGTGATACTACTGTAGCAGCATTTCCTTTTTTTTCTTCATTTCCATATGAGTAGATGACTATCTCAAAACTTAAAATGATGTTTAAAAGAGTCAAATTACTGACTTAAAACATCTGCTCACTTTCCCTCTGTATGGAGACTGCATTTAATTTGCTGCTTAATGTACACTGAGAGACCTAACCCATGATTCAAGCACTAAAAAGCAAAATTTCCCCCAGAGGAAAATTCAAATATGACCCCAAACCCCATGTTAAATTCTTAATGATTTTCCAGCAAGGGAACAGATCTAACTCCAAAGAAATCCCTGCAGATTTCCAGCTCACTCCAAGCTAAGGTGTTGGCCTCATAGTCTAAATTTCAGATTTATTCTTGCTGTTTGCTATCTGAAGCATGGCAAGAGAGTGCACACAAGGACACTGTAAAATCAGGAATTTGGAGGGATAAAGGCTCCATTTTCCATTTGATTTTCCTCAGCTTTGAGAAGATAAACCCAACCTTGCACAGTTCACCCCAGCCACCATTCAACATGCTGAGAGTCACTTGATAACCTGAATTCAAAGGAAATAATCATCCCTTTGGGGCTTAAAATAATGAGTTAATTCACAAGGACTGGGGGATTATTTTAAGCAGAATATTTGCAAGCTGCAAACGGTGGCTTCTTTGATCCCTGCTTTATGAAGAATTCCTTGGAGCAGGAATGCTGGAGCAGGCTCAGCTGTGTATGTGGCATGAGATAGGACTCTGTGTAATTCACTGATGCCCTGGGAAGTGAGGATTTGAATTTTTTAAACCACATAAAAAGGCCAATGTTATCTCTTTGCATCATTTTGAAGATCACAGAGTGACCTTTATTAGGTCCTGGGGCTGCTTGGCACCAAAGAGAAAATCAGCAATCCCCTGTATCCATAAAGGCTGAGGGATGAAGGGATGGAGACTTAGGAGTATTGGTGGATGAAAAACTGGACATGAGCTCCCAAAGTGTGCTCAGAACCCAGAAAAACAACCAGGTTTTGGGCTGCATCAAAAGCAACGTGGCCAGCAGGTCAAGGGAAGGCAATGTCCTCCTATGTCCCACTCTTCTGAGAATCCCCCCTGGGCCAAGTTCTGGGGTTCTCCAGCACAGGAAGGACATGGAGGTGATGGAGCAAGTCCAGAGGAGGGCCCTGAAGGTGATCAGGGAGCTGAAACACTTCTGCTATGAAGAAAATCTGAGAAAAGTTGGTGGGTTTCAGCCTGGAGAAGAGAAGGCTCCAGGGAGACCTTAGAGCACCTTCCAAGACCTGAAGGTGCTACAGGAAAGCTGGGGAGGGGCTTTTGACAAGGACATTGGATAAAGGGGAAGAGTTTCAAAACAAAAGAGGGGAGATTTCTTAGAAGAAAGAAATTCTTTGCTGTGAGGATGCTGATCCCCTGTCCCAGGTTGCCCAAGGAAGCTGTGGCTGCCCCATCCCTGGCAGTGTCTCAGCCCAGGTTGGATGGGGCTTGGAGCAACCTGGGCTGTGGGAGGGGTCCCTACCCATGCAGGGGGGTCCTGTCACACCCAAAGCATTCTATGAATATCAAATTAAACAGGAAATTCCCTTTGAGAGCCCACATTGACTGTGCCTGGTGGTTTCATTGCTCATTAAATGCTTTTCAGTAGCACACAATGTGATCTTCTCCATTTTTTCTCCAGGTGCTAAGGTCTAATAATTCCCTGGTGGTTTTGGCCTTCCCTCAGGCTCTTCTTGTAGACTGAGGTAACATTGGGCATCTTCCAGTCAGTGGCACTCCTGTTCTTGGGCAAATGTCCCTAGGGAAGCCATGAGTGCCCCAAGTTCATGCTGGAGGGATGCTTGCTGGGAGCAGCTGGATCCAGTGCCTCCTCTGCTGCTTTCCAGGCTGGAGCCATGGGAGCTCAGCCCTGCCCAAGGAGCAGCATGGAGACTAAAGGGCACCTGAGCCAAAAAAAAGGAGCTTCATAGAACAATTGAATGTCAGGTTGGAAGTGACTTCAAAGTCCAACCCTTCTATTACTACAATTTATATGAGGTGTCCCAGCACCCCATCGAGCTGAGACTTCAAACTTTCCAAAGTGGAGGAATCCACCACTTCCCCTGGGAGACCATTCCAATGTTTGACTGTCCTCATGGTGAAAAATTTAGAATCACAGAATCATAGAATGTTAGGAGCTGGAAGGGATGTCTACACATGATCCAGTCCAACCCTCCTGTCCCAGCAGGATCCCCCAGGGCAGGACACACAGGAACTTTGGGGTTTGGGAAGTCTCCAGAGAAGGACATTCCAGAACCTCTCTGGGCCAGGGCTCCCTCAGCCTCACTCTCAAGAAGTTTCTCCTCATGTTGAAGTGGAACTTCCCATGTTCCAGCTCCACTCCATTCTTCCTTGTCCTGTTCCTGGGCACCCCTGAACAGAGATTGTCCCCTTCCTCTTGCCCCCCAGCCCTCAGCTCTTGATGGACATTCAGAGATCCCCTCTCAGCCTTCTCTTCTCCAGCCTCAACAGCCCCAGGGCTCTCACTCTTTCTTCCCAGCAGAGATGCTCAAGTCCCTTCAGCACCCTCCCAGCTCTCCCTTGGCCTCTCTCCAGTAGATCCCAGTCTCTCCTCAACTGGGGAGCCCCAAACTGGAGCCAGGATTCCAGGTGTGGTCTCACCAGGGCAGAGTAGAGTTGGGCTGACACCTCTTGTGTCCAACTGGAATCTTCCCGGGAGCAACCTGTGACTCCTTGTAAGTAGGGAGTCTCCATCTTCTTTGTAGCCACCCTTTAAGTAGTGGAACATCTTTCTGGGTATCTTCTGTGCCCAGCACCCCTGGGACATGCAGCAGGGCCACTCACCCCCACCCTCTCTGCCCTGACACATCCACAAGACCCTGCAGCACTTCAAGCTGCTGAAATGCTGGAAAAACCAGGATCCTCCATCCTGGGAGTCATGGTGGGTGATGGTGGCTGAGGAGCCACCTACCCTCCAGCCAGCTCCTGCTGGGGACATGCCAGGGCACCCATCACCTCCTGGTTCTCTCCTGGTGGTGAGAAGGAACCTGGTGTTAATTCCCTCATTCCATAGCTCCACTCAGTTGGCCAGGGCATGCCCAATGTCTTGTTCTGCTTGGCTACCTCCTCACCTCTCATCAGAGTGGATTTGGGGATGAAGGTGGATGTGGGTGGTGTCACAGATGTGGAGATGAAGGAGGAGATGGAGTGGGAGATGGAGTTGGAGGAGAAGATGGAGGGGGACCCACCCCCAGCAGGACAGGGATGTCCTCCCCATACTCTGCCCACAATCAGGCTGTGAGGCTGGGTCCCCACTGCAGGGATGTGGCACTTGGTCACCTCCTCCTGGAGGAACGACCACCACCAGCATCCCACTGCCCTCAGCACCATCCACTCTGGGAAGGAGCCATTTCTTAGGGCCAGGCAAGCCCAGCCAGGATTTAGCCCTGGTGGCAAAGTCTTGCTGTCCACAGCATGGCCCAGGGCTGGGGACAATCTAATGCCCACCAGGGCCAACCCCAAGCAGCTCAGGAACCCCCATGTCTTCTGCTCCTTAGCCAAATGTCTTGCTTGCTTGCTTTTCTTCCAAGCCTTGATGGAGATGCAAGTTTGGCAGAGTTGGAGGGGACCTTCCAAGAGGAAGGTTTGACTCCTACCATGATGTTTTATTGTAAATAAAGTTTGTGTGTTTCAGACACCACCTCTCTGGGCTCAGGTGGTGTTTGCAGAGTTTTCCCCTTGCTCTTGGTGCCCAAGGCTGGAGGGGACCCAGGGTGCTGGGACAGGAGATGCCCATGGAAAGGGAGGTTCTACTAACAGGAGGGTACAGCACTAAGCACCAGCTGGGTTCTCCAGCTGGAGAGCAGTGTCCCCAACAGGAAAGCTGTCACCAACAATGAGTGAGCTCTGAGGTGACCAACCCCTCCATCAAAGAAGCCCAGAAACCTTCTGCTCCCCTTCCTGCTGAAGGAAAAGGGATTCCTTGGGAAAGAGGCCTCTGGGGTGTCCAGATGGGGGGTAATGTAAGGGTCTTTCCTCCCTGGAAGACCAACTTCTTTCTAAAGAAGCTTGGCCAGCAGGTCAAGGGATGGGATTCTTGGCTTTGGAGAGTCCAAGCACATCCAGAAGAAGGCCATGAAGATGATGAGAACTTCCTGTGTGAAGACAGACTAAGAGTTTGTCTTGTTCAGCCTGGAGAACAGAAGGCTCCAGGGAGACCTTATTGTAGCCTTTCAGTCCTTAAAGGAGGACAACAGGAAAGATGGGGACAGATTTTTAAGCAGGGATTAAAGTAGTGACAGGACAATGGGTGATGCTTTTAAGCTGAAAGAGGGGAGATTTAGATCAAGTATTCTGATGAAATTTTTTCCTTGGACAGCAGTCAGACAGTAGCCCAGGTTGCCCAGAGAAGCTGTGGCTGCCCCATCCCTGGAATTGTTGAAAGCCAGGATGGATGCACAGCATGGAACTTCCAGAGCTTTTCTTAGCCATGCAGAGAACATCTCAGGCCCTGGTACCACTACTACCAGAGGACTTTTAGATTGGATATTAGAAAGAAATTCTTCACTTGGAAGGGTGCTGAGGGTTCTGGGCATTTTTTTGTGGAGACCAAAGTGTGTTTTTTAGTGGTCAGGGCAAACAATTATTATTTATATACACATCATCTAATTAATATTAGAAGGGTTGGACCAGATGATCCTTAAGGTCCCTTCCAACCTGACATTCTGTGATTCTATGAATAGACACAGGACAGGATAATCATGAAAACCATACAAATATATATAAAATCCAATTTTTGTGGTCACTGAAGTGTCCAAAAGCCCCTTGTAGCAGAACTGACTTGGGAAAAAAGGGTCCAGGGCTCTTTCCTGCAGATGATGGACACAGAGCCTCTCTCCAAGATGTCCCAGCAAATGGAGGAAGGAAGGCAGGACTATGTCCCACCCCACTCCTGGATTTTATAGGGAATGGCAGGACATGGGAGGGAATTCTGACCCATCTCTGTTCTTCCCCCTGCATCCCTTCGGGTCCTAAACCCCCTCTCCCTAGGTCCTTCTGTTGATACCCAAAAAAACCCCATCCTGGACACCCTCAAACCATATCACAGAGCCAGAAAATACTGACAGTTCTTTTAAACAATTTCAAAATGCATTTTTAATGAAATAGATTAACCCATGTTAGAGAATAAAGCGTATTTTCGAAAAAAACTCTGGAGGAAGCTGGGTGAAATACCACTCAGGGATTGTCAGAAATTCTGTATGAAAACCTGAGTGCCACTTCTTGAAGCAGTGCTCTGACATTGCTCTTTTTGCTTGGTGGCACTGCATTTGAGCCTCAAATGACACGTGGGGGAGGGATGCTGCCTGCAGGTCCTTACAGAGACTGTTTAATAGATTTTATTGCAAGTTTTGGCATGCTAGAAGCTTTGGAAAAGGATGCAACGACCTCGTGGCTAAGGGTAATTCCTATTTTTGCTGTAGATGAGGTCAAATATGCTTCTTCTTGGGGTATGAGATCATTGCAAAATCCCTCAAATGACCCAAGATGCTTCAGTGATGGACGAAAGGATTCCAAGTGCAGAGCAAAATACTTCAGGTTTTCAAGCTATTTAAAGAAGAGGGAAAAGCTCAAGTTTTGCCACTGAATGCCTAATAAATAATGCAATTTAGAGCCATGGAGGTGGGGTTAAAAAGAGCTTTTTTAGCTTTGTCTTTGCAGGGATCAAGCTCCAGCAACAGAGCTTAACATAAGAAACTGGTTTTCCAAGCACTAATCCCTGGCCCCTTTCATGTCCAAGGTTTTTCTGAATGTCTGCATTTCCAGTTGAAGGTGAATCCATTTGCCATCCTGCCACAATCTAGCAGAGGCTCACAGTGAAAAGCACGATAAAGGTAAGATCTTTTTCTTTGAAAGGCTCTTTAATTTTTGCTTTTGAATTAAAAGCAATATCTATCTGTGAGCAGCAGCTGAAGAGCCACTCTGATGCAAGCTGGTGCTATAAAAGCACTGGTCTACATGAAAAAGCCCAGCAAAATGCTGAAATCATTTACTCAGATCATACTTCAAGGGGAGTTGATTAGTTCTTAAATAAATTGATTTCTGTTTCCACTTCAGCATCACTGTCAGCTGTGTAAATGCTTTCGTTCATTTCTTTCATCAATTTATTGTTTCCTGAGTGTGCTGATGGGGAAAACATCCCCCCCTCAGACAGATTTCACTGCATTTTTGATACACCATCAAGTTTTTCTGCTCACATTATTTGCACAGATGGGATCCTTGGTCAGTAGAAGAAGGAAGCTGAACATGAGCCAGAAGTGTGCCCAGGTAGCCAAGAAGGCCAATGGCATCCTGGGCTGGCTCAGGAACAGCGTGGCCAGCAGGTCCAGGGAAGGGATTCTGCCCCTGTGCTCAGCTCTGGGGAGGCCAGAGCTTGAGTCCTGTGTCCAGTTCTGGGCCCCTGAGCTCAGGAAGGAGCTTGAGGTGCTGGAGCAGGTCCAAAGGAGGCAACTGGGCTGGTGAAGGGATCCAGCAGAAATGCTGTGAGGAAGGGCTGAGGGAGCTGGGGGTGTTGAGGCTGGAGAAGAGGAGGCTCAGGGGAGACCTCATCACTCTCTCCAAGTCCCTGAAAGGAGGTTGGAGCCAGGGGGGGGTTGGGCTCTTTTCCCAGGCAACTCTCAGCAAGACAAGAGGCCATGGTCTCAAGTTGTGCCAGGGGAGGTTTAGGTTGGACATTAGAAAGAATTTCTTGATGGAGAGGGGGATCAGGCATTGGAATGGGCTGCCCAGGGAAGGGGTGGATTCTCCATCCCTGGAGATATTTCCAAAGAGCCTGGATGTGGCACTGAGTGCCATGGGCTGGGAACCACGGGGGGAGTGGATCAAGGGTTGGACTGGATGATCTCTGAGCTCCCTTCCAACCCAGCCAATTCTAGGATTCTGTGATTCTAAGAAATCTTTAAGTCAGATCACAACCACGAGAGACAATTCCCAGGGAGAACATTTTAAGGGGATTCCTGGTGCTTTGGAATACAAATGATGCTTAGAATATCTGTTATTATCCTGGCACTTAAAAGAGCTAATATTTTCATGGGAAAAAATAACTTTGCAGGCTCAAATAGATATTTTTAATGAGATAGGGAAAAACTATTTTAAATGACATAGAGTCATCAAGGAGAACAGCAGCACTAACTCAGAACAAGGTGATGCCCACATCAACCCTAACATAACAGCTTTTTTCCTCATTCTCATTAGACTGTAAAAGAAGTACTTGGTAATTTGGGTAATTTCATTAGGCAGTGAGTGGGTTTTTTTGCTATTTGGGCTTTAGCACCTGGACTCTTGACTCCTCAGATTCTTTACAGCACAATTTCAAAATATGGAGCCCATAAAACAAAGCTGATTTCTGGGTAAACATCACTTCAAGCTGTATTTTTTTTAAATCCTGTGTGTATTCTTTCTTTGAAGCCTTCAATATACTAAAACATTGTGGTTTGGGGGAAAGGGTGGTGGTTGTTTTGCTGGCTTTTCTTCTGGGTAGCTTGAGAAAAGTGTTCTTAGACTGAAGGCATCTGAGCAAGACAGGAGCTCACATCTACTGAAGTCAACAGATTGCATTTAAGCATCTTGGGTGGATTTCTGATCCACCTTATGTCAAGGCTTCCAAACAAAACCTCCTCAGGTCTTCCTGGCTTGGGATAAAGTTCATCAAATGGCCAAGACCCCAGGATGCAGATCAGTTCAGCAATGAATGCTGTAGCTGGGGTTGTACCTCAGTTAACCCTGACACTTTTTTTTCCCCAACTTGTGATGGAGTCAGTCTGTCCCAACTTTCCTACCTATCCTAGCAAGTTTTTCTTTAAATAGCAAATACAATTTGTTCTGTTGCCTCTAAATCTGTTGTCTAGTGCCTCATTTTCTAGGGATGATGGATGCATGGACCAGGCAGGTCCTGGGGGCATTAGCAGAAACCCAGAGAGCATTGAGGGAGGGGATTCTCCCCCTCTGCTCTGCTCTGCTGAGACCCCACCTGGAGTCCTGTGTCCAGTTGTGGAGTCCCCAGCATCAGAAGGACACAGAGCTCCTGGAAGGTGTCCAGAGGAGCCACTGAAATGCTCAGAGGGCTGAGCAGCTCCCTGGGAAGCCAGGCTGAGGGATTGGGGTTGTTGAGCCTGGAGAAGAGGAGGCTCCCAGGTGAGCTCAGAGCAACCTTCCAATATCTGAAGGGGCTCCAAGAAAGCTGGGGGAGGGCTTTGGACACGGGGGGGTAGGGAGAGGAGAAGGGAAATGGGTTAAAACTTGGAGAGAAAGGGGAGATTGAGGTTGGAGATGGGGAAAAAATTCTGGAATCTGAGGGTGGGGAGAGCCTGGAACAGGTTGAGAGAGTTTGGGGTGTTCAGCCTGGAGGAGAGGAAGAGGAGAAAGAGGAAGAGGAGAGAGAAGGGGAAGGAGAAGGAGAAGGAGAAGGAGAAGGAGGAGAAGGAGAAGGAGAAGGAGAAGGAGAAGGAGAAGGAGAAGGAGAAGGAGGAGAAGGAGAAGGAGGAGAAGGAGAAGGAGAAGGAGAAGGAGAAGGAGAAGGAGGAGAAGGAGAAGGAGGAGAAGGAGAAGGAGAAGGAGAAGGAGAAGGAGAAGGAGAAGGAGAAGGAGAAGAAGGAGAAGGCGAAGGAGAAGGCGAAGGCGAAGGAGAAGGAGAAGGAGAAGGAGAAGGAGAAGGAGAAGGAGAAGAGAAGGTTCTGGGGAGCCCTTGGAGCGTCTTCCAGTGTCTGAAGGGGTTCCAGGAAAGCTGGGGAGGGACTCTGGCCAAGGGCCTGGAGGGAGATGGGTTTCCAGCTGCAAGAGGGGAGATGGAGAGGAGATGGGAGGGAGAAAATCTTGAATTTGTGTATGGGGAGCCCCTGTCCCAGGGTGCCCAAGGAAGCTGTGGCTGCCCCATCCCTGGCAGTGTCTCAGCCCAGGTTGGATGGGGCTTGGAGCAACCTGGGCTGTGGGAGGGGTCCCTGCCCATGGCAGGGGGGTTGGAATTGGATTATCTTGAAGGTCCCTTCCAACCCAAACCATTCTATGATTCTAAGATGTGCCAAACTTTGGGATATTGCACTCAGTTTTGCTGCAGAAACCCAGTAGTTATAGGGTAACCTAAGTATGTAAACCTGGATTTTTTTTCCTTTGGAAAAGATATTCCAGCATGTTTATTCCTGCTAGAGAGTTGCCCGTTAGTTTAGAAGCTGTTTGAATGAGCTTGTTGAAAACTCCAAACAACAGCTTATTGTCCAAAAAAAAAAAAAAAAAAGCTGGAGGGGGGTCAAGTGGCAGGGGGTTGTAAAAGCTGTCTTCAGAAGGCTGTTATTATCTCATCACTGTGGCCATGGAAAAAAGCTTTTACTAGAAAAAGTTTAACAAGTTCAATAAATGTTGAAAGAAGGTCACAAGAGGCTTCTTGGTTTGGAAACCCCCCTGAGTCAGTTTTTTGATGCTTTCTGTTTTCAGTGCTATAAAAGAAAATTGCTGCCACACGAAGCCCTGCTGGGATCTCCCCAGGTTTCACAAGCAAAGCCAAATCAGGCCAAGAGAGTTTGGGATGAAGATGTTTTAAAAAGGCCTCCTGGAAATGGCCTTTGGGCTTCAAGCCAGGAGCCCCCATTGTGCTTCCTCAGGGGCACATCTGCATTAAAAAACAGAGGAATTTGGGGCTTTTGGGGGGCTATTTATGAGCTTCAAGTGAGGGAGGGATTGCATAGAATCAAAGGATGGTTTGGGTTGGAAGGGATCTTTAAAACTCCAGTCCTGCCTCCCTGTAATGTGCAGGGACATCTTTAACTGCATCAGGATGCTCAGAGCCTCATCCAGCCTGACCTGGAATGTTTCCAGGGATGGGGAATCTCCCACCTCTCTGGGCAACCTGGACCAGTGCCTCCCCACCCTAAAGTAAATAATTTCTTCCTTATGTCTACTCTGATTCTCCTCTCTTTTAGTTTAAAACCATCACCCCTCATCCTATCACAAGAGGCCCAGCTAAAAATACTCAGAGAATAAAGACATCCTGCTTAATAAGGCTCTGCACAATGCCTGTTCAAACAGCTGGGGAAATGTTATTTTGGATCAGCTGTAAAACCAAAACCCCAAGTCATTAAATGTGCTCTAGAACAGAGGATGCTGTGCAAACATTTGTAATCACTGAATGTGCTGCTTAAGTCAACAGAAGCAGCTGAACCAATTTATTTAACTACACAGACAGGGAACTGAAGGGACAAGAAAAGAAAAGAAGGGAAAAAAAATAAGGTAGACCAATAATAAGGAATAATATTAATTTCTGAAACTCCCCTAACACACATCTTGTCTGCTGTTGATGATGCTTCTTGGGCTGCTGACAATATGTCTGTGTCTTCTGTGTTTCATTGTAGTTGTTTTTTTTTTAAATTGAGTGAGTTGGAAAAGAAATGAGAAAATCTGTTATAGGCTCATACATTGAGCTGAAGTATTGGCCTCCAAGAGCTTGAGTTTAGGGCAAAAAAACCCCCACCCAAATGCTATTTTCCCTAGGGATCATTATTCTTTAATAGAAAGCTCCAAGGTATCTAACTTCAAAGGAGGACAAGGCAATTTTTCTGGAAAAAGAGCTGACAAGAAGCATCTTCTTTGCTCTGAAGGTAATTCCACCACCTCAGATCAGCCTCTAAAGCATCTTTTATGCCAGAGAAATTAAACCACATTCTGCTTGCTCCCAAGACTCTGAATAAGGTCCCACCAAAGCAGCTTTTGTGTCCTTGGAGTACATGGGACCCATCACACCCACCCACCCCAAAGTGGTCACCACCAGTCCCTCAGTCTCCCTGGAAACTGCATGGAAAATCCATGCAAATCCACCACAAGTTAATTTCCAATTTCTGTGGGCCATTTATCAAGACAAAAAGTTGGTGGTTCACCACTGAACAAGAACTGGGGGTGCAGGTGGCTGTAAAAACTTCCAAGCAAGATGCAAAAATTTAGGGTCCTGTATAAGCATGGTTATTAAATGATCCCCTGCCACATTTCCTGAAGGAAATTTATCTCTGTATTCTACTTGGATTACAGCCTCTCCCTTGACTGCACAGGCATCTTCATCTTGTAGAGGTGACATTTTACTTTCCTCACTTCATGTGATGTGAAATGGTTGTACTTTCCACCCCAAAAGTGGTTGAGGTTTGGCCAACAAGCAAAGTAAATCCTTCTGTGGGATATTTATAGAGCTCTTTAAGGCCCTTGGAAAAGAAAGCCTCTGCAGGATGGTCTCTAACTGAGCATGACAGCTGAGCATGCATAAGGAGAAAAAAAAAAAAATCAATATACACTTTGGCTGGGATCCCCTTGGCTGTGAGGGCTCCCAAGGAGAGCATTTACACCAAAATTTTGTGCTCTCGTTAGCTCTGAGTGCCTCCAGGATGATTCAGTGCCATTATACCAACCTCTCATGATTTTCATGCTCTTTGATTGATTTGGTATCATTTCTAGGTCATAACATTTTGACTGACTCCTTATGGATGAACCCATTGCACAACCATTTAGATTTTCTTGGAAGGTACATCCAGGCCATCTGACATGCCAAGGAGGGAGAATGGGTGTGTAGTATCCCTCCCTCCCTCCCTCCCTCCCTCTGTCCATCCATCCATCCATCCATCCATCCCTCCCTCCCTCCACCCATCCCTCCCTCCCTCCCTCCCTCCCTCCATCCATTCATCCATCCATCCATCCATCCCTCTATCCCTCTATCCCTCCATCCCTCCATCCATCCATCCATCCATCCATCCATCCATCCATCCCTCTGTCCATCCCTCTATCCATCCCTCTATCCATCCATCGATCCATCGATCCATCGATCCATCGATCCATCCATCCATCCATCCATCCATCCATCCATCCCTCTATCCATCCATCCCTCTATCCATCCATCCATCCATCCATCCATCCATCCATCCATCCATCCCTCTATCCATCCATCCATCCATCCATCCATCCATCCCTCTATCCATCCATCCCTCCATCCCTCCATCCCTCCATCCATCCATCCATCCATCCATCCATCCATCCCTCCATCTATCCCTCCATCCCTCCATCCCTCCATCCCTCCATCCATCCATCCATCCATCCATCCATCCATCCATCCATCCATCCCTCCATCCATCCATCCATCCCTCCATCCATCCATCCATCCCTCTATCCATCCATCCATCCATCCATCCATCCATCCATCCATCCATCCCTCTATCCATCCATCCCTCCATCCCTCCATCCCTCCATCCATCCATCCATCCATCCATCCATCCCTCCATCTATCCCTCCATCCCTCCATCCCTCCATCCCTCCATCCATCCATCCATCCATCCATCCATCCATCCATCCATCCATCCCTCCATCTATCCCTCCATCCCTCCATCCATCCATCCATCCATCCATCCATCCATCCATCCATCCCTCCATCCATCCATCCATCCCTCCATCCCTCCATCCCTCCATCCATCCACTATCTCCAACTGGTCACACTGGAGAGCTGTACAACTTCCCAACCCTCCTGTTCATCATCAAACCAGAATTATCTCAAGATATTCAGCAGCCCAGACACAGGGTTGAGGACAAACCTGGGGTGGTCAGGATGGAGTCTGAAGGCTCTTCAGGTTTTGTTGGGATTCTGAGCCTGAGGTGGGAAAGCTCCTCAGACTGCAGAGAAAACTGACAGCAGCTTGATGACAACCATCAGTGTCTTTGGGCAACTCTAGGCAGAGGAATTAATATTTGGAGAAGGAAGCAGCAAGCTAAATTCTCCAAAACTCAAAAAATAGAAAATAGCAAGAAACAGAAAAATAGAAAATAGGAAAACAGAAATAAAGGAAAATAGAAATAAAAAGGAAAAATAATAAAAAAATAGAAATAAATGTCTTTGCCATCTCTTTCTGATGCCTGACTTGGAAAAGTTTATGAGGTGTGGAGGTTTGTATTGTGAAACTTGAACCCTCAGAGTGGTTTGGGGATGCCAAGCAATATGAGATTTTGGCAGAGGGGGTAATATTTAGCTCAGCCTACCAAGATGGAAGGGACACCCTGCACCATGTAACCTTGATCAAAGCACAGGAGAAAGCACAGAGCAAAGGCAGGAACTGTTTTTTGAAAAAAAAAAAAAAAAAAAAAAGGAAAAAACCAATTCTTGATGTGTGATCATGTGGATGAGATCTGGGAGAAACCAGGGAGCCACTGAATGATCAAATCACAGGTGGAGTCTGAATTCCCACCAGGCTTCTCTTGCAGCTTTTTAAAACATTTTTACCTTCAAGTTCCCCAGTCCAGAAGAAAAAAAAAGATAACAACAGAGCAGAGAAAAATCCACACTGGTGTTTTTCTTCATCTGCAAAAGACAATCCCATGAACCCCTGGCAGAAGTAGGTAGAAAGTTGCCCATTCTTGTGATTATCAGGATTTTTTGGAGGGAAAAAAACCTCAATTTCACTGAACAGTTTTCAAACAGCACCATTTTCCTGAGGATCATTTTACAACAAGAAGCTCAGAAGGATTTCCATGGCTGAAAATTCATTTATTATTTCATGTGGTGCTGGTGCTTGACCAAATATTTATTCAGAGGGCAATGCATCCATTTCTACTCTGTGCCTCCTCCTCCTCCAAGGCTCTTCCTCTCAGGGCTTGTGATTTTTCCCAGTTGCTACCTGGCATTTCCCCAAAATGTGGTTTGTTTTTTTTTTTTTCCTTACCATGGTGTTACTGACAGATACCTCACGAGGGCAGCATGTCCCTTCTTTTTCTTTTTTTATCACCTCTTGATGAGACCTTGTTCTGCTTCTAGACTGGAAAAAAAGCTACATCTGCACCACAAATGGCACCATTCCACCATCCTCTTTATGCTGCTTGAAATGGATGAAGGTCTCACAGCAAGCTGGTGACATCCCATCTCATGACATGCTGGAGCTATGGAAAATATTCCTGCCCTTTCTCTCAGACAGGGAAAAAGGAGCTATGCAGGAAAACACAGACATAGGGGAAGGTACCTACAGTACCAGGACACCCTCACTGATTTTTTTTTACTAAACCAGTTAAAGTTTTCAAACACCAGATGCCAGAGGTGAATTTTAGGGAAGGTTCTTACCCCCTGTGCTCCTCAGGTGGGCATGGAAAGGGAAAACCAACTGCAGAAAAGGAGTTTGGAAGAAGAGATTTGTCCAGGAGCTCAGCTCAGGGTGGTTGAAACTTCCACGGGATGAGCACATCCTGGACTGGTATCTTGAGGTCAATATGAAGGAAAATCCCCTTTTTATAGGCTGGTGGCAAGTAGATAGAAAGGAAGAATTTTCAGAGGACCTTGATTAAGGGGACTTCCAGCACAGCCGAGCGTTTTGAGCAGAGCTGGCCTGACCTTGCAGGATGGACAATTAAAGGACACTCATTAGTGGAGCCCTTTGCAGGAATGGATTCTTGTTTTAAAGAGCTCCCTCCCCCTCCTCTGCTTCAGCAGCAGCTGGGCTTTGATATCAAACTTGTTAATTGTATGAATTGCTTGGAAAAAGCCCTGGGAGGACTCATCACCTCCAGCTCACTCCAAAGGCTTTGAGCAGGACATCCGTGGCTCTCCTTGTTGTGCATTTCCATAGAATCAGAGAATAATCTGGGTTGAAGGGACCTCTAAAGGTCATTTAGTAAAATCCCTGCAGTATCAGGGACACCCTCACCCAGCTCAGGGTGCTCAGAGCCTCCTCAAGCCTCACCTTGAACATCTCCAGGGATGAGACCTCAACCACCTCCCTGGGCAACCTCTGCCAGTTTTCCACCCCCCTCCTGGTACAGAGCTTTTTCCTGACATCCAATCTAAATCTGCTCTAATTTAAAGCCATTGCCCCTCATCCCATCCCTCCAGGCCCTTGCAAACAGCCCCTCTCCAGCCTTCCTGTAGGACCCTTCAGATACTGGGAGGTCACTCTTAGGTCTCCTTGAAGCTTTTTTATTTATTCCAGGCTGAACAACCCCAGCTCCCTCAGTCTGGCTTCATAGGAGAGGTGTTCCAGCCCCTGGTTATTTTCATAGCCCTCCTCTGGACCAAGCCAAATCATGGCTTGCTAGGGGCAAAAAAAGGACCAGATCCATTTTGCTAAAAGTGAGAAAAAGAGGTTAGCAACACAATAAAACTCATCTTCTAGAGCAGGAGGCTTTCCAAGTCTATCGCCCACCCAAACCTGAGAAGGGCAAAGAAATAAGTTTAGTTTTCACCTTGTAAAACAGCTGTGTCAGGGTGGGAAAGTCAGCCAGGACTGATGGACCCTTTCCAGAGCTCCCCAGCCAGCCCCACAGACACCAGGTTAAACCCTCACTCATCCCTAAAAGAGCCCCCATGAACTTTCCATCAGAGTGTGCTATTCCTGGAACACTTTGAACCTCCAGGGGTAGAAAGCTGAGGGCTCTGATAGGAGCTGGAAGGATTTGCTTAGCTGAGGATCAGGGATGCAATCCAGCTCTGGATACCAGGCACCAAAAAAAAAAAAAAAACCCACAGTAATTTGATGAAAGGAGAAGCAAGAATTGAACTTGTCTGCACCTGGCTCAGTAAAGGAGGTGCAGACTTATAAATTAACAGACAAAAAACCCACCCTTAAACCACAAAGATTTGCTTGGCCTATCCTGGACGTCCCATGCAGGGATAACACAGATTGGGGTGGGTCTGTTTTCCAGTTTTCTGCCAAAGCACAGCTGCAAATCACACAAAGCATCACTGGAACAGCAACCCAGCCCCAAACCACAGCAACACCAAAGAGCCCAGAGCAGCCCATTATTATTATTCTTATTATATATATATATTTTTTTTTTTGCCCAAGTTTATTTCTAGAAATTTTGTACAAAAATTGATACTCCATAATACAACAGTCTATCAAATATGACAGATGAGCATTTATCTTTAGAGGCAAGACTCCAGGAATGTGAAGTACCATCCTCTTGCATGGAAGAAAGGCACATTTTGGAGCTCAAAATACACTCAACTGAACCGTTGAAAAGGCAGGTCAGACATGCAAGTAGTGCAATGTTTCAGGGTTTTATACATAAACACATTGTACTCTGAAGAAATCTCACTACAAGCAGTGTTAACACCCACGTAAACATTTTAGAAACACTTGAGAAAGTCACTCAACTTTCAATCCTATGCATGGCAAGGCTACTCCTTTACATTCACTGGACGGAATATTTAAAAGCCATCTTTGGGCAGAAATGACTCCCAGCTTTCCCCCAATTTTTTTTTTTTTTTGCTTCCCCAAATCCTTTTTTTTTTTTTTTTTTGTTTGTTTCCCCAAACACTTCCATGAACAGTCCCCCTGCATTTACCCCTAAGGGGCCTGCAAGGGGGCCAAGTGATTGCACCATCCCACTGCTCCTAGAACTTATCCCTGGGAGCTTTGTGGCTCTGAAGAAGTCCCAGATTCCCAGCTCCATGCCTCTGTGTGCAAGCAAACAACACCTGGAACAGTCCTGCTTCCAAACTGACATTCCAAGGACAGGTGGTGAAATGACAGCCACCAAAATATCCACCACATCTCAAGGATGCAGGTCCAGCAGCCTCACAACCTTTGGTTTTCTGCACCATCCACAGCAGGTGCCACACCAGGGGGGGTTTTGGCAGCCTGCTTGTGCCTTTGGAAAGGGCTTTTCCAAAGCAGAAATGCCCATGTGCTCTTGTGCAACATCCCTGTAATATTGCCATCCAAGTCAAACCAACCTAACCTGCTTTTTTTTTTTTTTTTTCTTTTTTTTGGATTGAAACCCAGATGGATCCTACTCTCCCCAAACAGCCTGTGCTAGTGGGTACAGGAGCTGCAGAAAAGCTTCTAATCCATTGCTGGCAATCCAACAGCATCATTATCCAGCAGATTACAAAGGCAATCATTCCCCCTATCCAAATCCTCACAGCAATGGGGAGTTGTGCTTTTTTTTTTTTTTGGATAGAAAGACATTGGTAATGGGATTTATCCAAAATAAAGCCTTCTTTTAATAGTTAATATTTTTTTTTTTTAAAGTGGTCTAGCAATACTTTAAACACTTTCTTTGAAGGACACATACACCCACACATGCTTTCAAGTACACGATGATAGATTGGACTCCTGGAGAAGATGTGTTGATTTTTGAGAGAAGGTGATGCTGCTGAGCCAGTCCTTTCAGTTGACTTCCAAGACCTCAGTCTCTGGCAGGCCAAATTTGATCTTGTACTTGTCAAAGAGTTTGATCAGGGAGTCCACATAGATGCTGTGGTAGAAATCCACTTCTTTCTGGGATGGATTATCAACTTTGGGGATGGTGATGGGTTCCCCAACTGGTAAAAAAAGAGAAAAAAAATCACATTAGGCTGAATGCTTCTGTAGAGCCTCAAGATTTCTACTCCATGGCCACAGTAGCTCAGCACATCCCCCTTGGCATGGCACAGCTTCCCATTAAAGCAGGGGTTTGCCCTATTCCTTCCTCTTCTCCTAGGGTCTGATACCCAACTATTCCACCACCAGGACCTTCATACAATATCCAGATCCTTTTTAGCTACTGGGCAAGGCAGCTGGGAAGTCCCACTTGCTTCTGTGTCCAGCCCAGTGCTGAATTCCTCCTCAGTTAACAGGAACCAAGATCAAAAGCTGCAGTTCTTGGATATTCCCCTATATACACATCACAAAAGTAAAGAAGTGCTTTATTTTTTTTTATTTTTTTTTTTTCCTCAAAGACTTTCTGCTTTGGGTTGGAAGATTTGCCTGCAAGAAAGCTGGGGAGGGACTTTGTAGGATGTCAGGGAGTGATAGGATATGGGGGAATGGATTCAAACTGGAAAAGGGGAGACTGAGATTGGAAAGTTAGGAAGAAGTTCTTCACCATGAGGGTGGTGAGAGCCTGGCACAGGTTGTCCATAGAGGTGGTGGAAGCCCCATCCATCCCTGGATGTTTTTAAGTCCAGGTTGGATGGGGCTTGGAGCAACCTGGGCTGTGGGAGGGGTCCCTGCCCATGCAGGGGTTGGACCTGGATGATCTTAAAGGTCCCTTCCAACCCTGAAAATTCTATGATTCAAAAGGCAGATTCTTTAAGATTCAGCCACCAGACAGCATCACACTGCCAGTCCTAGCTGTGGGGGTGGGGGGGTTCAAGCTGTCTCTGACTATCTAAGACCAGAGAAGGTAGGACCTATGGCATATTTCCCCCCAAAAAGATCTCACATGCAAAAGTAGCTTGAGTTAGAGAATGATGGGAAGCTTGTAGCCCAGGAAACTCTCCCAACTCACCCTCATCTGTGCTGGAAGGTTTTACATTGAAGGGAAAACTGTTTTATAGTCAAGACTCCAAGACCAAGCTGGAGTAGGGTTATGGCATTGACTTGAGTATGCTACTACCTAGAGCATGGCACATAACTGAGAGTTGGGGTTGTTCAGCCCAGAGTAGAGAAATCTCTGGGCAAAACTTGGAGCATATTCCAGTACTTGAAGGGGCTACAGGAAAGTTGGGGAGAGACTTTTGCCAAGGACATGGAGTGATAGGATGAGAGGTAAGAGTTTCATACTGAAAAATGTGAGATTTAGGTTAGATCTTAGGAAGAAATTCTTTCCTGGGATGAAGGTGGTGAGACCCTGGTTCAGGTTTCCCAGGGAAGCTGTGGCTGCCCCATCCCTAGAAGTGTTGAAGGCCAAGTTGGACAGAGCCAAGAACAACCTGTCCTCATGGACAGTGTCCCTGCCCATGGCAGGGGGTTGGAACCAGATGATCTTTAAGGTCCTTTCCAACCCAAACCACTCCGATTTTATGACAGCACCTTTACACCAAGACCTTACCAACAGTAGTGATGGGCTTGGAGTAAGGTAACAATCCCCAGGTGTTGGAGGAGAAGAGGCCACGGCCATGAAAGATGCAGGGAGCAAAGCCAATGTGCTTCTGAAACTTCTTCTGAACCCATCTTCCCCAGGAGCCCTCCTCAAAGATCACTTGCTTGTACACTTCGTTCTCCCCAAAGGAGTAGACAGGAACCAAGTCAGCCCTAGAAAATTGGGAAGATGTTAGGAGCTCACACCCATGGGCTGGTCTGATGTCAGCACCTCAGTACCACACTCACTGCCTTCCTGTGCTCTTTCAGACTGCCCATGGTCAAAACTGTTTGGGTTTTTTGGTTTTTTTCAGCACAAGGTACTGACAGAAGCCATCCACACTTGATATGATATCACAGATACCCTTTAGGCATGCAAGAGCTGTAAGAGGCCCAGAAAACTCTGCCAAGGCATTGAATATGCTTCCATAGCTTCTCATCTCTGCTTTTTGGTGGCCATCCCATTTCAGACACATCCCTAGAGATCAGAGGAGCTGCAGAAGTGACGCCCCATGCAGGGAGCTCACACCTCCCTCTCCTTCCCTTGGAAACTCTCTCAGGCATCTTCTGCTGAGGGGCAGAAGGCAGGGGCCAGACTCACGTGTCTGGTGCTCTGGGCATCCATCCACACAACCCAGCAAGACTCCAAAAAGCAGAATCCACCCAAGACATCAGCTGCTTTCAAGTGTTACCACCAAGGCTGCCCCTTACCCATGTCTGAGAGCCAGCTTCACAAATCCTTTCCGATTTTTCAGCGTCACCGAGTTCTTGCCCGGGGTGCAGTTCAAGGACTCTGCTGCCCCTCCAACCACGATGATGATGGCATTGCCAGTGCCATTCTTGGACAAGATGTAGTCTATGCTGTCACGGTTCACAGGACATATACCTGGATATCCCAGAGACAGACACAAGGGTCAAGTTGAGAGATGAAAATGAACCCGAAGATCTCAGCCCTACTTGGAGCAGAAAGATAAAGGCAGGAACCTGAAGATAACAGCTCTACTTGGAGCAAAAAAATAAGGTTTTCATTGCCAGGTTAAGTTGTCCAACATCCCTGTGGTCACAGGGGGTTGGGTGCATCCTCAGGCAACCTCTTCCTCAACTAAAGGACCACTTAGAAGACCTGGACAGCATTAGAGCTGATCATAAACTCCACCAGCTCCAGCTCTCAAAAAGCTGCCCTGAACACAAAAGGATTTTCCTCTGTATTTAGTGGTGCCAAAAGCAATTGTTTATCATGTCTTCCCTCCACAAAACCTTTGCAGCAGGAGCTGGTTTATTCTGAAGGGGGAAGCAAAGCAATTGTGGTTTTTTTAATGGACAAAAGTCTGAATTTGACCAGTTCCTCAGCAAGACCAAGTAGTGGAATAAAACTTCCTTTGGGATGATGCTTTAGTGACACAAAAAGAATAAATTGACAAACCTTCCAGTGGCAGATCTACTATGGATTACTTTAAAACCAGAATTTTTCTGAACTAACTTCCTACACTCCTTCATGGAGAGAGTGCAACCTTTGCTGTCCTGGGAAGGCAAAGATGCTTGGGACAGAGAAGGGACTGGACTGGACTACCAGTCAGAGCCCTTCAGCTTTACAAAGCAATCCCTGCTCTAAAAACCTCAGGCCCCACTCCAGAGATCTTATCATTCAGCCCAGTGAAAAAGGGAACCTTTATATCTACTCTTTTGCTCTACAAATGCTAAAAAATATTGATTCTCTACCCCTGAAACTTGTGTTTTTATCCCAGTGATTGTCAGAGCTTGCTCATCCCTTGGTTTTGACCTGAATAAGGCAAGGAGAAGCAAGATTCCATCACTCACATTCCCATCCCCACAGTTCTGAGCCCTGTGGAGCCCTGAAGCTCCCAGCACTGCCAAAAGTGGCATCACACAATTTAATTTTAGAAGGGGATTCTGCACATCTCCTGCTATTCACCACTTGATCCAAAAAACTAAGTGATGAATGGGTCCTGTGGGATTAGGCAGGGCAAGTCTCTAAGTTTTCATGTCCATCCTGAAACCCTCAGCATCAAGGTCACCAACTAAGCCCAGCTCCAGAGTACAGGGGTGGCACTTGAGATACATGAAGCTGAAAGAAATGGGCTTTTCATCTTCAAATCCAGCTGATCTCCTCCTGACCACCTTCCCTTTGAAAGGTTCAGGCTTTCAAAGCCTTCTGCTTTGTAGGACAGAAAGAAACCTTCATATTTCTCCTATCCTCCACACCAAGGCTCAGACTACAGAGCTAAAAGGGCAGCACAGATTTACATTCAGCCATTTCACACTTGTTAGCAAAAGAAGATTACATCTGCTCACAGCCCTGAGCACTGAAATCCTTCCTCCAGGAAAAGCAGAAAGACAGTCAGACACGTGGCAACTGCTAAGCTGTGTTTTTAGCACATTTACACAGTATATTAGATTTTCTGGCCATCTCTTCATGCCTTAGAGGATGCAAAACATTGCAATATGCAGCAGTTGGTTGTGAACCAGCTAAGTATTGGTTGGGGTTTTTATTGAATATTTTGCCAGGGTTTCACTTGAAGTGGTTAATTAAAAAAAAAACAACCCAAAGGACTGAGGCAACTCTCAGCATTTCCCAAGTGGTGTTCAAGCCTTTGTAGTGACACCCTTGAGTTCCAGTATAGGAAAGTGAAGAGCAATTATGGCTTTCAGAAAGTTAAATTTGTCCAAGAGACCTCCACTTTAGTATTAATTAAATCCTAAGTAGAGTGGAAGCAGAATTTCCTACTGATTTAACTGATTCTTACTGATTTAATGCTCAGGGACAGCCAAGCCAGCCCTCTCAGCAGGGATTTTGTTGATATCTACTCCCACCTTCCTTCCAAAAAGAGGTGAGCTGGCCAGACTTGTCTACCAGTCATCTTGAGCAGCTTGAATATGTGGGGTTTTTTTAAATATAGAAAGGCTGATGCTTTGTGGAAACATCAGCAAGACACAAATTAAATTTACAGAAGCAGATCCCAATTTCTCCTGCACTGTTGTCCTGCAGGATTCCCAAGTGGTGGGAATTATGCACTTCACACAGCAACTTCCATCTGATGCAGGAAGGTGGAAACCAGCTCTGCCCCTCCTAGGCAAAGACAAATTCCTTTTCTTCAGCAGGGAGAGGTATTTTTCCTCTCCCTCCCCAAATCAGGGCAGGGAACTTGGAAAGAGTCAAAGCTATCAAGAGCCAAGTGCATCTCCTCCTGTCCTGTCTCCAGCTGGTCAAGATTCAGCCAAAACCACTGCAGTAAGATATCTGTTTTAAAGTCATTTATTGGTGAATCTGTTCCAGGAACAGCAACCAGGCTGCTCACTTTGTGGTCTTGAAATCTGAACCTCTCATTTCTACCTAACTGATGGGCATCCTTGCTCAGGAAACAGAGCTCAAGCCATGCCAGAACACTGTTATCAACACTGCTTCCTCTGCTCAGGCAGAACCTACAAGTTTCTCCATCATTAAAATATTTAAACCTATTAGAACAGACCTGTTGATGGAACTCAGCTCAGCATCACTGCTGGGTCCCTGCAAACCATCTCTGCATGGAAGGGGCTCCTCTGTGCAGCTGAAACCATGCAGTGCCCCTGATCCTTTCATAGAATCATAGAATTAGCTGGGTTGGAAGGGACCTCAGAGATCATCAAGTCCAACCCTTGACCCACCGGTGCGGTTGCCAGCCCATGGCACTGAGTGCCACATCCAGTCTCTTTTTAAATGTCTCTAGGGATGGAGAATCCACCACCTCACCAGGCAGTCCATTCCACTGCCTGATCACCCTCTCCATAAAAAAATTCTTTCTGATATCCAGCCTAAATCTCCCCTGGCACAACTTAAGACTGTGTCCTCTTGTCTTGTTGAAAGTCATCTGGGAAAAGAGACCAACTCCCCCCTGGCTCCAACCTCCTTTCAGGGAGTTGGAGAGAGTGATGAGGTCTCCCCTGAGCCTCCTCTTCTTCAGGCTGAACAGCCTCAGCTCTCTCAGCCTCTCTTCATAGGGCCTGTGCTCGAGTCCCTTCACCAGCCTGGTTGCCTCCTTTGGACCTGTTCCAGGACCTCAATCTCCTTCCTGAACTGAGGGGCCCAGAACTGGACACAGGACTCGAGGTGTGGCCTCACCAGGGCTGAGTACAGGGGCAGAATCACTTCCTTGGACCTGCTGGTCCTTTACTCCTTGCAGGCACCCAAAAGTGGGGTTGGGTGAAGAGAGCATCCATCCATCACCACCAAAAAAACAAGCTGCATGACAGCTCACGTGGGAATGAGCCCAGGAACAGGGCAATCCATGCTATTCCTATTTCACAGGCTAAGGAATACTTTTTATTTTAGTTAGTGCAGCTTCATCTATCACTACCTCCCAGGACAACTTTTAGGGACATGGTTGAGTGGTGGATTTGGCAGTGCCAGCTTTATGGCTGGACTTGATGATCTGAAGCCTTTCCCAACCCAGACTGTTCCATGATTCTAACTTGCTTCCAACTCTCCCTCTCCCACATCCACAACTACAAATTCCAGAGATCTTCCTATCCCTTTGGACAGGAGTGTCCTCGAGTTAAGGATGGTGGTTAAGGATGGTCCCCACAGCCCAAAATTGTCACATTTATTCACAGCTTCTTCTTGACAGCTATGTGAGAGCAATGTTTGTTCTGCCATAGGAAAGCAGTGGTTATGTCAGCTTCTGCCACAGCTTTTTCAGGTTGGGGATGGAAAGACAGCTCAGAGACAAGGGCATAGTGAAAAGGAACAAAGTTTTCTTGCACTTACCACCAGACATTAAGTAGTCCCTCAAAATGGGCATCCTGAAGTTCCCAGCCAGGGTAGCAAGGTAGGGTCGGATCCCAGGAAATTTCTGGCCAACACCTGTGGCCTCTGTGCTGAAGTTGCAAAAGGCACCCAAGCCCATGATGCCATGGGGGTGGTACCCAAAAATGTAATTCCTTGTGGTCAGCAGATTGTGGGTTTTAACCAGCTAGGAACAAAAAAGAGTGAGCTCACATGAAGACAGATGTTTTCAGGTAATAAGAAAAAAAAAAAAAAAAATTCCAAGTCCCTAGCTTTTCTCTCCCTTTCCACCAGGGAGAACATCTGCAGGGCTGGAGCTATGGGTTCTCCTGGATTTCAGAAGCTATGGTAAGAGCAGCCCCTTAGGTTTCAGTCCCCCAAGCAGAGGGAACAGGATGAACAAGCTGATTTTTGACACAAGGGGACTGCCAGCCAAGCAGGGACAGGGGGTGGGTTGCAGTAGACTGTGTCCTTTGTTTCTCCACTCCTTCCAGAGGTATTCTTAAAAGGCTCTTGCCCAAACCAACCACATTCTTCATGGCCCTGGAGCCACAGCTACACCTCCTTCCAAGCCCTCTCACCACATTAGTGGCTCCCATCCCAGTGTGAGGGGGGAAAAGAAGAATAAGAACCAGTGTCCCATAACAGAAGTTTGCTTAATACATAAAAAAAAAGACCCAACCACTTAGCATGCTTGCTGGCCATCCTCCAAGAGAGAAAATGTGCAGAAAGGTGGCTTACCACTGGAAACTATCCCTCTTTTCAAGAAGTTTTTGCTTCTGTCCTGTGTGCCAAAGTGCCAGCAAGAGCAGTGTCCTGATTTCTGCAGGACATGATCCAGGAGCAATGATCAAATTGGTTTGGGGTTGTGCAATATTCCTGACCATTCACTCAGCTGTTTGCCCAGCATGGAACCTCCAGAGCTGGCTCAGCCATGCAGAAAACAACCCAGGCCCTGGTACCACTACTTCCAGAGGACTTTAAGACTGGATAATAGAAAGGAATTCTTCACTGGAAAGGTAGTGAGACCCTTGCCCAAGGAAGCTGTGGCTGCCCCATCCCTGGCAGTGTCTCAGCCCAGGTTGGATGGGCTTGGAGCAACCTGGGCTGTGGGAGGGGTCCCTGCCCATCCAGGGGGTTGGAACTGGAGGAGCTGGAAGGTCCCTTCCAACCCAAACAATTCAGGGATTCTAGGACTTTTTTGACACTCTGAGTAGCTGCTGTCCATGCATCACAGCATCTTCCCCAGGCAAGAAGTCCAAGAGCATCAGTCAGGATTGCTGCATCACCCTACACAAGTAGGGATCAAATTCTGATTATTTTTTTTTGTTTGGTCTTGCTAACTCCCAACACCCCAGCAGGTCTCAGGTTGGGACAGGACCTCCAAGTCCTACGTGCACCTCAATCACGAGGTGCTTCACCCCATCCCTCAATCTGTCCATGCCAAGGTCACTCTGTGTCAACTCCTCTTGGAAAAAAAAAAAATAAAAAAAATCACAGCTTTCCAAAACGTCCCGTCAGCATTCCAGGCCCTGTTGGCTCTGCCAAGAAGGGCTTTGGCAGTCAGCAAGAAGTCTTTTTTTGCTGTTGTTGTTGTTGTTGTTGAATCATGCTACAGGGAGCTGAAGCCCAGCACTTGGAAATTTGATTCCCTCCTCCTCCTCCCCTCTGTCCCCATCACTGTCCCCAGACGATGCTGTGGCTCTTGTGCTATTTCAGACAGCAGCTGCCACACAGCCACGACACTGCAGGGACTTCAACAAGTGGGACCACCCCCTTCTCCCCACTTTCTCCCCAAGCTTTGAGGTCAGGTAGGGTCTCCAGGAAGCTTCATTTGTGGTTGCAGCAGCTCTGGGGAGCCTCACAGCCTGTGTCACATCAGTCACCTGTGTCACATCAGTCATCCTTTGTCCCTTCTTTCTCTAAGAGTAGATGGCTTTGCTTTCACTTCCCTTAACCCAGTTAAGGCAACCAGGGCTCCCAGACTAGACTGGGAAGCACTCTCCAGGAAAGACTGGAAGGAAAAAAGCAATGGTATGGGAAGCAACTCCCCCATCTCTCAGCTCTTGCTCAGTTGTAAGATACTTAAGTCCTGGGAGCTACAAACATCACTGGCTTGGTTAAACCAGTTGTAGATACTGAAGATATTTTTCCTTGCAGAGCAGGGTAGTGGTTTCCTTCATCTACACCAAACACAGCTACTTTAAGAGCTGAAAGAGGGGCTGTCCTTGTCACTCAGGAGCACGAGGCACTTGTGAGCTGAACGTGACAAAGCCCCACACTGCTCCCAGCCAGGAGACAGGAGACACTCAGTCCTCCTGCTGCCACCCATGCCAAGCACCCTGCCTCTCAACCACATGCAAGGACACCCAGCTTCCAGTGGAGCCACCTGCTTTGGATACCTTGCCCAGAATCCAGCCATGTGCAGCCTTATCACTCCATGCTTTTTTTTGTTTTTTTTTTTTTCCCCAAGACCTCAGAAGCAGAGGTGATGGAAGCAGAGGGTTGTGTTTCCACTGCTTGGTGATACCCACACCAGGCTTGGTGATACCCACCCACACCACTTGCACAACTAATCAGAAGCACAGAATGGGTTGGGTTGGAAGGGACCTTCAAAACTCATCTAGTCCAACCCAACCCCCCTGCAGTGAGCTGGGACATCTTTGGATCAAACTGTTCAGAACCCTGACCTGGAATGTTTCCAGACATGGGGTATCTCCCACCTCTCTGGGCAACCTGAATCAGCATCTCACCACCCTCCCCATAAACCACTTTCTTCCTTATCTCTAGTCTGAATCTCCCCTCTTTTAGTTCAAAGCCATCACCTCTTCTCTTATCACTGAAAAGTCTGTCCCCATCATTCTTAGAGACTCTTTGCAGGTACTGAAGGGCCACAAGAAGCTCTCCCTGGAGCCTTCTCTTCTCCAGACTGAACACCCCCAACTCTCTCCCCCTGGCTCCAGAGCTGCTCCAACCCTCTGAGCATCTCCATGGCCTCCTTTGGACTCACTCCAACACCTCCATCTGCTTCTGGTGTTGGGAACCCCAGAACTGGATTCAGCACTGCAGGGGGGGTCTGACCAGAACACCAAGGGAGAATCCCCTTCCCTTGACCTTCTGTCCATGCTGGTGGTGTTGCAGCCCAGGACATGGTTGGTTTTCTGGGCTGCTTGCATATGTTGCCAGCTCACATCCAGCTTTTCATCCACCAAAGTCCTTGGGGATGCTCTCAATGCCTTCCTCCTTCCCCCAGTATGGATACTGGGGGATGCCCCAAGCCAGGTGCTGAACCTTTCACTTGGCCTTAAATAGTGCAGGAACAAGGCAAGGGAGGTGCAGGGAAGGAGCTCACATCCCACCCACGGAAAAGGTGAAAAAAAAATTAAAAATAATAATAAATAAATAAATAAAAATCAGTGCAGCACTGGAGACTCAGTAAATGCTCACAACAGGGATTTACAGGCCTGGTATTCCTGTCTATGCTTTTTCCCCATCTCCTTGTCCCATGCAGGCTGCCACTGCTCTCCACAGGTTGTCTCATCAGGTGGGTTCCCAGAAGCTTAAATCTTCCTCCACCCAAGTCAGGCCAATGAAAAACTGCCAAGTACCAGCCAAGTTTGTCTTCTTGTCCACAAGTGGTGAAGATCTTAGAGCTGCTAACGCAGAAACCCAGCCCAGGGACAGAACTGGCAACACCCCAGGCAGGGCTGTCATGGCTATGGAGTCTAGAAGCAGGAATTTTTGATGTGCTGCAATCCCTTATTCCTAATTTCAAGCAAGTTTGAAGCTTTCCTTAGGACTCTGATCACCCACTACTCTCTACAACTCCTCCCAAGAAGGTTGTAAGGAGGTGGGTGCTGGGCTGTTCTTCCAGGTGACAAGTGACAGGACAAGAGGAAATGGCTTTAAAATCCACCAGGGGAGGTTTAGATTGGATATTGGGAACAATTTCTTCCTGGAAAGGGTTGTCATTCCCTGTCATTCCAGGCTGCCCAGGGCAGTGGTGGAGTCCCCATCATTCCTGGAGGGATTTCCAAGCCCTGGAGCTGTGGTGCTGAGGCCATGGGGCAGTGGTGGCCTTGGCAGTGCTGGGTTCAGGGTTGGACTGGATGATCTGAAAGGTCTTTTCCAACCAAAATGATCTATGATTCCTCTAGTTTTCTTGCACCTTTGCCCCTGACAACCAAACACTGAGCTGCTGGGTGTCTTATCAGCAATCACTGGAGCTGACATTTGACAGCAATGCTTGTGCAACTCTGTTCTGGACCTCTAGTTTGCCTTTTTTTTTTTTTTTTTTTCTTTGGCCTTCAAGGTCTTCTCTATGCAACCCTCAGCTCCTTGAAGCCTTTATGCTCCCTGGGATGAAACAGTGGCAGCCTATCCTTCCTGGATCCCAGCCAGGAATTAGTTGGACCTTCACCCCACTGCACCAACAGCCCTGCTCTGAGCTGCTGTCTGAGACCCAGCCTCTATCAGAGGGGGCAAGGGTCCATCCATCTGCTCTAGTAAGAAGAGATTTCTTTATACAGACCTTGCCATGACTACAGGAGCAATAAAGCAGTGCAAGGACAGCAGAAAAAAAAAAAAGAAAAAAAAAGAAAAAAAAAAAAGAAAAGAAAAAAGAAAAAAAAGTGTTAATATTGGAATGCCAGATACTCCCAGGGAAGAGCATTGCCAATTCTATTTGTAGGAAGAGGATGAGTAAGTAGCACATTCCAGTGCAGAGGAAAAAGACTGCATAGGACCAGGACCAGCCCCCTGACCATGGAAACATGCAGAAAGCAGCAAGTTAGAGCTCATCCTGCAGGATCCCAGGTGCAGGAATGAGTGTATAAACTTGTAAAATAAGGCAATAATTGCCAGGAGTCGTATCCTACTCAGCAGCACTGTGGAATAAATTCTCTCCCTTTCCCAGCAGTGCTGGCCAGGACTTGAGGAGCCCTCCAGGCTCTCAGCAGTACCACTACATCCCAGAGAAGGAGCAAAAGCTTCCATTTCCATTCTGTCCATCATCTCCAACAGCAATTAAGGGGAAGCTTTGCCAGGAAGCCAACCAAGCCAGAGTGCAAGACAAAAGCTGCAAGAAAAAGAGTCACTATTTTGTAAGAGTCCCTGCTCTGGCAATGCTGCTGCCTCTCCCATCTCAGCAGGAAACTGAGATCTCCCAGGAGACTTTTGAAATGCTCAGAGCTTGACAAAAGGGAGGCAAAGTTCATGGCAATCTGAGGCACTATTGCCTCTGGAGATAAGCAGCAGGTGTGTTCAGGTGATGCCTTCCTGACTTAAACAAGACCTTTAGATTGGGGCACAGCCCTGGTGACATCCTCAGGATCTGCTTGGAGGTGGAGTCCAGCCAAGCACCCAGCACCCTCAGCACCTCCAAGGGTTTGGGCTTTCCCAGCATAAGGATTTAGCTCCCTGGAAGCTTCCTCATGCACTGCTTGGCTTAACATCATTTATCAGGACAGTCACTGAGCAGCAGACAGATTTAAGCTTCCAGTGCCCTAAAAGAGATTTTTGCTGTCAGGGCATGAAGCCCCAGTGAAGGTGGAAAGGAAGGAGCTCAGCCAGATGCAGCTTGGTTTCCAAACCCACCTGGTATTACAAAACACAACATGGGGCTGTTCCATCTGGAAAAAACAGGGAAGGGTTTTATCAATGTCCACAGGGTGGGTGTCAAGAGGATGGGGCCAGAATCCTCTTGAGTGGTGCCCAGGGACAGGAGAAGGGGGAACAGGCATGAGCTAGAACACAAAGTTCCATCTAAACATGAGGAGGAACTTGACTTGAGGGTGATGGGAACACTAGAACAGGATGCCCAGAGAGGTTGTGGAGACATCTGAAACCCTCCTGGACACAATCCTGTGGCATCTGCTTTAAGTGAAGCTGCTTTAGCAGGGGGGTTTGATTAAATGACTTCCAGAGGTCTCTTCCAACCCCAAGCACTCTGTGATTCTGTCATCTCCAGGTACAAGAGACCTCCTGGTGTTTTAGGATGGGAGGCACAGCTGGCTCAGGTGGAAACCAAGCTATAAACATCAGAGCAGAGGCTGCTCCTCATGCACTGCTCTGACAAAGCAAATCTGATGCCAGGTAGAGTTCTGGAGGGGTGCACAGGGACCCCTCCCACAGCCCAGGTTGCTCCAAGCCCCATCCAACCTGGGCTGAGACACTGCCAGGGATGGGGCAGCCACAGCTTCCTTGGGCACCCTGGGACAGGGGCTCAGCACCCTCACCCCAAAGAATTTCTTCTTGTTGTCCAACCTAAATCTCCCCTTTTCTAGTTTAAAGCTGTTTCCCCTCATCCCATCATAGAATAAGAGAATTTTCAGGGTTGGAAGGGACCTTTTAGATCATCCAGGTCCATCCCCCCTGCCATGGGCAGGGACACCTCCCACCAGATCAGGTTGCTCAGAGCCCCATCCAACCTGGCCTTAAAAACTTCCAGGGATGGGGCTTCCAGCACCTCTCTGGACAACCTGTGCCAGGCTCTCACCACCCTCATGGTGAAGAACTTCTTCCTAATACCTAATCTCAATCTCCCCTCCTCTTGTTTGTATCCATTCCCCCATGTCTTATCAATGACATCCTAAAAACTCCCCCACCAGCTTTCTGGTCTTGGCTTTTCTTCAGTCAAGTGAAGAGATAAGCAGCATGGAGCAGACATCCCCAGGCTGGAAGGAGACAATCTCCAAGGAAACAACCCAAAACCTCTTCTCACAGAGCAGAGGTACCCATCTTCAACACTGGAGGATGCTCTGTTCTCCATGAGCTACAAGACCTGGGTTTAAGCAGCCAACTTGCAGCCTGTGCATTGGCAATACATCTTTCCATCTACACCAACACTTGCCAAGAATTACCCACTAATAACAGCAAGAAAGTGGCAAGGGTGGAAACTGGATGATCTTTAATGTCCCTTCCAACCCAAACCATTCAATGAAACCACGTTCAGACACCCTAAAAGCTCAAGTGACTTTGGCAAGCAGGAATCCAACCTCTGTAGCTTTGGCTTCCTACTGGAACTGGATTCTCTGCTACCTCCTGAGGCTGGGCTCATCAAAAGCCATGGCAAGGTCCTTTCCTTTTGCCCAGCCTGAATAAAACTTGCCAACAGCCTGACACAATGCTCCTTGCAGTCGTGTGTCCTTCCAAAGAGGATTGAGCTGAATTCCAAGCTGAATTTCACCTCTTCAGCTCATTCTGCAACCCCAATCCAGCCCTGTCCTCTGTCTGCAACAACTCTGAACTAACAGGGAAAATGCCAGCAGAACGTGAGCAGGTTCCAAGACAAAGAACTGGAGATATTCCTGTTGCTGGAAGCTCCTTTTCCCAAAGCAGACTTCAGAGCTGAGCTCCTTGCTCCTTGTGAAGCTGCAGGGCTCTTGGTGCATAGGGTTCCCAGGAATTCTTACCTATCACATCCCTCCATATGGATGGAAGTGGAAATCAGACCAAAACTGAGCTCAAGGAATAGAGATAGAGCTGAGCTGAAGGAACAGAGGCAGAGCTGAGCTCAGGACTGCTGCAGCACAGGAGATAAACTGGAGATGGGCAGGAGCCTTTATGCTGCAAAGAAGTCTGGTGACAAAGCCAGAAGTTGTAGCATATTCTGCAAATCATGACACTCCCACTGATCAAGCACTGCAGATTTTATAAGCACAGCAATTCCAAGGAGTAGTATGGCAGTAGTATGGTTACCATGAGTAACCCACATCCTGCTTCCAGTTTAGTGTCATGGGTAGCCCAGTCTAGGTCCAACATCACCTCCAGGGCTTAGCAAAAATCAGTTGTAATTCAGTCATTAAAAAAAAGTGAAGTCCCATAATACTTAAGACTTAAGTCCCATAATACAGACTTAAACTGTGACTTACTCTTATTGGAAAATAATCCCTGAAGTATCTCCATATAGCCCAGTTCCTCACCCATTGGGATCTTCTTCCACCTGAAGAGAGAAAAAAAATCAATTATGTTTCTAAAGCTCTTTCCACATGAGTGCCCACCTGAAGATTCCAGAGAGTTTGCTGGAGAAATAAATAATTCCATTCCTCAAAGCTGTCCCAAGCTGCATCTTTCACTAAAGTCAGGTGAAACCACCCATGCTCAGGACTTCAGGGTACTTCAAGCTGACCAAGACCTGATGACAAATTCATGGTGGGACCTGACTTGCTATCTGGGCACTGGATATGTCAAGCTGGAAACAGCTCAATTTTGATTTAGATTCATTTTTTGGAGAAGGAAGGCTGAGATGCTGCCTCCTTTCAGTGGTCTTAGAGCCATGAAGAGTGGTGCTCATCTGGCAAGGCAAGGAGAGGCCATCAAATCTTGTTGTGGGGTCTCAGAGCTGGGTTTCTCCAGGCTGCCTGCCAGAATAAAAAGCTTTTTGCTCCATTAGCAGCAACACTGACTCCTCAGAGGAGCCACATCTTAACAGCCACACCATAATCTGAACCTTGCAGGAACTGGAGAGGAGGACAGCAAGAGCTTGGGGTCTTTACAGAGATATTTCTGACCTGCTGGAATAACCTAAGCCTAAGAAATATGTTGCTAAAAGCCAGAAATGGCACAATATTAGTGAATTTTATCTTGCCTTGCCCTCACCATCAATAAAATCATCTTATGCTGAGGCCTGACCTTTGTGTGCATCACTGAGTAATGTTTTTGGTCAGTGATTCAGCCAAGTGCCACCAAGAAGGGAAATCACCCCTGATAAGGAAATGCTGCTTTGTCTAAATCTGAGGTCAGGGATACTTAAACAGTAAGGATCTGTTCTGCAATATTTACCTTTCTTTGGTGTATTCCAGTCAAATACCAGCCAGGCTAAATAAAGAGCAGCAATGGCCCAACAATCTGTGCACAGTATGTACATGAGGATTAAAGTGCAAGCAACACCTGGAGAAAGAGAAGAAAAAACAAAGTTGCATCAGGTTTGGGTCTGCATGAGGAGTCCTTTGCTTTTTGACCCTTCTCTCCTGGGGTCTTGGTCTCAATCTGAGGTCATTAATCCTCAATCAAATTGGATTTAGTTAAAAACTCCTTATCTTCCTCCAAGGTACCTGCTCAAACCTCCCCTTCCTGGATTCTCCAAGGCCCTATTCCATAAAAATATCCAGGTAGGGCAGCTGCTTGCAAGAGCAGGACTTGATGAGCATCCAGATTTCTTTGTGGCCCACACCCAGGGGTTTCTTTTCCTTCCACAGCTCACAAATCCTCCCCATGTCCCACCAGGATGACACCCACAAAGGATCTTGGCATTTTAGCCCAAACTGAACTGGGAAGGAAGAGGGAAACTTGCTTGACTGATTGCAGTCAGCATCTTCCCTGGAAAGCTCTGAGGAACCAGACCCAATTGCAATGTCCCTGTTCAGAGCAGGGGGGGATGGACATTTAAAAGCCCCTTCCAAAGCATTCCATGATTCCATGACATTTTTCCAGTTTAATTATCAACAATACCATGGGGTGGAGCACCCTAAACCTTCCCATAGAAGTATCCAGAGACAAACAAACAGACTCTGATGTTTTCCTGATCAAACACAAACACCTCTTGCCCATCTTTGGGACCTCTTGGAAGGAGACCAAGCCAAGAAGAAGACATTTCTGTTGCAATCAGTTACCAATTGCTTCCAAGAAATCGGGGACATTCCTATGAGTGAGTCAGGTGAGAGATTTCCAGTTGCTTAAGATTTATTTGTAGGACAAGAGCTGAACATCAGGGGAGCTTTCCACAGCCCCTGTGTTTTTTCTAGAGCCAGGTAAAACTATTTATTGCCAAAATACCAAATTATCCAAGTGTGCTCCACTAAACCTACAGGAACTGCCCTGCTTGCAGTGCCCATCCAGTGATTGATGCTTATGCAGAAGTTAACATTTTGGCTTTCAAAATCTTCTATATTAAAGGAAAAATAAACTTAACCAAAAACAAACATTAAAATAAAAATAATAGAAAAAAAAAAAAAACAGCTTTGCTTTCAGCCACAAGGTGTTACTTACCCATGACTAGGAAAGTGAGAACCCATTGCAGCACAGAGATGATTTGGAGTTGTTTCTCTAGCTTGGATTTAGACAGCCAGAACAAATCCTGCAGAGAAGAAAGAATGTTCGACCCTGTGCCTAGGGAAAAAAAAAAAAAAAAAAAAGAGAAAAATAAAGTTACATTTGCACAATGAACAAAGATAAGAATATTTTCCATTTCAAATAGAGGGTTTTAAATCAATGCTTGTGCAGTTTGCTTACTTTTAGGCTTGTCAAAAGGTAATATTTCCCATTCAAGTATCCTGGGAGGGGAACTGTTGGCATCTGCAAACACCCAGCTGCTTGGGGGGATGCTGGAGGGGATTAATGGGTAACATCAGTTCCCACCTAAGCAAACTTCCATTCCTTTGACCATAAAAGTGCAGAGGACATTAACACATGGTCCTGAGGCACGTCACCACTTTAAGTTGCCTACTTCTGGAAGTTTGATAACAGGGAAACCCGTGAGCTCTGCATGAGATAAAAAATCCCAAAGGACAGGCAAGCAGCAGGCTGTGGGCTGGGCTGTTGCTCCACCAGGGCTGTTGCACAGCTCCTCTCAAGGAAAAATCCATCCTTACCCAGCACAGCTCCAGGGCTGCTTGAGCAACACCTCAACCCCCATCCCCAGGGATCCCCAGCTCCGTGGGTAAGGGAAAAACTATCCCAGTGTTTGTAAAGCAGGAAATGAGGAAGGAAGGGAGTTGAAAGCCACTCTTTTAGAAGCCTAAGCTCTTCAAGTGGAGAGAAAACCATGTAAAAAAAAAAAAAAATTGAAGTGAAAGACTTGATTTCTATATGAGGAACCCACCCACTGCAGGGTTTGCTGGTGTGCACAGCAACCTCCAGAAAGCAGCACTTGCAAGGGGGTTTTCCTTCACTTCTCATTTTATTTCACAAGCACCAGAATTGCTGGTTAAAATGCTGACCAAGCTACTGGCCAGTGAGCAAACCAGGAGGTGTGTTTAAATAATTCCTTTTCAACTTAAGGATCACCCTGTTATTGGGGGGGGGACAGCTGAGCAGCTGTTTTGCTGAATTCCTGCAGCCTTTGCATGAAACTGATGGGGGTTAATAGCACAGTAAGGGCTTAAACAGAAAGGTCTGGTGGAGAAAAGCCTTCTCCAGGAGTTTTGGAAGCTTCCACAAATCAGGTCCCATGAAGGCATCATTTCAACCTGAGAAGCATCTCTGCAGCCTTTGCTGCTAAAGCCCAAGCAATGGGATTAATGCCCAGGAGCTGCCCCTGCTGAGCTGTTTCTTGGTTCTGCAGCTCCTTGGCTGCTCCCTTTAAATATCACAGAATCATAGAATCCTAGAATTGGCTGGGTTGGAAGGGAGCTCAGAGCTCCTCAAGTCCAACCCTTGATCCACTCCCCCCGTGGTTCCCAGCCCATGGCACTCAGTGCCACATCCAGGCTCTTTGGAAATATCTCCAGGGATGGAGAATCCACCCCTTCCCTGGGCAGCCCATTCCAATGCCTGATCCCCCTCTCCAGCAAGAAATTCTTTCTAATGTCCAACCTAAACCTCCCCTGGCACAACTTGAGACCATGGCCTCTTGTCTTGCTGAGAGTTGCCTGGGAAAAGAGCCCAACCCCCCCCTGGCTCCAACCTCCTTTCAGGGACTTGGAGAGAGTGATGAGGTCTCCCCTGAGCCTCCTCTTCTCCAGCCTCAACACCCCCAGCTCCCTCAGCCCTTCCTCACAGCATTTCTGCTGGATCCCTTCCCCAGCCCAGTTGCCTCCTTTGGACCTGCTCCAGCACCTCAATCTCCTTCCTGAGCTCAGGGGCCCAGAACTGGACACAGGACTCAAGCTCTGGCCTCCCCAGAGCTGAGCACAGGGGCAGAATCCCTTCCCTGGACCTGCTGGCCATGCTGTTCCTGAGCCAGCCCAGGATGCCATTGGCCTTCTTGGCCACCTGGGCACACTGCTGCCTCCTCTTCAGCTTCCTGGCAATCCAGACTCCAAGGTCCCTCTCTGATGTTAAGCCTGAATGTGGTCCCTAGGACTGAGAGGGACCCTAGGACCCTCCTGGGCATTTCTGCCCATGAAGAACATCAGTCAGGAGCCACCCCAGATCCTAAATCCAGAGTCAGCCCCCCCCAGCCTAAGCCCTTGGCTCTCTTTAGTTTATGTTGCATGAAAAAAAAATCTCAGCAATGGTCTGGGGATTAAATACTCTCAAGCAGACCAAATTTTGGGCAGTGATAGATGATGGCAGTGAACTGGAACCTGCAGCACTAATCCCGGGTGAAGTTGAAGGGAAACCTTCCTAAGATAACATAATATGTGCTGCTGAATTCACTTTGAATACTCCAAGTATCTCTCCAGCTTGAGATGAGACAACAAAAGGTCCTGCTGAGGTGAAACCATCACTTCTTTGCAACAGGAGGGCACCCAAGGTGGAAAACTCAGAAACCCCATGCTGCAGCTCTTCATATTTGATAGTAAATATCCAAACTTGGGGTGGGTGATAAGCTACACCCCATTTTTGTTTAAAGATCCCAAGTCAAGGGTAAGAGAAATCTGTCATTCCCACTGAGGGGCAGCCTCTCCTGCAGCTCTAGGAGCTGGAAGTCCCAAAAAAAAAGGGCTATAAATTAAAAAGGAACAGACCTGCTATGTCCTGAGGACTGCTAGGTACCAGTTTAAAGGGAGCTTTTAGCAGTGGTGTCACTGCCATCATCTCCAGGCCCTCAAAATAAACCCAAAGTCTCAGAAACTATTTGCATTCTGCAATAAAAAAAACCAGCCCTGGGTAATTTATCCTCCCAGCACCTGCAGCTACAACCCCAAAACATCTCTGGCTCGAGGAATCCAACACTGGAGCAGCTGAATCCTCATCCTCTGCCCTGGAACAGAGCAACTGTTGGAGCCTCCAGATGAGAATTTTGACCTCAGCATTTTCTGGATGCTCCCACAAATTGTAGGCATTGCCAGCCCTTTAAAAATAGAGCAGGATTGGGTGGCAGGAGTTGTCCTGCCCGCTTGTTTTCCAAAGCCCGATAAGGGTTTGGTGACCACTTGCAGCTCCTGCAGACACGGGGGAGGCAGAGAGCTGAGCACCTGCCCTTGGACAAGTGGTGTCCTGGGGCAGTTATGTGCTGAAAGCAAATAAAAATAAATAAATAAATAAAGTAAAAAGCAAAAAGTAAAATAAAAAGCAAAAAGCGAAGTAAAAAGCAAAAAGCGAAGTAAAAAGCAAAAAGCGAAGTAAAAAGCAAAAAGCGAAGTAAAAAGCAAAAAGCGAAGTAAAAAGCAAAAAGCGAAGTAAAAAGCAAAAAGCGAAGTAAAAAGCAAAAAGCGAAGCAAAAAGCAAAAAGCGAAGCAAAAAGCAAAAAGCGAAGCAAAAAGCGAAGCAAAAAGCAAAAAGCGAAGCAAAAAGCGAAGCAAAAAGCAAAAAGCGAAGCAAAAAGCAAAAAGCGAAGCAAAAAGCAAAAAGCGAAGCAAAAAGCAAAAAGCGAAGCAAAAAGCAAAAAGCGAAGCAAAAAGCAAAAAGCGAAGCAAAAAGCAAAAAGCGAAGCAAAAAGCAAAAAGCGAAGCAAAAAGCAAAAAGCGAAGCAAAAAGCAAAAAGCGAAGTAAAAAGCAAAAAGCAAGGTAAAAAGCAAAAAGCAAGGTAAAAAGCAAAAAGCAAAGTAAAAAGCAAAAAGCAAGGTAAAAAGCAAAAAGCAAGGTAAAAAGCAAAAAGCAAAGTAAAAAGCAAAAAGCAAAGTAAAAAGCAAAAAGCAAAGTAAAAAGCAAAAAGCAAAGTAAAAAGCAAAAAGCAAAGTAAAAAGCAAAAAGCAAAGTAAATAAAAAATAATAATAAAAATAATAAAAAATGAAAAATAATAAAAATAATAAAAATAAAAATAATAAAAATTAAAAATAATAAAAATAAAAAAAATAAAAATAAAAAAATAATAAAAATAAAAAAATAATAAAAATTAAAAATAATAAAAATTAAAAATAATAAAAATAAAAATAATAAAAATTAAAAATAAAAATTAAAAATAAAAATTAAAAAATAAAAATTAAAAAATAAAAATTAAAAAATAAAAATTAAAAAATAAAAATTAAAAAATAAAAATTAAAAAATAAAAATTAAAAAATAAAAATTAAAAAATAAAAATTAAAAAATAAAAATTAAAAAATAAAAATGAAAATAAAAAAATTTAAAAATTAAAATAATTAAAGTATATAAAAATATATATATAAAACCCAGTATAAAATAAACAAATACAAAATGAAATACAAAATGAAATACAAAATGAAATACAAAATGAAATACAAAATGAAATACAAAATATAAACTCAAGTATAAACTAAATCCTTCCCAGAGATGTTACACCTGTGTGTAGCCTGTGGCTACCATTTATTCCCAGTTCAGGTCATACAAGAAGACCCTTGGCAAGAGGAAGGAGAGAGGGGATGGGCAGGGTGTCACCTTGCAAGGACATCATCCTGGGCATGGCCACCATGGACCCAGGGCATCAGCTGCAGTTCTTGGGTTTAATCTTGAGACAGCCACTTCCAGCCTGCCCAAAGCTTCCTGTTCCTCAACTTTAACATCAGATTTAACACCTGATTTATTCAGCCCTCCGTGCAAGCCTTGCTTCTTTTTTCCTCCAGCTCTGGTAGCCAAGAGGGATTTTGGGGAAGATCCTCTGGAGATCCAGGCTGGTTGGCGGTGACACAAAACCTAAGATGAGCCACCAGAAATGGGGCTTTGAGACTCAACCACAGCAGAATAACCCAACACTCAGACTTGGGTTCAATTTTTTGGAGAAAAAAAATAAAATGTTTTAAATATTCCTTTCCAGGAATCACCCGTGGACCCACATCAAGCATCATTCACATATTAAAATCCCAAAGGAGAATTAAGCAGGGGAAAGGCAAGTTCTGACTTTCAGGGTATACTTTAGCCTAATAACCAAGTTTAATAAGGCCTGTGAGATGATTAATTATAATTAATTATGACTTACTGCAGACTTCCAGTACTTGAAGGGGCTACAGGAAAGATGGGGAGGGCCTTTGGACAAGGGTATGGAGGGATGGGATGAAGGGGGATGGTTTCAAACTGACAGGTGGGAGATTGAGATGAGATTTGAGGAAAAAATTCTTTGGGGTGAGGGTGCTGAGCCCCTGTCCCAGGGTGCCCAAGGAAGCTGTGGCTGCCCCATCCCTGGCAGTGTCTCAGCCCAGGTTGGATGGGGCTTGGAGCAACCTGGGCTGTGGGAGGGGTCCCTGCCCATGCTGGGGTTGGAACTGGAGGAGCTTGAAGGTCCCTTCCAAATAAAACCATTCTCTGATTCCTAATTTTGAGGCAAAGGATACTGAATACCCCAACCTTTGGTATCCAGCACAGATCTCCATCTTCTACCACTGGAAGCAGCTGCTTGTCACATGCTGGCTACCCAGAGCAGCCCTTGGAGTGTTTTCCAGTTTTCCATTTTCTGTTTTCCATAGCACCTTTTTTTTCCAGAGATGGAGAGCCTGGCTGCTTGGGAGCCTTAGCCATTCATGCCACAGAATCCCAGAATCATTTGGGTTGGAAAGGAGCTCTGGGATCATCAAGTCCAACCCTTGATCCACTCCCCCCGTGGTTCCCAGCCCATGGCACTCAGTGCCACATCCAGGCTCTTTTGAAATAGCTCCAGGGATGGAGAATCCACCCCCTCCCTGGGCAGCCCATTCCAATGCCTCAGCACCCTCTCTGGAAAGAATTTTTTCCTAATATCCAACCTAACCCTCCCCTGGCAGGGCTGGAGCTCAGGTCAGCATTGGCAGTCAACACCAGAGTGGTCCTGGTTGTGGCATTAGGGAGATAAATGTGAAATGGGCCCAATGGGGAAGAGGCAGCTCCATTTTAAAATTGGATATTAGGAAAAAATTCTTAAGGCCATGGCCTCTTGTCTTGCTGAGAGCTGCCTGGGAGCAGAGCCCGACCCCCCCCTGGCTCCAACCTCCTTTCAGGGAGTTGGAGAGAGTGATGAGGCCTCCCCTGAGCCTCCTCTTCTCCAGCCTCAACACCCCCAGCTCCCTCTCCATCCCATATATTATGTCTCCATAGCAGAGATTTTAGATTTTCTGCTCTCAGAAGTGATCCTGAGCCCCTCAGCTCCCACCCTGCCTCTCCTCCACCCTACTTGCCAAGTTGGCCAGAATAGGAACTTCTCCAGGAGCCCTCACTGCTGCTCAGTGACAGCAGCCATCTGCAGGCTGTCAAGGAAGCTCAGTGACATTCAGCAGCTGTCCCCCAGCTGGTGATGGCCTTAGGACTTCTAGCAGCCACCAAGAGATGCTACAGAGGAGATCCTGGAGTCAATGAAGGGCTCGACCAAGCATTTGACCCAAAACATCAACACAGACTCAGCTGGGGACAGCATCTGGTTCACTTCCAGTGCAGTTTATTTCAGCTAAAGTGCACAGACACCATCTAAGCAGAGGCAGGGACAAAGGTACCAGCAGAGGAAGTAAACAAGACTTAACACCTGGGCACCAGAAAGCCCAAACCCCAGCACTTAATTAAAAAGCAGACAAGAAAATGAGCTGAGAGGAAGCAGACGTGTTACAGACAGTTAAAAAGACTCTGAAAGTTGTGAAAGCCAAGCTTCATCTGCCATCCTTTCAGGAAAATTAGCATGTTGATTCTTGGCCAAGAATTATGCTGCACAACACAGCTTATTTAGAGAGACCATAGGTTTGGGTTGGAGGGGTCCATGAAGATGATCCAGTTCCCACCCAGTTTCTGCTGAAAACCTGGTTAGATGAGCATTAGGTGCAAAGAGAAATCCTGAGCTAAATATTTGGCACAGAAGCTGCCACTGGAGGTGTAACAAAGTTGGATCAGGTAAATAGACCACTAAGGGGTTATTTTTGAGGACCCAAACTTCCATGCAAGAACAGGAGCCTCCCCAGCAAGCTGCTACATTAAAGGTGACATCTGTAAAACCCTTTTTAAAAAAACCATCTGTAAAACCCTTTGTAAAAAAAAAAATCTGTAAAACTTTTTGAGCAACATAAGTTATCCTGGTTCTAGGTCTGCTCATATGCCCCAGCTGCAGTGCAGAAGCTCTCTCCTCCACTTCCAGCCACTTTGTGGTCTTAGATAGGAAATTATTTGATGGAGAATAACAAATTACCAGCTGGGGAGTAGTTTGCTCATGCCCCAGCAGACTGCTCAATAATCCTGTGTTATCTGCAGGAAAGAATGTCTACAACTGGAGGTCAACAACATAGTTAAGAGGGACATGTGACAACAGCATTTGGTTCAGTCCCATTAGGAAGGAGCTGGGATTCTGCAGACTTATTAGGACATTTATCTTGGGGTTGATCAGCATTTATAAAAAAAAAAAAAATCCAAAAAACATTAAACTTGGCCTTGAGTCCCAACAGCTCTATGTGGGTTACAAACCATGAGAATAGACCCAGCAGTCCTAGCCCAGCCAACAATTTTAGATTTTAAATCAGCAAGAGTTCATAGTCCTAGATAAGAGGAAGGGAACCATCCTGCTACAACTCCTGTGTCCAGGAAAAGTTTGGAGGAGCTCTAGAAAGAGGTCTCAGTCGTGAAGAATTCCACACCTCTATCTCACAGGCAGTTTTTTCAAGAGGTGACACCAGGATGCCACCAGCACTCCCAAACCAAGAGCATCTTGAAGCAGAAATGCCAAACCTCAGGTGAAGCACAAGACTCACTCCAAATAAAGCTGAGCAAAATCATTTTCCTCCCCCCAAACTATTCCATCATTTTTTTTCTGAGCTGCTGCAGTTCACTATTGCCTAAAGCTTTGAGCCAGGCAAAACAAAGGAGGGAGGTTGCTTCTGTCAGATGAAACAAAAAGAGATACACCCTAAAAAAAGGCCAGCCTTAAATTCTCTGGCCACACTAGCACCCTTCTTCAGGAGAGGGAAGAATTTCTGTGCTGCTCTGCCAAAGGCAAGGAGGAAAGCACCTGGCCAGCCCCTGGCCAAAGTGGGTCAGGACAAGATGAGAAGACAACCAACCACCCAACCATCATCCAACCTCAGGTGTTGGTCCAAGGTCTGTTCTGATTTTCCAGTGTTTGCATCTAAGAGGGTTCCCTTGTTTGCACACAGGGATGGGCAGAGAGACAATATCTGCACCCATTATTTTTCTTTTTGCTTGTTTTTTTAAGTAGGACCCAGACTTCCAGCCACATTCCCAAGCACTGGGACAAAACCAGGCAAGCAAGGAGACTTAAAAGGATAGTGTGGATCATTCAGACCCTCACCCCACAAAAATCAGCTCTTTGCACAGGAAAAGAGGGTCAAGAAGGTAGAAAAAAAAAATAAAGGGGTTTGTTCTGAATATCCTGTGTAGTGGGGGGAGTCAAGCAGCACGTGAGGTCCCATGCACGAACTGCTGGGCCACATGGCCTCTGGTCATCTTTGATCTCTGGGATCCTCCCACATCATCTTCCACCAAGCTCATCCCGAGTTTGAGCTCCTCCAGCAGGCACCTTTGGCTCTGAAGAGGCAGGCTTGGGAGCTGGTCCTGCCTTTTGTCACCCGTGACAAGCTCCAGAGCTGGCAAGGGGCTGCGTTGGTGGCTGCTGCAGTTACCACAGCAACAACATCTCACACCTCCCCAGGCAGAAGCACATGAAGAAATGAGTAAGGAAACAAAAAAATATTCACTGCAGGACCCCCATGAGGTGCCTCAGAGGAAAACTGACCTGAGGAGTGTTAAGACAGCTTTCCATCCCTAAGAAGGATTAGCTACAGATGAGGCCAATCACTGTCCCTAAACCACACTCCATTTTGAATTCTGCACGTGTCCCAAATCCATCACTAAGATGCCAGGGCTGGCAAGGTGGCCACTGGGGTCTAAGGTCAGCCCTACATATTTCAGAGGTCTCCTGAATGATTTATTCCCTGCTTTTGGCTGGTGGTTATCTCTCAGCTGAGGAGTTCACGTGCTGTTAATTCAAATGACCTCCCTCAACCCAAACCATCTCTTGGCTTCTTCCCAGTTGTGCAAGCAAGTGGCTTTAAGGACAAAGTTGAGCACGGGAAACACACACAGACCCTTCCAGTTTCACAACTGATCCAACAACAAATTCATCTCCAACATCAGGGGGGAAGGCAACAACTTCCCTGAAAGATGAGGAGCGGGCAGGACACGGTGCAAAACCAGGAGCTCAGGGGTTAATTCCCCAGGTTCAGGTCCTTTTAGCTCTGCTAATGATTTGCTTAATCAACCAGGCATTTCCCAGGTTCATCCCAGGAGGAATTAGCAGTTTGCTCTGTCAGGGCAGAAAGCTTTTTTGCACTCAAAGCCAGACAAATCACTCAAGAACCACCCTAGAAAGCTCCCTCGCAGGAGGGCTCCACCAAACAAAATATTCCAACTTGTTGGAATTTCTTCCTGCCAGATCCCCAGAGCTGCTTTTACAAGCACACAGAAGGACTGGGATTTCCCAGCCTGTCTCCCCAACCTCTTGCACCTCCAGGTTTCAGGAAACTTTGGGTGTCACCGGAGCAGCTCTGCCCCTCCATGGGTGTCACCCACTGCCACCCAACCTGCTCCTTTCGTTTTCCAGCACGGAAGGGTTTCCCCAGCAAACACTTACCTTGCTGCCCCCCCTAAATCTTCATTATAAAAGCAACCATGCTCTTTTGGGTTTGCGTTTTTCGCTGGTTGGTTTGTTTGGGGTTTTTTTTTTTCTTTCCCCCCCCACCCCTGTTGATCTAAGTGGGGGGAATCCGATGTCACCGAGCTGGGCTGCAAACAGTGAATCTCCCCAGCCATGATAAAACTACTTCACTTCCCCCTTCCTACCATCACGAGAAAAAAAAAAAAAAAAGATTCGTTGTATTTTGTGTTTGAAGGGTTTTTTTTGTTTGGTCGTTTGTAGTTTTTTTTTTTAAAAAAAAAGCCACACGCCCACATTTGGCCAGGTTGCAAATTCGTTTAAAATCAACCTCATTTGCACCACTTTCAAGAAACCAACCCGACCCTCCAAGCTCGCTAAAAAGGCAAAAAACCTTGCCCGGGAGAGCTGTAAATCCTCCTACCTAAGCAAAGCTGCAGCCAGCCAGCCTCCCCGCCATTGCACATTGCTTTTTGCCACCTCCTTCCTCCTTTTACCCAACCCTTCTTACGGGCAGGAAGAAGAAGAAGAGAAAGAAAATAAATTCAACTAAACCTTTGGGTGCTCCTTCCTTCCACTTCGCACCGCAGGGATGCTGCTCCCCCTCCATCTCTCTCTCCCCCCCCCCTTTTTTTTTTTTTTTTCTCCCCGCAGCATCCTCCCCAGGCACTGCCCCAAGCCCTGGTACCTCGCAGCACCCCCGAATAAGCAGCGATGATGGTTTTCATTGCGGAGATGTGCTCAGGTCTCGGTCAGGGCCATGAGATGGAGAAAAAACACCCGACCCCTGAGACCCGGTCCAGCCGGCGAGTGGGAGAATTACCGCCTGCGCATCCCTATATAGCCCCGGGAAGGAGGAGGAGGAGGAAGAGGGAGGAGATGGAGGAGGGGCAGAATCCCCGGGGTCCCATAGACCGGGGGAGGGGTGTATGGAAGCTTTTGGCATTGGGGATGGAGTTTGCTCCATGGGATGGGGATTGGGAATGGGGAGGACAAAGCATGGAGGGCACCCTCACCCCCTCTGCAATGGGTTTTTCTCCCTGGTTTCCTTCCCTCTGTCGCAGGATCCCCCCCAGCCCCCTGGGTAGTGATGGTCACTTATTGCTTAAGTGCTCTTTCACCTTGCTTTTGGCTGATTTTACCCTCCCCAGCACGATTTGGGAGTTGCAGGCTCTTAAAAGCATCATTAAATTTAGATTTAAATGGCATGGGGGAAAAAAAAAAAAAAAGAGAAAAAAAAAAAAAAAGAGACACAATTTTAGAAATTTTATTAGCAGGAGCTGTAATGGTTTCGTTAAGGTTCCTTTTCATGATAGCTTGGGGGCATGGCCAAACTGCTGACCAAAAACTCATTTTCTCCTAACAAAATGTTTAATTACCTACTTGCAAGATCCATAAGACAGGAGGCATCGTTTAGGTTTTCATCAAGGTTTTAAAGGACCTTCACTCACCAAGATTTCTGTGATTTTTTTTTTTTTACAGCTGGGGACTGAGAGGTTTATCCCAGCTCCCCATGACATTAAACCAGATTCTTTATAATGGGGTCGTGCCTGGCCCTAACAAGGGGATTTTTGCTGCACCCCTATGTGAAGCATCAGGCCTCTGCCCCTTTCCTAACCTCATTTCCATCTCCAATTTGGACCAAATAAAAAAAATCTGCAGCTGAGATTCTAATCCTCAAGGAAAAGCCCATTGAAAGCAATGAGTTCCCCATACAGGGCAGGCAGGCAGCAATCACTGCCCAAATTCCCCAAAGAACCCTTCAACTTTCACCAGGTTTTTGGGGTGGGTGCAGCATCGTGCCTTGCTGAGCCAGCAGCTTTTTTCCTGTTGCTCCTGGGGGATTCTGCTGCAACATCCACTTTTTGGCCCAGAGAGGCACTCATTTCGCAAACAAAAGTCTTCTTTTCTGCTTAAATAAGAGATTTAGAGGTGAAAGAGTGATTTCTCTTTTTATTTTTTTTTTTTTTTTCTCAGTCCCCTGAGGCATCCCCATCCTTTTGAGTCAAACTGGCACCAGGGCTTCTTCACTCCCCAGTTGGCCAAATGGCTGTTTTCCAGCAGTTGTAGTGGCATGTTGAAATAGGTATAAAAATGGAAAATTGCAGGAGCTTGCTTGAGGAAAGGGCCTTGCCCAACAGCTTTTGGATAGGACCTCCAAAAGGGAGCCCAAGAGCAGAAAAAAGTTACCACTTATTAATAAGTCACCACTAAAACACAGCTGAGTGAAAGGGGAATGGTCTCTTGCCTGTCTAAATAAAATCATCTGCAAGCAAAGTAGGGACTGACATGGTTTTTCTTATCAGAACCCAAATAAAAACCAGCAAAACAATCATACTGCCAGGTTGTGATGGCATCAGATAGGTGAACAGAAAATTCCCAGTGTGCTGGGACCTCTCCAGATCCATTGGCTTTCCCTTGACCACCTTTTCACACATTTTGGGTGCAAATCCTCTGAATCCTGATCATCTCTTTGCTCCAGTGGGGTGCCAACCAGGGAAGATTCATCAATAAAATAAATTAAAAAAAAAATAATGTTTAAAAATAAAAATAATGTTTAAAAATGTTTAAAAAATAATGTTTAAAACCTCAATACTTGATGGGACATCGTGACTTGCAGGTATAAAGACACAAGCACCACAGCTCCAGGCTGGGCAGCAGATTGCACGTGTGACTTGAAGGTGCAAATTGGGACACCACGTTTCTTGGGAAGGAGGAAAAAAGTTGAGCCCAGGGCTGTGATGACACACTTGAGCCCTGGGACAGCTTCTGCCTCGATGAAACCTGAGCAGAAGCAGCAGCAGGGAACTGGCTGCCACCCAGCTCCCCTCTCACTTCTTTTCCCAGTACTTGTCCTGCAACTTTTTTCTTTTGTTTTCCTTCAGCTCACTGAAGATCAGAAGATAATCCCAAATAATACAGCAGAACTATCTTGGCTCTCTTCCCTGCCAGGAGACACTTTCCCACTGGGAAGACACGCACTGGGGTGCTGGGTGGGAGGGAGGCTTTGGAAATGCTCATGGTTTGTTTTGCTGGGTGCTTACGTTGGCCCAGGAAATCTGTGACCCTGTCTATTATTAACCCACCCGTCTGGAATGATTTTTCTTGGCCAGTAACACCCTTTCAAATGCCCTAATGTCACTTCACCTCCACAGGTTGTGGGCAGAGTGACACGGGCAGGAGCAGTGACACGAGCAGGAACAGTGGCACAGGCAGGAGCAAGGCTTCCAGCTCTCTGTAGTCAAGAAAAGTTAACAGAACTTTTTATCTCCTTTTTTTTCCTGTTTTTTTAGCAGCAGCTGAATCCCCCAGCGAAGCAGCCACACACCCATATGCAGTCACATTTTTGTTATTTTTTTTTTTTTAATGCCCATCCTGAATTTTTAGGGTGATGCCTGTCAATAAATCTTTTGAGGAAACGTTTTTATTTTTCTCTTCCCACTTCTATTCAAGGACTTGAGGGCTGTTTGGAAGGCTTGTGGTGGGTTTGCTGCTGGTGTACAGCTCTGTAGCTGTGCTTCCATGCAGAACTCCAGAACCACAGAATATTGGGGGTTGGAAGGGACCTCTGGAGATCATCAAGTCCAAACCCCCTCCCAAGCAAGGTTCATTTAGAACAGGTTGCACAGGATGGTGTTCCAGAAGGATCTGAATGTTTCCAGAGATGGAGACTCCACCACCCTTCTGGGAAGCCTGGGCCATCCTCAAAGATCCTCCTGATGTTTAGATGGAACTTCCCATGTCCAAGTTTGTGCCTGTTACCTCTTGTCCTGTCCCAGAGTACCAGTGACCAAAGGCTGAGCCCATCCTCCTGACACCCACCCTCTAAGTATTTATAAGGGTTGAAAAGATCCCCCCTCAGCCTTCTCCAGACTAAAAACAGCCTCAGCTTTTCCCTAGAGGAGAAATGTCCTCACCATCTTTGCAGCCCTTTTCTGTACAGGTTATTTACATTATTAATCTGGTTATTATAATTCTGCTAAAGCAGCAGAAAATGCCCTATTTTCACAGTGCCTTCACCCAGGGGCCAGATGTTGGGATGCCTGTCTGAAGCTGCCTGTATGTGGGGCACAAGTTGGGCTTATCTGTCTTTGTAATTCCCCTTCCCTGACTTAAAAACTGTGGAGTCTTTTCCCTGCCTGAGGGTAACCCTCTGGTTATGGATTTTTATGTTTTCTCTTTCCAGGCAGTATTATTTTTAGAAATTAGTTTGGTTTTTTTTTCTGATCCAAGCCCTGAACACACAGAGTTTACAGCTGCCAGGGTTCTTCATTAATCCAACCACCTCTGTCTTCATGGATTGCAAGCATCTAAAAAGGCCCTTTTCTCCCCCAGTTTCACCTTCTGAGCCCACCAAGAACATGATGGGGCTCTCTCTGCAGTAGACACAACAGCTTGGATACCATGAGCAAGTCCAGCTCAGTGTGGATTTCCACTGACACCTGCAGCACAATTGGAATTCAGGTTGGATAAGGGCTTGGAGTGTTGGATGATGAGAAGCTGGGCATGAGCTGGCAGCTCAGAAACCAACTGTGTCCTGGGCTGCAACACCACCAGCATGGACAGAAGGTCAAGGGAAGGGATTCTTCCCTCTATTCCACTCTGGTCAGACCCTCCCTGGGGTGCTGAATCCAGTTCTGGGGTTCCCAACACATGAAGGAGATGGAGGTGTTGGAGGAGGAGGCCATGGAGATGCTCAGAGGGTTGGAGCAGCTCTGGAGCCAGGGGGAGAGAGTTGGGGGTGTTCAGCCTGGGGAAGAGAAGGATCCAGGGAGAGCTTCTTGTGGCCCTTCAGTACCTGCAAAGAGTCTTTAAGAATGATGGGGACAGACTTTTCAGTGATAAGAGAAGAGGTGATGGTTTTTAACTGAAAGAGGGGAGATTCAGACTAGAGATAAGGAAGAAAGTGGTTTATGGGGAGGGTGGTGAGATGCTGATTCGGGTTGCCCAGAGAGGTGGGAGATGCCCCATGTCTGGAAACATTCCAGGTCAGGGTTCTGAACAACTTGATCCAAAGATGTCCCAGCTCACTGCAGGGGGGTTGGGTTGGACTAGATGAGTTTTGAAGGTCCCTTCCAACCCAACCCATTCTGTGCTTCTGATTAGTTGTGCAAGTGGTGTGGGTGGGTATCACCAAGCCTGGTGTGGGTATCACCAAGCAGTGGAAACACAGCCCTCTGCTTCCATCACCTCTGCTTCTGAGGTCTTGGAAAAAAAAAAAACCCAACCAAAAAAACCACAGAGTGATTCTTCCCTCTATTCCACTCTGGTCAGACCCCCCCCCCCCTACAGTGCTGGGTCCAGTTCTGGGCTTCCCAACACATGAAGGACATGGAGGTGTTGGAGCAAATCCAGGAGAGGCCATGAACATTGTCAGAGGGCTGGAGCAGCTGTGCTGTGAAGACAAAAGTGGGGATTATTCAGTCTGGAGATGAGAAGGCTCAGAGGGAACCTTAGAGCATCTTCTAGGACCTGAAAGGGATGCAGGAAAGCCAGGAAGGGACTTTGGAGAAGGACATGGAATGATAGGTAGGATGAGGGGCAATGGTTTCAAACTGAAAGAAGGGAGGCTGAGATGAGATGTGAGGAAGAAATTCTTTCCTGTAAGGCTGGTGAGACACTGGCTCAGGTTGCCCAGAGAAGCTGTGGATGCCCCATCCCTGGAAATGCTGAAATTCAAGCTGGATGGGGCTTGGAGAAACCTGGTCTAGTGAGAGGTGTCCCTGCCCATGGCATGGAGCTTGGAACTAGAGGATCTTGAAGGTCTTTTCCAACTCAAACCAGTCTGGGATTCTATGACTCTGTGGATTTAAGGTTTGCTCTCATTGCAGATCACTCCTGGTGCATGAGGAGCATCCTCATAGGAAGGGAAGACCTGGAGTTGAGAAGGAGGACTTGGCAAACACACAAAACTTGACCTGTCAAATTGTGCCTTTCCTAAGAGCTCTCACCAGACCGTGGGGATCTCTACATCACTTCTGCTTTCATCCCTGTGTCTTCCTCTGAATTATCATCCTCTCGCCAGGACCAATGGGGGTTTTATCATCAGTGATGGAAAACACAGACCAGAGAAGAAGAGCCAGGGTTTAATGAGGAGTTAGAAACTGAGTCAGCCACCCAATGAGATCTGCTTTGTCAACTTGCCAAGCAGGCAAAATAGTGACAAGACCCTTTCTCATCCCTGTAAAGGTTATTTTTCTACTTCTTGTGTCACTTTGGCCAAGCCAAAGTGTTACGTGCAGCCTATGGTGCCCACTTCTGGGGCTCTGAGTCCTCTTCTTTGCCAGTTAATTCAGCAGAAGGAGTCCAGGAACCCCTCTCATGAGCCAAAAAAATAACCTGAGCTTCAAAGTGCCACTTGAAATGGACTCAAAACCAGAAATGCTGCCAAAATGTTCCTCAGGCATCAACACCCACCTTGATGCAGGTCCCTCCATCACTTCCCCAAGGGTATTTTTAGTATTTTGTACAGAGGTAGCAAAAAATCATGGAAAGTTTTGTCCTCCCCTCCATCTTTATTCTTAACTCTGTAGGAACAGGTCACAGCCCAGGTAATATTTATGGATGTGTGGTGGTGGTTCATGCATCACCTGAGCAGTGGATCTGAATTTTGAGCTGAGGGAGAGAGAAAAGAAGGGAAGGGAGGGGAAGGGAAGGGAAGGGAAGGGAAGGGAAGGGAGAAGGGAAGAGGGAAGGGAAGAGAAGGGAAGGGAAGGGAAGGGAAGGGAGAAGGGAAGGGAAGGGAAGGGAGAAGGGAAGAGGGAAGGGAAGAGAAGGGAAGGGAAGGGAAGGGAAGGGAGAAGGGAAGAGAGAAGGGAAGAGAAGGGAAGGGAAGGGAAGGGAAGGGAAGAGAAGAGAAGAGAAGAGAAGAGAAGAGAAGAGAAGAGAAGAGAAGAGAAGAGAAGAGAAGAGAAGAGAAGAGAAGAGAAGAGAAGAGAAGAGAAGAGAAGAGAAGAGAAGAGAAGAGAAGAGAAGAGAAGAGAAGAGGTTTCTACATCCCCATGCATCACCTACTTCTCTACAGACCTTCAAATAAACCCCAAGCCTGTGTCAACCCTGAATATGGAGAAGGAAACTGAGGCACAAGCTTACTGGGGAACAGAGCTCTCATATCCCTCATTACAGATTTAGTTGGTTGTAGAAATGTCACACTTGGTCCTTCACCTTTTTATCTTCAATTCATCAGCTCCAAAGCTCCCCTTGGTCTCTCCTGCTTCCTGGATGTGGCATTTGGGGGGATTCTGTCCTGTTCATTAATGTGGAAGGGGGAAAATTTTGCCACCCCAGGTGTCCAGCAGTGCCTGGACTCTATTTTTTCTATTCTTGAGTTAAGTGTTGAAATTTTAGGAGCCCAGGTTGGTCTTTTCCAGTGCCTCCCCCACTGAGAGGACTTTTTGAATATGGGCAAGGAATCAACCACATTTCAACCATGCAGAAGAACTGTTGACCAAGGTATCTCCAAACCCCCCACCAAACTTTCCATGGCTCAAATGACAACCCTGGGTCCTACTCTTCCTAACAGGAGCAGACAGGATGTGTTACAGAGGCACCAAGTCAATAGGGACTATGGCTCCTATTTTCCCAGTCTCCAAAGACATCCCACCACCATATCCAGAGCCAGAAAGAGCTGAGTGAGCCAGGATCACAACTCCCATCCTGGGAGAGCTCAGCAGAACCTGTACTGGGATACCCACAGAACCACCATGGGCTGGCTGGGCTTTGCCTTTGGAGCTGGAGCCACCTCATTTGGTCAAAATTGGCTCCTAGCTCCAACACCAGGGCTTCATTTTCAGCCAAGTTGTGCTTTACACCCTCCTCAGACCTTGGTGTCACACTGAGCTGTTATCTCACAGGTATTTATCACATTTGTCCTTCAAAAAGCTCAGGAAGGGGATGTTTGTGAGGCAGAGAATCCCTTTTCTCTGGAGGGACTTCTGCATGGACACCATCAGTCCATCCCTGGGATTCTTTCCTTTGAACGTGCCTTGGGAAAATAAAAAAAAAAGAAGTTTTCAGCCAGTGTGGTGGAGCTTGCATTTCTCTGGACTCTTAAAAGCAAATTTGGCTGAAAAGCACCCAATGGTGGAGAGAAAGAAGAGCAGAAGGTCAAAGCCCAATGGGAATCCCATGATTTCTTTGGTCCACCTGTAGGGCACAAATCCTTTGGTCCTGGGGTCCTTTTCTGAGGTAGGAGCATCAAAGCTGTGAACCCCCATCTCTTGTTCAGTGTAGATACAGCTACAATTTTTTTTTTTTGGTAGAACTGGGTCAGAGAACATCTCCTCTGCTCCTCACTGCTTAATGGCACAACCAGTTTGGAGCCCAAAGCTGGAATCAGCTATTTTCATAGCTTTTCTGTTTGTGTTTTGTTTTGTTTTGTTTTGTCATGGAGTTAAAAGTTCCTTAACATTACAGAAGTTTTGAAATGTGGCCATTTCTTGGTTTTTTTTTTTTCGAGCTGCACTTATGCCTCATTTTTTGTTTTTTTCACAAGTGGAAGCAAAGTTCAGGCCCAAAACTGCAAGAGACTTCACAGCAAGCTTTGTGCTGGAGGGCATTGAAAATAAACCAAAACAAACTATATTAATATAATTCTTTTTTTTTTTTTTTTTTTTAAAGCTCCATTTTTACTTTTCCCCAGAAGATAGGAAGATTTATGGAAGTCACTGAGCAAAGTCAGATTTTGGCTCTTGGCAGCAAGTCAGGGTAGAGCTGCCCAGCTACAGCCTAAAATTAGAGCACCTAAAAATTAACTGTATGGCTAAAGAACTTTGGTCCCTGTGAGGAAGGAGCCCTGAAGAATTAGTAATAGACACTTAACCAGCTCCACTTTTAATCCAATTGCAAGGTTTTGACTATTGAGAATTGGCAGCAAAAAATAAAGAACCGAAAAAAAAATTGGGTTAGGATTTTTAGGTTTTTTCTCAGTTATATTTGCTTCCTTCCTTAAGAAGGGTGAGATATGGGAAAGTGGTAAAATCAGAGAGAATTTCCTTGGTTGGAAAAGACCTTCAAGATCATTGAGTCCAGCCATTAAGCTCCCACTGACAGAACTGTAACTAATATAATAATAAAAAATATAAAACATATAATAAAACTAATAGCTAATATCATCATCATCATCATCATCATCATAATAATAATAATAATAATAATGGTGAAAAATCTGTTTCCCTTTACCTAAAAGTGGGAGACTCCCATGTTCTTCTTGGCAGCATCATTTTAACCTTGTGTTAAAGTTCCCAAAAAAAAAAAAAATAAAAAAAAAAAAATTAACCTTTTCAGCTCAAGGCTGCAAATTCCCTAAAGGCTTCCATGTGAACTCCTCAAACTCCCATATTTGCAACCAGACAGCTCTGAGGCAGCTCCAGCCTCCAATCACAGGTGGGGAAACTGAGGCACAAAGCCTCGAGGGGTGTGGTTTCCTGATAAAACCAAAGGGATCTCTCCTCCTCATCTCCCTGCTTCCATCCCAGCTCTTGCCCTGGCTGAATACTCAGCAAAAGCCTCTTACACCCTCCATCCCCTGGGCTCCTCCAGGGCCAGCCAGGGAGGCTGTAATGCTATTAAATAAGGTCATTTGTCTGCTCCTGACCTTCCTGAGCTCTCAAGGGCTTTTCCACCACCCTGGGTAAGAGAGCTAAGGATCCAAATCCTCTGCAGGATCCATTGTTCCCCAAATTAGAAGGAAAAATGGATTAAAAGAAGGCAAAGCCTACGAACTACCCACATAATCAAGAGTTGCCCCGGGGGGTTTGCTCATTTCTGGTTCTTTCTGTTTTTAAAGGATTTTAACATCCAGAGGTCCTTTGGGGACATTTGGGCTTTTGACACTGGGGTGTAGTGAGGGGACCTCCAGTCCTGTGTCCAGTTCTGGGCCCCTGAGCTCAGGAAGGAGCTTGAGGTGCTGGAGCAGGTCCAAAGGAGGCAACTGGGCTGGTGAAGGGATCCAGCAGAAATGCTGTGAGGAAGGGCTGAGGGAGCTGGGGGTGTTGAGGCTGGAGAAGAGGAGGCTCAGGGGAGACCTCATCACTCTCTCCAAGTCCCTGAAAGGAGGTTGGAGCCAGGGGGGGGTTGGGCTCTTTTCCCAGGCAACTCTCAGCAAGACAAGAGGCCATGGTCTCAAGTTGTGCCAGGGGAGGTTTAGGTTGGACATTAGAAAGAATTTCTTGATGGAGAGGGGGATCAGGCATTGGAATGGGCTGCCCAGGGAAGGGGTGGATTCTCCATCCCTGGAGATATTTCAAAAGAGCCTGGATGTGGCACTGAGTGCCATGGGCTGGGAACCACGGGGGGAGTGGATCAAGGGTTGGACTTGATGATCTCTGAGCTCCCTTCCAACCCAGACAATTCTATGATTCTATGATTCTATGACAAGGAGAAATGGTTGAAAAGAGGAGATTTAGGTTGGACATTAAGGAATAATTCTCTCCTCCCCCCTGAAGGTGGGGAGACCCTGGCCCAGGTTGCCCAGGGAGGTGGTGGAATCCCCATCCCTGGCAGTGTCTCAGCCCAGGCTGGATGGGGCTTGGAGCAACCTGGGCTGTGGGAGGGTTTGGGCCTGGGTGATCTTAAAGGTCCCTTCCAACCCTAAAAATTCTATGATTCTACAATTCCCTGTGTCAAAGTTCACCATTTTGAACTCTTACATTTTTTTCCAGTTTTTTAAAAGCTCTTCCCACTTGGCCAGTCTGGTTGCAACATGTCCCAAATAACATGCAAAAGAACAAGAGGAAACAACCTCAGGTTGCACCAGGAGAGGTTTAGATTGGATACGAGGAACAATTTCTTCCCAGAAAGGGTTGTCAGACCCTGGCTGCCCAGGGCAGTGGTGGAGTCCCCATCCCTGGAGGGATTTCCAAGCCCTGGAGCTGTGGTGCTGAGGCCATGGGGCAGTGGTGGCCTTGACAGTGCTGGGTTCATGATTGGACTTGATATGAAAGGTTTTTTCCAATCAAAACCATTCTGTGATGCTTTGACTCTTACCAGCTTCAAGATGGTTTAGGAGAAGACACAAATTCTCTTGCCCTGGAGTGCCTCTTTCTATCAAAAGCTGTATTTTTAATTTTTTTCTTTTTTTCTTTTTTTTTTTTTTTTTTTTTTTTTTCGCTTCTACATGAAGTTTAAGAGGTTGTTTGTGTTCCAGTTTGTTGGCTTAGGTTTTAGGTGTCCTACCAGCCACCAGCTTTGTCTGAGTCAACAGTAAACACTGATTAAAATTCAGCAATTTCCCTGCTTATTAAGCAAGGAAAAGAGTTCAGCACTGGATTAATAAATTGGAAATGCAGCTGCGAAGGAAAAAGTGAGCAAAAAGTGAGCAAAACTTGGGTCCTACCTGACATTTCTCCTCATGCTTTTCCTGCTACTGGGGTTTTATTTCAGGCACCTTTTACTAAGACAGAAAAAAACCCTGCTCAGGGCTCAGCTACTAAAATGCAGTTGTCCCTTGGACTTTGCTTGGATGCTTGGTAGTGGCTGCTGAATTTCAAAGAACTTCTCCAGAATCAAGCAGAGTTGAAAATGCCTCTTTCTGATGAATGCAGAAGGATCACAGAATGGTTTGGTTTGGAAGGGACCTTTAAAGGGACTTTGCAGGGAGCAGAAACATCTTCAGCTGGATCAGGATGTGCAGTGCCATCCAACCTCCCCTGGAAGGTTTCCAAGGATGAGGAATCTCCCACCTCTCTGGCCAACCTGGCCAACATTTCTTCTCCATTTCTGGTTTGGATTCTCTCTCTTTTATTTTAAAACCACCCCCCTTTGTCCTATTGGTACAAAAGTCCCTCCCCAGCTTTCCTGGAGCCCCTTCAGGCACTGGAAGGTGCTCTAAGTTTTTTCCAGAGCCTTCTGTTTTCTAGGCTGAACAACCCCAACTCTCAACCTATCCTCACCTCAGAGATGTTCCACCCCTCAGCTCATTTTTGTGGCCTCCTTTGGACCCTTTCTTCCTCTCCTTCCCTTGGGAATCCAGCTTACAAACCATCCCCACATCACTCTGCATGTCGGGCAGCAGAAAGGCTTTGAGAGCATCCTGCAGGGTGATGGCTTTGGATTACTTCTAGCTCAGCCCTAACCTCATCCTCTCCACAGTGTTGGAATAGCCTGGACTTCATGTGCCAGGAAAAAAATGTCATTTCTGCAATATTTTTGCAGAATATTTTGCAGCCCTCCAAATGCAGGACCCCTATGTATAGACCTCGAGTGATGGATCAACACCCTGGAGGTGCCCCAGCCCCCCAGGGTCTTCAGTTTCAGGGGTTGCCTCACAAACCAACTCAAATTTAACAAATTCTGCAGGGAAAAGGTCCCGACCCCATTTCACAACCTCTGTAGGTCCCAGCAGAGTTGTTCCAGAGATGCACGTGGGCAAGAAGCACCAGACAGACCCAGTCCTACAACCCTTTACTCAGTCACGTTGACTCCTTCTGCAAACTTTTTCTGTGCACCCCATGGCTGCAAAACCAGGCCAGGAAATGTAGTGTAAGGGTGGTGCTTGTAGGGGTTTAAAAATCTGAAGGACAAAACCTCATCTGGTCACCTTAGGTTGTCTACAGAACCTTGAAATGTCCCTTGAGATCCTCCTGTGATGCTGAAACATCTCAGAAGACACTTCATGTGTAGGTATGGAGAGAGAGGGGGAAGGAAGAGTCTCAGTCTAGGAAGAAATTAGGCAAACAAATTGAAATTACAATTATTTTGTAATTGCAATTTTTGATTGCGAGCAAGTTGAAATGACTGATTTGTTAAAAACAAGCAAGCAGAATTGCTAAATTTCTCCTTAAAAAAAAAAAGAGAAATGAGAGGTGATGACCAGATTTGATAGGGATTCCATGGGAAATTTGTGCCCTTCCTCAGAGTGTGTGAATAACACAGATAAAGCAAGATTCTTCTCCATGTTATCCCCATGGCTCAGGAGTCCCTTGAAGCCTCCTCATCTCTCTCTTTTTTTTTTTTTTTTTTTTTTTTTGCTGGCCATCTCAGTCTCTATTTCCCCTCTTGTTCCTTCCTCTTAACCTGGCAGGCTGGTTGGCATCAGCTCCAGTGTAGCAACACTTAAAATCCTGCTGTACCAGACCTCCAGGATGTCCACATCCTTCAGCCATGGATTGAGATGGCACAGATTTCACATCTGACTTGGACCATGTGTGCAGCACAGAGGTCACTGCTGCCTCAGCACATGGTTCTAATGGTACCAGAACCTTCTGATGCTTCTCCCTTGCCAGGATTTATGGCTGGGCATGGCCAGAGAGATGGCAGAAGAGATGGCAGAGCAGTGAAACAAGGAGTGTGGCCACCTGTACATCCCAGCCCAGATCCAGCCCATGCTGAGGTCAGTAGAAAGGATTTTGCTGCTGGAAAAACTTCCTTCTCCATCACCAGACCCTTCCCTCTCCACCTTGGCTGTGATTTCCTCCTCCCTCACACTTGGAAAATGGTAACCTCCAAGGGTGATGTTCTCCAGCCTGATCTGAAGCTTTTCTCACTGCTCCAGAGTATCCAGTATCCATCCACAGGATGAGCCACTTGGTTTGATTCCCAGCAACCTCTCCTGGGATTCCCAAACCTCTCTGCAAGGTCTCTATGGACAAATTCACATTGTAAGCTTAAAAACAGGGATAACCTGAAAGGTGCCCAAGCAGCCAAGAGGTGATGGGATCTGAGGAAAGAGCTGGTGGGTTTTCTTCAGTGTCCTGAAGGATGTGGGAGCTCACAAAGGCTTAAGATCAACCTGATGGTCCTTCAGCCCATGTCCTGCTCTACTTATGGCCAAGGATGTGCATTTCCAAACCAGAGAAGATTGGCATGCCTGTCATTTTCTCTTCAGGAGAGCAGGAGGTGATGGAATTCCAGGTTTTGCTTTTTAGGAGTTCAGTGGACTTATCTTCCAAGGATTTTTCTGATTCTTTTTGAACCTGCATGCATTGGGCCTCCCCAGCTTCTGGTGAGAGTGTGCTCTGGAAAAAGGGAAAACAAAACAAAATTTCTTTCAGTCACTCCCAAACTGTCTGCCTTAAGAATTTCATGGATGTTCCCCATCTCCTGAGCTCCAAGAAACAATTTCTTCATCAACTTCTCTCCATTCAGGGTTGTACAGACTGCTGCTGCCATCCCCTTCATCATCTCTTTCCTGGTCTGACAACTGCTACCATGGAAGTTTGGGGTTTTTTAGCCCTAATTATCCTTTCCTGTCCTCCTCAGACCAGAACTTCACTCATTGCTTCAATATCAACTCACACTATGAGTTTATTCAGTGGTTAATTCAGAGATGCTTGCCTTTCCATTCTTCATTCCTTACCTAATAATTCATATCATCCTATTTGCCTTTTTTTTTTGTTTTTTTTTAGCCAGTGCTGAGCAAAGAGCCAACCTATCCAGAGGACTACCCACAAGCATCCCAAAATCTCTTCCCCATGTGATGAAAAAAAGTTGAAGTCCAAATGCATGGAGGTTTCTAACTCTGGAAATTACATCAAGTGTGAAGATGAAAAGTTTGGAAAAAATCTAAGGGTGTGGGGAAAAAAATGCATGAGATTTCCTGTTAAATAAAAGTATTTAAGTAAATAAATAAAAAAAAAATCATTAAAAATCCAGACTGCAAACTTCTGGGATCTCAGTAAGAGTTATGGATGAACTTTATATTGTGTTCATCCCTCTCTTCTCAGGGATCTGCTGTTGGCCACCAATGGAGAAATGCAGCTGAAGGAGAACCTCAGAATCACAGAATGGTTTGGATTGGGATCTTTAATGGTTGGAAAGGATCTTTAAAGCTCATTGAGTCCAACCCTGTGCAGTGATCAGGGACATCTTCAACTACAGCAGGTTGCTCACAGCCCTGTCTTATCTGACCTGGAATTTTTCCAGGGATGGGGCATCTCCCACCTCTCTGGGTAACCTGGACTGGTGTTTCAGCATCCTCATCATAAAAAAATTATTTTTTATATCCAGTCTGAATCTCCCCTCTTAGTTTAAGACCATCACCCCTTGTCCTATCACAACAGGGCCTGCTAAAAAGTCTTTTAGCATCTTTCTTAGAGTCCACTTCAGGTACTGGGAGGCCACAATAAGGTCTCTGCAGAGCCTTCTCTTTTCCAGGCTGAACAACCCCAACTCTCTCAACCTGTCCTCCACCCCTCTGATCACTTTTTTTGTGGCTTTCTCTGATTCTGCACCACTATCTCCTTGTCTTTCCTGTGCTGATGACACCAGAACTGGACCCAACACTGGAAGAAGGGGAATCACATCCTTTGACATGGACCACACTGCTGGTGATGCATCCCATGATGTGGTAGCTGGACCAGATGCTCTGGATCCATGAAACTTCTCTCTCCTGAACCTGAAACTGGGAGGAGGTCTGTGTGGACAGTTCAAGGAGCAGTATTTGTGTCAATGCAACCTCCTCATTAATCATCAGAGACCTGAGCACTTTCCTTGTGGTCTTCAGAGACCTGGATCCCAGGACATCACTTTCAAAACCCTAAAGCAGATCCCAGTGGCAAATCCCAGTCCAAGAGCTGGAGGAATGAAGACAGCAGGAAGTCCTCAAGGCCTTCACCTCCCACACTGAGGGTCTGGATTCTGAACCTCAGCCCAGAAATAAACTTTTTAATCATCATGAAAAGTTTTATTTTGCAAAGGAGGCCTCTTACCACCTCACTTTCTTTTGTATTGAATGACACAGAAGCAACGAAACCCAGTAATGGTCCAAAACATTGGACACTGGTATCCATAAGAGGGAAGAAGTATTGATCACTTCCTAGGAGGTCATGCTGAAGCTGGCCTCAGAAAAGATCTGCCAAAGCCTATTAGCTAAGGCACATCCTGGGGGAAATCCTCTTAGAGCAGCAGAGGTGAGAATGCAGATGATATTACCATTCCCAGCACTACAATCATGGACAAATAGGGCTGGGATGGGATATTAAGAGGTCAGTGGGGCCATGCCCTTTATCTCAAAGGAGGATCAAGTCCATGTTGTGTGTCACCAAGCAGACTCAGTGTTAAAATGCTCTCTACAATGAAGATGCCACAACTTTTCCAGCCAGCCTGGTCCTAACTGGAATTTTCTGGGCCATAATTAAGCCTGGTATTTTCTTTCCAATTCCAGTACAGACATGAAGAGAAGATTATTCCCTTCTATCTGCCTTCTATTATCATGTCTCTTCTCAATCTCCATTATACCACATTAATTTCTTCAGTAGGATCCAGCAAACCCCTCTGTGTTTGTCCACACACATGGGGGTGCTTCCTGAGCTGGAGTTGATCAAGGCTGCCATGAGTCTGAAAGTGAAGAACTCTTGGAATTTGGCCCATGAGAGGGAGTATTTTCCCCCTTTCCATTTATAGAATCATAGAATTTTTAGGGTTCTAAGGGACCTTTAAGATCATCCAGGTCCAACCCTGTGCCATGGGCAGGGACACCTCCCACCAGATCAGGATGCTCAGAGCCCCATCCAGCCTGGCCTTAAAAACTTCCAGGGATGGATGGGGCTTCCACCACCAGTGTCTCAAAGGACCAGTGTCCCAGTGTCTCAAAGCTGCTGGTCTGTCCTGGGGCATCTCCAAACCACTGGTTCACTTTCAGCCAAGAGATTTCTGAGGTGGCAGATCACAGGTAAGACCTGCAAGGGAAAGTCAAGGTGGGAGAAGTTCAGGAAGGGATCAGGAAAGGATGATGAAGGTGCACAAGGTGCTTCTCTGCATCTTTTTTCCTTCTTTTATATTCATGAGCCAAATCCATTCCCCTGGAGCATCCTTGAGGTTGCTCTGATTTCTATCCCATTCTCCTGAGGTCATCTCCAGGGCAGAGCAAGTGAAGAAGAGGCTGCTCCAGCTGTGTTTTTCACCTCAGGGTATAACCTGCTACAAGAGACTCATTATTCAGAGAATTACCATAAATTAACCTCCATCCTGGCTACCTGGGGGTGACTGAGACTCACATTTAGTCAATTCCATATAATGTGTGGGACAGTCTCTGTCCTTGGAGGGTTTGTAGTGCAGCATCTGTTTGTCCCAAGGCCAATTCCAAGAAAATCCTCTGGATTTGTCTGTAGCTGAGAGTTAACCCAGAGTCCCCAGGGCTGAACAAAGCCTGCATGGAGACACCACCCTTGTTCTTTTATGGAAGGAGCTCATTTTGGTGCTTTCTTAATGTCTCAGGACTGGGTGATCACCTGGCTCAGAGGTTAAAATCCCTACAGCCAAAACCTGATCAGGAGCAAACCAACATCAGAGACCAAACGAGTCAGGAAAAAAATACCAGGAGAGGACATCAAACCCTGAAGCCCTGATCCAAGGAGAACATCAGACCCCACCAGGCTGGGATAAAGCACCTTACAGGTTCCCTGTCTCCAACCCTGTCCCTGTGGCCATGTCCTTGGAGGGGTCAAGAGCAGCTTGGCCAGAATTTCTGCCCCCATGTGAGGAGCAGAGAGATCTTTGGAGGACAGTGCTGCTATCAAGTTTCAAGATACAGTCTGAATTTCTATTTCACCTTTAACCCCAATGTGTGAGCCACAGGATGTTGCATAACATCTTAAAAAAGACCCAAGACATTTTCTGGGTTCACGTATAAAACAATCCAACGTTTGGTTTGTGCTTATACAGAGACCTCTTCTTGCTGATGCAAAAATCATTTGAAGATAGAGCAAGAGTGTGCATTGTGCACTTCAGTCCTAAAGGCAAGTGCAGATGCTGGGATGGTTCCTCAGCTTTAGAAAATCATAAAATAATTCTGGTTAGAAAAGACCTTTCGGATCATCAGTTAACACCAAGGCCACCACTAAACCACATCCCTCAGCACTACCTATGTGGCTTGGAAAATCCAGAGACCCAAATGACCTGGAAAAGTGTCCATCCCACCCCTCTGGTTTAATAATTAGAGCTTTTACATTTTATATACCCTTAAATCCTGCAAATCCTTTGGCAGTGATGGGAGCCAGGTTGTCCACCTGCCACCAGGATGAGGCCCTAAGCCAGCAGCTGGGCAGAAGCAGTGTCAAGAAGGGGACATCTAAAAGGTGAGTGAAATGGGTCAGATATTTACCTCCAATCTTGTGTTTGGGGTTTAGCTGGAAGGGGAAAGGCAGTGCTGTGCTTAAGACCCTGGGCCACAGGATGGAAGATTCCCATCTCAGCTTAGCTACAGAATTCCTGGGACCTGGAGCAGGTTGGTTGGGTCTAGATGCACCAGGGATATGGGCCACAGGCTCAGGTGGCACCTCATGGGCTCAGGTTGACATCATCAGCCAAGGGGTTAAAGGAGCTCTTGCTCCTTGCTCTGGGAATCATGGATCATATTTACTTGCAAAGTGCTTGGCAGTTCTTGGAAGCAGAACACGCTGGGGTGCTCGTAGGTGATGTCATGGGACCAGTATAAAATACAGCATGGAAAAACCCATAACCCAGCTCATTCCCTCGTCTGAGGGACACACTGTGACTCCGGGGACTGAACACAAGTCCCTCAAGTCAAGATTTTGGGTTGTAAATGGAATAAATGGGTAAAATGAGATGCTTAACCTTGACGCGAGGTCCTTCCATGGGGCAGCTTAGAGGGAAGCAGGAGCTGAGCACTTTGTAAACACTTCTGCAAATCCTGACCTTATGATATCCCCTGTGTGGAGGAATCCTATAGAGGTGTTTACGTGCTCTTGGCAGCACAGAGTTGTTCTCACAGTTCAAAGTACTCCGTGATGTGGAGGTGCAGGGAATTCCTCCAGACCTACCCTTGGCCACGAATCCTTTGTTTGCATCAGCAGCCACGTTCTCTGCTTGCTGATGGTGGTGAAGATAGCAGCACTGCTTCCTTCCACTTATTCTCCTGCAGTTTTAGGTTTCCAGAAGGGATCAGTAACCCAGAAAACTCTCCTCCAAGAATTAAGCCTGCATTTTATCCAGTGTGTTATTTTTTTATTTTTGTGCTAATTTTTTTTTTGCTGCGCGTGTTCCATTTTCTGGTTTTCTGTGCACGTGTGATTTTATTCACATAATTTTTCACAAGCATTCGTGAATCTGGGCTTTTTCAAATCACTTCCACTGTGCTTTCTGGATGTGGTTTTTGGTGCATCTTCAGCTGCTCATCAAAACCACGTTTGGGCAGCTTTTTGTCGACCTCATATGAGCTCACAAAACATGAACCCACGTAGCTCACAGGCATTATTTGGTATCCCAGCATCCAAAATTCTGGCTCATAACCACCTGATTTTGCAGAAGTTTCTCCTCCTATTGATTTCATGCTGTGTTTTGAAGTTTTTATGCTGTCTGAAGCACATGAGACCCCCCATGCCCTGGAGATGTGATGGGTTAGCACAGAATTAATGGTTTAGCACTGGGGAAAAAAGATGGGCAGGAGTAAGAGAAGGCACAAGCTTGAGATGTGGATCAACCATTAATCTGGTTTGAGTCAGAACCCATTGGTTTGACAGAACCAGTTTTCTTTTTTTTTTTTTTGGTAATTTTACTTTTCAGTTGAGTCTCTTCCAATTAACTGCAATTGTTGAAATTAATTTTTCAGTCAGTGGCTGCTTCTGGGACTGATAACACTCAGTGTTTATGGTTATTTCTGGAGAATGGTATGAAGAAAGGCTCTTGCTTACTTTACTTACTCCTCTAGAAACCAAGGTCACTGCTTGGTTCTGCTAAAATTCTTAAATGAGAGGGAGGAAAAGAGGTGACACCTGCAAGTTTCCTGTGGGATGGAGGAGGTGACCCAAATGGTGACCCAAAATTCATCAAATGAAGTATTTCATCCCATCCACATCATGCTCAGTATAAAGTTAAGGGATCACAGGGCTTAACTTCTATGGTTGGCATCCTGGGAGGACTTTGTTCTTCTACTTCATAGAATCATAGAATCATAGAATAGGCTGGGTTGGAAGGGACCTCAGAGATCATCGAGTCCAACCCTTGATTAACTACCGCTGCAGTTCCCAGCCCATGGCACTGAGTGCCACATCCAGGCTCTTTTGAAATATCTCCAGGGATGGAGAATCCACCCCTTCCCTGGGCAGCCCATTCCAATGCCTGATCCCCCTCTCCATCAAGAAATTCTTTCTCATGTCCAACCTAAACCTCCCCTGGCACAACTTGAGACCATGGCCTCTTGTCTTGCTGAGAGTTGCCTGGGAAAAGAGCCCAACCCCCCCCTGGCTCCAACCTCCTTTCAGGGAGTTGGAGAGAGTGATGAGGTCTCCCCTGAGCCTCCTCTTCTCCAGCCTCAACACCCCCAGCTCCCTCAGCCTCTCCTCACAGGATCTGTGTTCGAGTCCCTTCACCAGCCCAGTTGCCTCCTTTGGACCTGTTCGAGGTCCTCAATCTCCTTCTTGAACTGAGGGGCCCAGAACTGGACACAGGACTCGAGGTGAGGCCTCACCAGGGCTGAGTACAGGGGCAGAATCACCTCCTTGGACCTGCTGGTGACGCTGTTCCTGATCCAGCCCAGGATGCCATTGGCCTTCTTGGCCACCTGGGCACACTGCTGGCTCATGTTCAGCTTCTTGTCATTCCAGACTCCCAGGTCCCTTTCTGCCTGGCTGCTCTCCAACCACTCTGTGCCCAGCCTGTAGCACTGCATGGGGTTGTTTATCAACCATATTGGTTGCATGAGTTTTCCTCGCCGTTTCCCAACATGGACCCTTCACCTAGAGCCACAAGGAGGCATAGGGGGTCCCCTTTCCACCACACTAAATGGGAAGGGAGTCTTTCATACAGAGATGGTTGTGCAGAGGCCAGCATAAAAATGTGCTAGGCTTGGGTAAAGGTGCTGGTCTATCCTCAGCGTTACAGAAACACCTCTTCTCCAGCCACGCCAAGCCTCCCCACAACCCTCCCTGTTCTCCGGATCAAGGTCTGGGGACAGAGCTCCAGCACTCACCACTTCCATCCTGAGCCACTCATTCCTCAATCCATGAATTCCTAAATCCAGTTCCTACCTTCTCCTGACTCCAGGAATCCAGTTTGGGTCTTTTTTGGGGCCTGCCCTGCAACCTCAGTGGTGACATGAGCATTATTAAGGGGTAAGGCAATAGTGGGTTTGGATATATTAATTATCTATAATATATTTATAATATTTGCACATATTTCATTATTTTCTCCTTCATCTGATGACTGTTCCATTAAAGCTGAGTAGCTTAGTTTCCAACCTTTCTTCTGGGAAGAGGCTACTAGAGAGCATCTGTCACTCATTTAATTGACATCCCAGCAGTAAATCTTGACAACCATAGCCAGAATTTCTTTAAATCCAACATAATGATGTTTTTTTTTTTTTTTTAATAACCTGAACGAGGCAGTCTGCCTAAACCTTCTCTCAGATGGTTCCTCCCAGAAAGGTTGTGGCAAGAGGTGAGCTCAGGTGATGGGAGAGGCAGAAAAAGCAGCTCATTGGGTTCAAATCAGTAAAAAAAAAAAAAAAATCAACAAATTAAACACAAATTCCCACCCCCCCCAAAAAAAAAAAAAAACATCCTGGGGAGATCTCTGGGTTCAGTTCATTTTGAAATGGTTTTGAAAGCAAAGTTGTGGGTTTCAGAGGCATTTGCAATTTTATTTCCTTTCTTGAAAAGGAAAAGGCTCTGCAGAGGGATGTTTCCCATGCTGTCTTTTGTGAATTAAAAGCAGGCAATCTTTCCCTGAGCAGTAAACCACAGATTTTTTTATTTCTCTGGTTGTTGGTCACAACAGCAAGCAACCTCTTAACCCCATTCCCAAGGCAGTGAAACAATTTTGCAGAGTTACAAAATGGCACAGAAAAAAAAAAAAAAGAAAAAAGAGAAAAAGAAAAAGAGAAAAGAAGAAGAAAGAAAAAGAAAAAGTAGAGGAAAAAGAAAAAGAAAAAGAAAAAGAAAAAGAAAAAGAAAAAGAAAAAGAAAAAGAAAAAGAAAAAGAAAAAGAAAAAGAAAAAGAAAAAGAAAAAGAAAAAGAAAAAGAAAAAGAAAAAGAAAAAGAGAAAGAAAAAGAAAAAGAAAAAGAAAAGGAAAAAGAAAAGGAAAAAGAAAAAGAAAAAGAAAAAGAAAAAGAAAAGGAAAAAAAAAAGGAAAAAGAAGAAAAAGAAAAAGAAAAAGAAAAAGAAAAAGAAAAAGAAAAAAAAAAGAAAAAGAAAAAGAAAAAGAAAAAGAAAAAGAAAAAGAAAAAGAAAAAGAAAAAGAAAAAGAAGAAGAAAAAGAAAAAGAAAAAGAAAAAGAAAAAGAAAAAGAAAAAGAAAAAGAAAAAGAAAAAGGAAAAAGAAAAAGAAAAAGAAAAAGAAAAAGAAAAAGAAAAAGAAAAAGAAAAGGAAAAAGAAAAGAAAAAAGAAAAAGAAAAAGAAAAAGAAAAAGAAAAAGAAAAAGAAAAAGAAAAAGAAAAAGAAAAAGAAAAAGAAAAAGAAAAAGAAAAAGAAAAAGAAAAAGAAAGAAAAAGGAAAAGAAAAAGAAAAAGAAAAAGAAAAAGAAAAAGAAAAAGAAAAAGAAAAAGAAAAGGAAAAAGAAAAAGAAAAAGGAAAAGAAAAAGAAAAAGAAAAAGAAAAGGAAAAAGAAAAGGAAAAAGAAAAAGAAAAAGAAAAAGAAAAAGAAAAAGAAAAAGAAAAAGAAAAGGAAAAAGAAAAAGAAAAAGAAAAAGAAGAAGAAAAAGAAAAAGAAAAAGAAGAAGAAAAAGAAAAAGAAAGAGAAAAAGAAGAAGAAAAAGCAAAAGCAAAAGCAAAAGCAAAAGAAAAGCATTTTACTTGGCTTTCCTCCTCTTGGAAAATCAGTCCATGTTTTGTATTCATCAATTGTCAGAAGTTTTCTTTTGAGCCTCATGATCTGAACCTGTTGTGAGGCAAATCCAGGTTACAGCCTCTGGCAAGAGAAACACTGGAGAGATCAACAGGGAAACATCCAAAGGACCAGACAGGAGGGATGGGGAATCCCAAATCACTGCACTTTTATTTTTTGTCAGTGTTTCCCAATCTGGAATTTCCCCAGGTGTCCCCAGAATAGCTGAAAACTGACATTTCTGCAAAAGGGGCAGTGAATTTATTCGTTCACAGCATCATGGAACCATCATGGTTGGAAAGGACCTTCAGGATCATTGAGTCCAGCTCCCAGTCCTACACCACCATAACCACTAAATCACCTCCTGAAGTGCCACACTTACCCATTTTTTTAATGCCTCCAGGGATGGTGACTCCACCACCTCCTTGGGAAACCTCTTCCAATGTTTCACCCCTTTGGCAGTGAAGAAATTTTTCCTAATACCCAATCTGAACCTTCCCTGGTACAACCTGAACCCATTACCCCTTGTCCTGTTGCTACTCACTGGGGACAAGAGGTCAACTCCCCCCTCACTACAACCTCTTTTCAGGGCCTTGTAGAGGGCAAGGAGGTTTCCCCTCAACCTCTTTTTCTCCAGGCTGAACACCCCAAACTCCTTCAGCCTCTCCTCCTAAGACTTCTTCTCCAGACCCCTAACCAGAGATTCTTCTTGAGCTCGCTTCTTAATTCAAAAAAACTTCTTCTCCAGACCCCTAACCAGAGATTCTTCTTGAGCTCACTTCTTAAATCAAAGCCAATCACACAAGTTAGGGGATGGACCTGCTGGAAGGAAAGTTCCCATGTCATTTTAGCTTGAAATGGTCCTTATTTGAGGGATGATGGCTTGGATGTCCCCCAGTCCTATAATTTGGGGGGGCCCAAGCTTCAAAGTCCAACCCCACACATGATTTTATTTGACTGTCTGATCCAGGCTCTTTCCTCAAGGTTTATCTTTCCTTCTGGAGGAGTTTTAATCCTCCAGACAGCTCTGTGTCAGGCTGAAATAGCACAAAACCTTCTTGCCTTACAGCATTTTGCTTCCAGGCAGCTCTGGCCTCTGAAGACCTCACATCACCCTGAGCCTCCTGAGCAACCTGGGCTGCCAGGAGACCTGTGAATTATTATTCTCAAGCTCACAGTTAACACAAAGCCAGGAACTGACCTCACCTGGGTTCTATGGATCCCTGAGGGATCAAGGACACATTCCAGTCTGGGAGATAAACCTGCCCTTCCAGGAAGCCACTTGCATGGAGCCACCACACTCCTCTGACCCCTCTTCTCCAGAGCTCCTTTGCCTGAGGGTCTCAAATGCACCCGAATATTCCATCAGCCCTCAGGAAGCTCCAGCATCCTCCCTGGAATTTTTTTTTTTTTTCTTGACCACCTGTTTTCTGCTTTTTCTCTCTTCCAGGATGGCATCAGCAGTCAGGACCATCCCACCTCCCAGGGAGGTGCAGCTCTGGCGTCAGAGCCATCCCCATGACAGGTCCCCAAAACCTGGATGAGTCCATGGACAGCTGGGGAGGACACCTTCTGATGAAATTCCTCCACCAGCTTGGGGCAGAGTCACTGCTACAGACCCAACCCCTCTTCTTTGTACCAATATTTACCACCCTTGTCCCTGCCATGGTCCCCTCCTTCCCCATCCCCACGTTCAGCCTCCCATCTGACACCTCCCCAAACCTCCTTCCTCCCACACACTGCTGATTTCCACCCCAAAAGCAGCACTTTGGCTCCTTTTCCCATCACATCAAGATCTCAGCTCCTTGTCCTCACCCCTGGAGACCTCCCCCATCCTCACTGTGTCTCTGGGGACATCCTCATCACTCCCCTCCAGCACTGATCCCCATGGAGATGGGGACATTCCTGGGGTTTGGTGGTGGCATGGCCTATTTATTAGTAGGGAAGGCAGAGGAAAGGCCAGGAAAAAACCAGCTGAAGTTAGGGTAAAGGTTGGATGATGATGAAGACCAAAAAAAAAGCTGGGAAAGAATTCTTTTTATTTTCTGGGTGTATAAATCTTCCTCCTGCTTAGGCACCCTCGTCCTTTAATTAAGGACAAAAGAAAAAGTTTATTAATAGAAGGCAAGCAAGAAAATCATAGCAGGTGACCTGCTTTATTTGACTGGATTAAGTGAGGGATTACAGGAGTGTTTAGAATTGCTGAGAAGGGCTCCATCAAATTCTTCCCTGTTGCTGCTTGTTTGCTGGGAATAGGAGGGATTTGCAGCAGATCGTTGAGACTGGGAATCCAGTGGAGTAACTGGAGGGAAGGGAAAAAAACCCAAAACACAACGATGAGCCTGGAATCATCAGTTCAGAAGCAGTTCTGTGTTTTCCATGTCCAATGCAATCCTTGCAGCTGCAGGAATCAGAAATCCCAGATGCAGTGAAATCCCCCTCGTGGGTTTTGGTGCCTCCTCACAGGTGGAGAACGGGATATGGGGAAGAGGAAAAATGAAGGGAAAGAAGAAGGGGATGGTATAAGGGCTGTGTGGTGGTAATGTAAAGCTGATCTGAGCAGATGGCTTCCTGCCACCTAAAACTTCCATGTTGTGAAATCCCATTAAGTGCAGAGTTTAATAAAGTTCTGGAGAGCAAGAAGAGGCAGCTATTTAAAGCCTTGGTCACCTGCCAAGCATGGCTTTATGGGCCAGGCTTCCTGTCCCAAATCACTTCTCCCTTTCTGATAAACTGTGCTGCAGGTGAGGAGAAAAGAGCTCAGAGCAACCTGAAGGCACACAGAGCACCCAGCAAACAGTGCTCATTGCTGGACAAAAGTTATATTTAAAACAAACAAACAGACACATGGGAGCATTCAGCAGAAATCCCAGCTCATCATCTCATTTCTGAAGAAAAATAACTTTCAATAATTCATCTCTGCCTGGAAATATCTTGGAAAAGAGGACTCCCATCCAGACTGGAAGTGTGAGTTTTCTGCTGGGGAGTTTCAAGAGTTCTGCTCACAGAGGGGATTTTTTTATTTCTTCTTCTTTTATTGCTTTTATGTGTCCTACTGGGTCTAAAGATGAAAACTCTTTCCCTAAACCCATACAAATGTTGGGAAAATCTTCTGCCTACAATGTGCTGATCCCTTGTTACCTGTGTGCAAGGTGAGGTTGTGCAATAGCTCCCGAGACAAGGGAAAAGTTGGAGAATGATCTCCATGGTTTCCCCCTATTTGAGCAGCTCTAGATAAATTCCAGGTGTCTGTCTTCTGGAATGTTGTATTTCCCTTTGTGCTCCTCAAAAAGCTTGCTCAGTTCACTGAGGTATTTCTGGTGGACTCGATCAACTTCTTCAGTGGAGGGTCTGAACTTCTTCTGCACTGGAATTGGCTTCCCAACTGGAAAAAAAGGACAGGAGTTGGGAGGAACTGGTGTCAGGTTCCTCTGGACCATTCACACCTCTTAGCACAGAGTTGGGATCCATCTCCCCCAGGGTGGGGGTGGATGGGTTGCTAAAAGCAGTCATGGCCTGGGGTTTGGGAGCCAAGGAGATAAGGAGATGGAGATTTAGCTCCTGGCATTTCTCCTTGCCTCAGTTTCCCCATCTGCAAAGTTGTTTCATGCCAAGATTTTTTTATGGAAGTAAAAATTATAGTATTCCAAAGCAGCTTTTCCTAACATTTCAGGTGTGCTGTGGATAAAGACAACATCATTCTAATATTTATGCTGAGCTTTTCAAGCTGCTCCCACATAACCCTGGGAATCTGCACTGTAACTGGGGAAACTGAGGCACGGGAGAACCCAAATACCCTAAATAGCATCTTGCTCAGAATACAGCTTCTGTCAAACACCTGAGATTTATTAGCCACCCCTGTACCTTGATAAGATCATGTTGTTTTTTTTTTTCAAGAGCAAATCCAATTAATTTGATTCCCAGGACTAGCAGAAGACCCTTCCCATTTCCCAGAGCCTCCAGCAGCAGGACCAGGTGCCTGCAGGGCACGGGGAAGGCTGGGAGATCCTTTTCTTGCTCTGATCTATTACTCAAATTGTGTTTGTCAAGTGGCAGGGGGTTTATAATCAGGTCCCACTGCTCCTCCTCAGGATAATGAAAAGCCCTTGTGATACTGCACAGCTCGTAAAACCACTGAGACAAAGCAAACAGGTTGTAAAGCAATTAGAAGTAATTGCCAGCTGACAAACCTCATCAGTGATGTGAGCTCTGACCTTTCCAAACAGCCTCCTTCATCGGGCTGATTCATGGAGCATCAGGGCAAAGAGAATCACGGAGTCACAGAATCACCTTGCTTGGAAAAAACCTCAAGATCATCGAGTTCAACCATTTCCTAACACCCACAAGACCTTAACTAAACCCCATCCCTAAGCATTATGTCTGTGGGACTCTTAAATCCCAGAGTTCAACCATTTCCTAACACAGCCAAGACCTTAACAAAACCACATCCCTAAACACTATGTCTGTGGGACTCTTAAATCCCACAAGGAATGGTGACTCCACCACCACCCTGTGCAGCCTGTGCCCTCTCAGTGAAGAAATTCTCCCTAAAATCCAATCTCAACCATTCCTGATGCAACTTGAATCCATCACCTCTTGTCTACACAGGGCACTGAGCAAACCTGAAGATCCTGAAGGTCTCAAGGTTGGTTTGGGATCTTAAAGATAACTTAGTTCCAACCCCCTACCATGGGCAGGGACACTTCCCACTCAACCAGGTTTCTCCAAGCCCCATCCAACCTGGCCTTCAACACTTCCAGGGACAGTGGGAAAGCCACAGCTTCTCTGGTCAACCTGGGCCAGTCATCCTCACAGAAAATAATTTCTTCCTAAGGTCTAACCTAAATTTCAGTTTAAAACTGTTCCCCTTTATCCCATCACTCCACATCCTTGTCCCAAATCCCTCCCCAGCTTTCCTGGAGTCCCTTCAGGCACTGGAAGATGCTCCAAGGTCTCCCTGGATCCTTCTCTTCTCCAGACTGAACACGCCCAACTCTCTCCCCCTGGCTCCAGAGCTGCTCCAGCTCTCCAAGCATCTTCATGGCCTCCTCTGGACTCACTCCAACACCTCCATCTCCTTTTTTTTGTGTATTGGGGACCCCAGAACTGGACCCAGAAGTGTAGGGGGGTGGCCATATTTGCTCTGAGGTTTTCTCACCACAGTCCAGATGTCCAGGAGACCAAACCAGAGCCCCAAACCACAATGTGCCACCAGAAGAGTTTGGGCAACTCCTTTGTCACCACATTTCTAGCCCAGCACAGTTCATATCTCTCTGGCAGGGTGCTCCAGCCCAACAGGAAGGTGACCCAACCCAAGGACTGTCCCTTAGTGCCCAGGAGAAGACAGTGACCAACATTGTGCCAAGGAAGGACTCACCCACAGTGAAGATGGGTCGTCGGTATGGGATCAGCCCAAAGCTGTACTGGAAGATGCCTCTTCCATGGAAAAGGGGAAGGGAGATGCCCATGATCTGCTGGAGCCGATGCTGGATCCGCCGTAACCAGGAGCCCTTGGGGTTGTTCACCTGCTCAAACAGATCATTCTCCCCAAAGGAAAAGATGGGAACCAGTGGGGTGCTGCCAGGAGGAGCAGGGACATGATTAGCAAAGCCCAGCCCCAAACACCTTCCTCCCCCAACTCCAAAACCAGCAGGGATACCCCATTAACCCAAGGAGCATCCCTTGAGCCCATCCCCTGCATCACCCGTGCTGGATGGACAGGCGGATAAATCCCTTTCTGTTCTTAAGAACCAAGGTGTAGGATCCTGGCCGGGCTTCCAAGGCCTCCTGTGCCCCACCAACAATGATGGTCAGCAGGTTTCCACCTTCTGGTTTCCTCAGCACATAGGATGCACTCTCCTTGTCGGATGGAACAAGCCCTGGAAGGGCAGAGAGGAAGGAAAAATGAGCACCTGCAAAACCCACAAGACTGTGGTTGGCTCTGTACCATCTTTTCCCCCATTGCCCAGCCCTGGAGGGGTGTCAGACACTTTGTTTTCAGAGTTTTCCTACATTTTGGCAATCTCAGCTCAGCTTCCCTGAAAGGTGCTGGATTCGTGCACAGACCAACTGTGTGAATGTACAATGATCCCTTTGCTGTCTGATTCAGAAGGGAGAAATGGAGAGGTCCTGGAAGGTGTCCAGAGGGGCCACTGAAATGCTCAGAGGGCTGAGCAGCTCCCTGGGAAGCCAGGCTGAGGGATTGGGGTTGTTCAGCCTGGAGAAGAGGAGGCTCCCAGGTGAGCTCAGAGCAACCTTCCAATATCTGAAGGGGCTCCAAGAAAGCTGGGGGAGGGCTTTGGACACGGGGGGGTAGGGAGAGGAGAAGGGAAATGGGTTAAAACTTGGAGAGAAAGGGGAGATTGAGGTTGGAGATGGGGAAGAAATTCTGGAATTTGAGGGTGGGGAGAGCCTGGAACAGGTTGAGAGAGTTGGGGGTGTTCAGTCTGGAGAAGAAGAGAGGAGAGAGGGGAGAGAGGAGAGGAGAGAAGGAGAAGGAGAAGGAGAAGGAGAAGGAGAAAAGGAGAAGGAGAAGGAGAAGGAGAAGGAGAAAAGGAGAAGGAGAAGGAGAAGGAGAAGGAGAAGGAGAAGGAGAAGGAGAAGGAGAAGGAGAAGGAGAAGGAGAAGGAGAAGGAGAAGGAGAAGGAGAAGGAGAAGGAGAAGGTTCTGGGGAGACCTTGGAGCATCTTCCAGTGCCTGAAGAGGCTCCAGAAAAGATGGGGAGGGACTTTGGACAAGGTCCTGGAGGGATGGGATGAGGGGGAAGGGTTTCAAACTGAAAGAGGAGCGATTTAGGTGAATTTGAGGGTGCTGAGCCCCTGTCCCAGGGTGCCCAAGGAAGCTGTGGCTGCCCCATCCCTGGCAGTGTCTCAGCCCAGGTTGGATGGGGCTTGGAGCAACCTGGGCTGTGGGAGGGGTCCCTGCCCATCCAGGGGTTGGAACTGGGTGATCTTTAAGGTAACTTCCAACCCAAACCATTCTACGAATCTATGATTCTATTATTCTACAGGGAAAAAAAATCAGAAAAAAACCTGCAAACTGAGAACTCGCTGCACTTATGGCCCAGGGAAAATCTGTTTGGGTTTGTTGTTAGATAAACCATGTCTAACCCTGCATGGTTCCAGAGGCAGTGACACATTTGCTTTCGGTCAAAACCCATGTGAATTTGAGTGGATGGTGCTAATTTAAAATGGAATTTAACTCAGACTTCGGTCCCTTGTTATTTATTTACAAAAGTTGGTAACCTTTAGCTCAGCAATTGCAAAGCAGCCTTGTTTGGGTTTTTAAAAACAAACAAACAACAAACACCTTGTTTCAGGGCCTGAAATAATCTGCAAATTGAACCCCCTTTCAGATGGATTCAACTGACCTGAAAACGAGCTGTGCACCAAACTCTGACATTGCAGCAATTAAAGCTTCTGTCTCCTGGGTCATAACTCTCTCCTATCTCACTGTTTTGATTCCTCACTCTCCATGTAAATATTTTTTCAGCAGCAAGTGCCAGGGTTTACGTGGAAAACAGGGTGATGAATCCCCTGGGGGATCTCAGATGGATGCCTGTGTTTAGGCTACTGAGTCCTGACTATAAATGAAAGAGGAGAGAGAAGGGGTCACCCCCCAAGCCCACTGGTGACAGATGAAGGTCATCTCCATGATGCCAGGGTAAAGAGGGTTAGATTTAGGTTAGATATTAGGAAAAAATTCTTGAATTTGAGGGTGGTGAGATATTGGGCCAGGTTGCCCAAGGAATTTATGGATGCCCCATCCCTGGCAGTGTCTCAGCCCAGGTTGGATGGGGCTTGGAGCAGCCTGGGCTGTGGGAGGGGTCCCTGCCCATGCAGAGGTTGGAACTGGAGGAGCTTGATGATCCCTTCCAACCCAAACCATTCCATGATGATTCTATGATCTGAAGTTCCATAAAGTCTCTCCAGACACCCTTTCTCCTCTCTTTGTGCAATTTTCTCTGTTCCTTTCCACTTCTTCTTCCTCTCCTGTCAGGTGAGCTGCTACTTGCACCCTCTCTCCCTGGCTCCTGCTCCTCTGCAAGCAGCAGCAGCATCTTTGGAAAAATAAATTGTGGCAACAACAATGTCACAAGGTTGGATGTTGTTTGGATGGGAAGGAAAGAGGGAAGGAGGGAAGGAGGGAGGGAAGGAGGGAAGGAAGGAAGGAAGGAAGGAAGGAAGGAAGGAAGGAAGGAAGGAAGGAAGGAAGGAAGGAAGGAAGGAAGGAAGGAAGGAAGGAAGGAAGGAAGGAAGGAAGGAAGGAAGGAAGGAAGGAAGGAAGGAAGGAAGGAAGGAAGGAAGGAAGGAAGGAAGGAAGGAAGGAAGGAAGGAAGGAAGGAAGGAAGGAAGGAAGGAAGGAAGGAAGGAAGGAAGGAAGGAAGGAAGGAAGGAAGGAAGGAAGGAAGGAAGGAAGGAAGGAAGGAAGGAAGGAAGGAAGGAAGGAAGGAAGGAAGGAAGGAAGGAAGGAAGGAAGGAAGGAAGGAAGGAAGGAAGGAAGGAAGGAAGGAAGGAAGGAAGGAAGGAAAGAGGGAGGGAGGGAGGGAGGGAGGGAAGGAAGGAAGGAAGGAAGGAAGGAAGGAAGGAAGGAAGGAAGGAAGGAAGGAAGGAAGGAAGGAAGGAAGGAAGGAAGGAAGGAAGGAAGGAAGGAAGGAAGGAAGGAAGGAAGGAAGGAAGGAAGGAAGGAAGGAAGGAAGGAAGGAAGGAAGGAAGGAAGGAAGGAAGGAGAGAAATACAGAAAGAAATACAGAAAGAGAAAGAAATACAGAAAGAAATACAGAAATACAGAAATACAGAAATACAGAAATAAATACAGAAATACAGAAATAAATACAGAAAGAAATACAGAAAGAAATACAGAAAGAAATACAGAAAGAAATACAGAAAGAAATACAGAAATACAGAAAGAAAGAAATACAGAAAGAAATACAGAAAGAAATACAGAAATACAGAAATACAGAAATACAGAAATACAGAAATAAATACAGAAATACAGAAATAAATACAGAAATACAGAAAGAAAGAAATACAGAAATAAATACAGAAAGAAATACAGAAAGAAATACAGAAATACAGAAATACAGAAATACAGAAAGAAATACAGAAAGAAATACAGAAAGAAAGAAAGAAATACAGAAATACAGAAATACAGAAATACAGAAATACAGAAAGAAAGAAAGAAAGAAAGAAAGAAAGAAAGAAAGAAAGAAAGAAAGAAAGAAAGAAAGAAAGAAAGAAAGAAAGAAAGAAAGAAAGAAAGAAAGAAAGAAAGAAAGAAAGAAAGAAAGAAAGAAAGAAAGAAAGAAAGAAAGAAAAGGAAGGAAAGAAAGAAAGAAAAGGAAAGAAAGAAAAGGAAGGAAAGAAAGAAAAGGAAGGAAAGAAAGAAAGAAAAGGGAAGAAAGACAGGGAAAGACAGAAAGACAGAAATAGACAGAAAGACAGAAATAGACAGACAGACAGAAAAACAGAAAGACAGAAGGACAGACAGAAAGGCCCTCCTGTCCTGCTGGTCTCTACAAACTCTTCATTTCTGCTCCTGATCTGTAACTCTAAACTTCAGAGGGTTTTGAGGTGCCCCCTCAGAGGGTCTGATGGGGAGCAATGGACTCTTGACTCCTCTTCCCAAGCGCCCCTTGGTGTTTTCACTCTCTGCTCCCCCAAAAAGCATCCAACCCACCCTTCCATCCCCCCACTTCCCCTGCTTACCTCCACTCATCACATAATCCCTGAGGAAGGGGATGCGAAACCACAGGGAAAGCATCATCAGGTGTGGGGTGAAGCCTGGGAAGAGTGTGGAAAATCCTGATGCTTCTGTGCAGAAATTGAGAAAGGCTCCTGCTGCCAGGACCCCGTGGGGATGAAATCCCATCAGGTAATTCTTCTTAGGGTCCAGCTCTGCTGTCTTCACCAGCTGGACACAGAGATGGAGCCAAAAGCAACATCAAGAGTTAGTGGGGTCACCTTGGGGGATGGAGCATTGGATGTGGGGAGCAGATAGAAGATTCCTGGAGTGGTATCCCTAGCACCCATCTGTTGGAAAAAGGTCAACTGTTGGAAAAAGTCAACTTTTCTGCTGGAAAAGGTCAACTGGAATGACTCCATTATTTTTGACTGAGATGTATTTCCTTGTCTGTCTTTCCATCTCCTCCCATCCATTGGCCCAAAATGTCATTCCCAATGGCACAGTCCCTCATTGTTGCTTTGAGCTGGCCTGGATGCTATTGGGAACTTGCTTTTTTAAAAAACATTTTCTAATACGTTTTCTAATACGATAAAAAGAGTTAAAATTGAGAATCAGAAAATCCCAGACTGCTTTTATTTGAAAGGGACCTTTGAGATCATCTAGTTCTAACCCCCCTGGCATGGGCAGGGACACCTCCAACTATGGGCACAAGTTGATTTGGGGAGATTCCTTTTGAATACAGAGGAAAATTTTCACTCTGGGGACAGGCAGACAGTGGAATGGTCTCCCAAGGGAAGTGGTGGATTGCCCCACTTTGGAAAGTTTGAAGTCTCAGGTCAACAGGGTGCTGAGACATCTCATATGAACAATAATATTAGAAGGGTTGGACCAGATGATCCTTGAGGTCCCTCCCAACCTGAAATTCCATGATTCTATGATAGACCAGGTTGCTCCAAGCCTCATCCAACCTGGGCTGAGACACTTCCAGGGATGGGGCAGCCACAGCTTCTCTGGAAAATCTGTTCCAGGGTCTCAGCACCCTCACCCCAAAGAATTTCTTCCTCATATCTCAGCTCAATCTCCTCTTTTTCAGTTTGGAACTCTTTCCCTTGTCCCATCACAAGGCAGAAAGGGACCTGGGAGTCTGGATTGCCAGGAAGCTGAAGAGGAGCCAGCAGTGTGCCCAGGTGGCCAAGAAGGCCAATGGCATCCTGGGCTGGCTCAGAAACAGCGTCGGCAGCAGGTCCAGGGAAGGGATTCTGCCCCTGTGCTCAGCTCTGGGGAGGCCAGAGCTTGAGTCCTGTGTCCAGTTCTGGGCCCCTGAGCTCAGGAAGGAGATTGAGGTGCTGGAGCAGGTCCAAAGGAGGCAACTGGGCTGGTGAAGGGACTCGAGCACAGGCCCTATGAAGAGAGGCTGACAGAGCTGGGGCTGTTCAGCCTGAAGAAGAGGAGGCTCAGGGGAGACCTCGTCGCTCTCTACAACTCCCTGAAAGGAGGTTGGAGCCAGGTGGGAGTTGGTCTCTTTTCCCAGACGACTTTCAACAAGACAAGAGGACACAGTCTTAAGTTGTGCCAGGGGAGATTTAGGCTGGATATCAGAAAGAATTTTTTTACGGAGAGGGTGATCAGGCAGTGGAATGGACTGCCTGGTGAGGTGTTGGATTCTCCATCCCTGGAGACATTTAAAAAGAGACTGGATGTGGCACTCAGTGCCATGGTCTAGCAACCGCACCGGTGGGTCAAGGGTTGGACTTGATGATCTCTGAGGTCCCTTCCAACCCAGCTAATTCTATGATTCTATGATTCTATGATTCTATGATCACTCCATGCCATTGCCAAAAGTCCCTCCTCAGCTTTCCTGGAGGTCTTTCAGGGACTGGAAGATGTTTTGAGGTCTCCCTGGAGCCTTCTCTTCTCCAGACTGAACAACCCCAACTCTCTCCCAGTATACCCAGTTCCCATCCTCCCCTGGGGAGCAGCTAATGGAGCGTGTGTTTTCCTAGAAGCAGCCAGCACTGCAGGTCCATCACAAGGGTGTATTTTACTTCCTTACATCGTGGCTCATTTCCCATCTGTCCCAAGGCACTGTTGACCTTCCACATGTGCCCACTCAAGCTGCTTCTCCTAATGAAGGGAACAGACAAACAAAAAAAATCCCACAGCTGCCCGGGTGTGGAGGTGGCCGAGCAGGCAGATGGTTGAATCACTAAGTGCCACCATTTGCTCATTTTGAAGTACTTTCAGCTTGCATCATTTTTTCCTGCATTAATCTTTGGCTTCCAAACAGCCTTTCATCCTTTGGTGATTGATAAGCAGGGAAGGGAGATGCTCAGGTGTGTTGGAAACATCTAAATCTGGCTCTGTGTGTGTGCAGGGTGGTAAAAAGGGAGGGTGACAGCAACCCCAACGCCTGCTTGCACCCCAAGCTCAAACCCAAAACCCAAAGGAGAGTTTGAGGGTTTGAGGAACCCAAAAGGAGAGTTCACCTCTAAGACACCTCAGACCCTTAGAAACTTTCCTTAGGAGATACCCAGGTGTTGCCTTGGTGCTCATCCTGCTGGAAAGGGAAGAGGAAAAGAAAGGAAAGAATGAAGAATTGATAGGACAAGTGATAGGCCAAGGGGTGATGGTTTTAAAATGAAAGAGGGGAGATTCAGACTTAGATATAAGGGAGAAATATTTTACAGTGAGGGTGCTGGGACACTGACCCAGGGTGCCCAGAGAGGTGGGAAATGCCCCATCCCTGGAAATATTCCAGGTCAGGTTGGATGGAGCTGTGAGCAACCTGATCCAGTTGAAGACGTCCCTGCTCACTGCAGGGGGGTTGGACTGGATGAGCTGTAAAGGTCCCTTCCACCCCAAACTATTCCATGATTCTACAGATCTCTAATTAGAAATGAGGGAAGAGAAGAGGGAGGTTGTGTCCCCTTACAAAGAACTGGACAACCACCAACCAGCAATCTTTCCAGCTCTATTTCTGGCTGATCATATTTTCTCTTGATACTTTCCACTGAGATCACCTTGTGATTTGTTTCATTTGTTGAAGCACATGTTTAATTTCAAATGCAGACTTTTTCATCTCACTCTGCATTATCACATTATTTTCTGAGCTTGGTTTTTTTTTTTTTTTGTTTTTTTTTTTTTTTGTTTTTTTTTTTTTTTTTGTTTTTTGTTTTTGTTTTGTTTGTTTTGTTTGTTTTTTTCTTCTTTGTTTTGTTTTGGTTTGTTTGTTTGTTTCTTTTTTAAGGTTAATTCTGACCACAGACAAATCCAAATGCAACCCCTGATGTTTCCTGGTGCCCCTGAATACCACATCTGCCCCTCATAAAAGATTCTCCATCTCCCTCGTGGCATCAGTGACACTGAAGCCTGGACTCCCACCAACCACAGTAGGTTCTGGATTGGGCATTTTAAACCACACATGGATTTTGGAATTTGATCATGGTCTTTGTATCTAAATCCAAGGAGAAGTACAAAGTCCTGCATCTGAAGAAGATCAACCCCATGGAGCAATAGATGCTGGGGACCATCCAGCTTGGCAGAAAAAGACCTGGTGGACACCAAATTGAACAAGAACCACCAATGGGACCTTGCAGCAGAGAAGGGAAATGTTACCCAGGGCTGCACTAGATGTGTTGCCAGCAGATGGAGGGAGATCATCATTCCCCACTCAGCACTGGTGAGGATATCCCTGGAGTGCTGTGTCCAGTTCTGGGCTCCTGAGTCCAAGGAAGAGATGGAGATTCAGGAGAGAGTCCTGCCAAGGATAACCAAGATGATAAAGGGACTGTAGCAGCTCTGCTATGAAGAGAGGATGAGAGAACTGGATCAGCTCAGCACTTAGAAGAGAAGGCTCAGCAAGGATCTCATCAGTGGATTTAAATACTGGAAGGGCAGGAGAAAAAAAGATAGAGCCAGACTCTTCTCTATAGTGCCCAGGACTAGAGGCAATGGGCACAAACTTGGAACAGAGATGGGTCCCTCTGAGCATCAGGAAAAAAATTTTCAGTGTTCATTAGCCAAGCACCAGCACAGGTTGCCCAGGGAGGTTGTGGAGTGATTTACCCTTGGAGATATCCAAAGAAGATCTAGGTATGGTCCTGGGCAACCAGAACTGGGAGGCTTTGCTTGAGCACAGGGTGACTTCCAGAGGTTTCTCCCAACTTCAAGATTCCGTGGGTTTCAAGTCCCCCAGCTCACCCAATAGTTGGTGGATCTGGTTGATGTTTCAGCAAGAACTATTTCTGCACTAGCACTGAGCACATCTTAGTGACCCTAATTCAGTCACTAATTTCCAGTACCTTTTTCAGCACTGGAAACTGGGTTCCTTCCAGAGCATAAGCAAAGGAATGGAGGGAAAGTCCTTGTGTTACCACAGTGTCCACTCAGGTTTGGAAGATTTGGCCAGAACTTATAGGAAAAAAACCCAAATCCAGTCCAAGACAGAGCAGGAAATCTATAGCTGAGAAGAGCCTTGAGCAAAGTCTCTTTTGCTACAGGTCAGACCTCTGGACTCTGAACCACCCTTCGTGTGGAAACTCTTTAACCCAGGAACTCGATCCTCCTGTCTGGATTGTTCCCAGTGTTTATTCTCTCCTTCCTCCTCCTCCTCCTCCTGCCAGAGGTCAATTTCTGCATGCCAGGGTGCCAGGAAAGTTAATACCTGACACCATGCAGTCCATCTCTCTCCTATGCTCCAGCCCTGGGGTGTTTAACAGGGCTGGGGTTGAGGTACAGAGGAGTAGAACTTTCCTGGCTTGGCCAGGATGTTGTTTCCACAGCCACCAGATGGCTTCTTCTGCTCTGGTCATTCTGGGTCAGTTGAATTTTTAATAATTATCAAAGGTCTAAAAAGCCCAGCCAAGGCAGTCTGGTCATAAATATCTAAGTGAGACACGTGCTTGACATTTTTTTGGTGAGACAAGAGCAGTGTCTCAAGTCAGAGGCATCTGAGGGCTGCCAAATCAATGTGTATGACCTATGGTCCGAAGGCAAAGAGCTGTTATCAGCTCAAGGTTGTGCTTTCCCAACTGAGCCATGGGTTTCCTGACTTCCCTGAGCTTCTTGTTGGCATGGTTGGGGTGTTTCTTGGCTGCTAACAGTGGGAACAACCCTTTGGGAGAGGTGTTACAGGTCCTGCCAGATCCCAGATCTGGACTCACCGTGATCCTCCCAGCGTTTTGAAGGATGAGGTCTACCTCATGTTTCTCCTTCAGGAAAGAAAAATAGAACCACAGAATTGTTTTGGTTGGAAAAACCTTGAAGATCATCAAGTGCAACCCTGAACCCAGCACTGCCAAGGCCACCACTGCCCCATGGCCTCAGCACCACAGCTCCAGGGCTTGGAAATCCCTCCAGGGATGATGGGGACTCCACCACTGCCCTGGGCAGCCTGAGCCAGGGCCTGAAAAGCTTTTCATCAAACAAATTTCTCCTCATACCTAATCTAAACCTCCCCTGGTGCAACTTGAAGCCATTTCCTCTTGTTCTATCACTTATTACATAGGAAAAGAGACCAACACCCACCTCAATCCAACCTCCTTTTACAGCTGCTCAGTGCTCAAAGTGCAGGAGCTCTGAATTCCTCTGTTGCAGAAACTCCCTCTTTATTCTCTCAACTCAAACCTGGGTAAAAAACATGGGTGAAACCCTGCCCCAGTTCTAGAGCTCTCACAGAGGTGCTCCATATACTGCCAGCATCAGGGAAATGCATCCACAGCCTCTCAGGAGCTCTGACAAAATCCCATGTACTGGCTAGGATCTCCAGCAAATTAATCCAAATTAATTATAAACTGGATTAGTTAAACTGTATTAACATCCCAAGTAGATGCTCTTAGCTGGAATTAAAGTAGCCTTCGTTGGGTATTTGGGGTTTGTTTGTTTTGTTTTCAATTAATTTTGGAGTGGAATTAAGCTAATTGGAATTAGAGCTTCTGAGTGACTGCATCAACCCAGGAGTTCAGCAGTGGTTCAACCAGGCTGCTTTAATCCACCCTATGAGATGTGGCTCAGGTTTCATGAATGTCCCCTATGGACTGGACTTTCCTGCCCCAAAACCATGGGAAGAGGGAGGGTGGGTGATTCCCAGTGCACTGATGCTCCAAGGAAGTAAAAATCTCCTTGAGTCCAAAGTGCTGGGTGGAGATGCTGCATCCCCATGGTTGTTTGCAGGGATTAAAAAATCCTTAAATGATGAGTGTGGGGACTGCATGGGGCTTGCTTGCTGGGATACATGTATTTAGGAAGAACACCATGAGATCCCATCCTTTGGGATGGCTGGACATGGAGTGGGAGACATGGAATAGCATGGAATTACCCCCACAGCCTTTCACAGAGGAGAGGAGGCTGTGGTCAGGAAAGTTGATCATCCAGCTTGTGCCTTCTTCATTTAAAGTCTTCCAAAATTGAATTGCTGTTGTATTTCTATCCATTTTCTGGCCCCAGGCTCTGTTTCCAACGATGTTTATGTTCATTAATCTGTTCTTAAGGAGGATAAACCTCCTCTCAACTTTGACCTGAGCAAATCCTCAGGTCCCTTGCTTGTGCACCCAGGCACCTCCCAAGAGCATCTCTTGCAGGGTGAACCATGCAGCCAGATTCTCTGTGGGATGAAACCCAGCAGAGAAATCCAAAAATTCAGCCAGATGCAAAGAAGGATAAGATTATGCCAAGGCAAAGAGAAGTGACCAAGAGAAGGGCAAATATTTGAGTTCTGCCAGCAGGAAAATGGATTTTAGTTCCCAGCAATGGCAAGAATCTAAAAGGGACACTTGGAGAAAAAGGGCTTTGGGCATTGGAGTTTTCTTCATTTTTTCTATCAGGTCAGAGCTGTGGTTGCAGCAAATACTGACAAGACAGGTGGGTTCAAATTGATTTAGGATGGGACTTCATCACCCTCAGTCCCCAAAGTTGGGTGACAGCTCCAAGAATTATCCCTTGTTCTTGCACGGTGCTGTTTTGGGGTCTTGTGAGACCTCCCTTATCCTGTGGCTTGCAGGATGGTGGGACACAGGTCTCTGGTGGCCCTGACCTCTGTGGTGGCCCCTCTGAAGAGAGGGATAAGGTATGGGACAGAGAAGTTCAGCTTAAAAGGAGAGAGGGGTGGCTTTGGGCCAGCTGGCCATGTCTTACTTTTAGCCTACCAACCCTTCAGCCAACAGAAAGAAGCCAAGTGAACAGCCAAGGCTGCTGGAAATCAGAAAGGATATTTAATGTCATGGGCCACCACACCAAATCCCCAGTTAGAAATAATACCACTCTTCTAGGGAATGAAGGAAAACATTCCTGGCAGGGCTTGCTTCACTCTCTGGGACACCTTGTCCTTCCCTAGAACCACACAAAAAAAAAAAAAAAAAGAAAAGAAAACAAAAAAGAAAACAAACAGTAATGCCAGCAAGTCCCCCAGCACAGTGACAGAGGCTGGGACTCTGCCAAGGACCTTCCCACAGAGCAGGCATTTTTCAGACTGCCCTGAATAAAGCTGCTGAGATTGGTGCCTTCTGGAGATGCTCTAAATGGTGACAGCACCTGAAGATGAGATTTGTCCCTCTAAGACCTTAATTTTAGCTTCCTGCTGTTACATTTATCTTGTAAGAAGTGAAATGTCCTTTCTGAACCGAGCATCCAGCTCCAATTTATAGTCAGCAAGAGAACAGAGACTTCTGTTCAGAGATGGATCTTTTCAAGCTTCTGCTTTCCCCATTTCACCCCAGGTCTCCTCTGCACATCCCTGGGGTTCCTCATCTGAGGCTACCAAAGTCCTCTGGCTGTACAAGGGAGGTGGGTGGTGGCAGGAGTCTGGCAGTGGGGCTGGGGAGGAGAAGCAGTGAAGATGTTCCTTTGCTTGGCCAAGTGATGGAGGAGTTTATTTTTACTGAAATGCTGTGTGTATCCCTCCTAATAAAGATGCCACGTTGGCAAACCTGGAAATGTTGGAGCAGGTCCAGAAGAGGCCACAAAGATGATGCTAGGGCTGGAGCATCTCAGGCTGAGAGAGTTGGGGTTGTTCAGCCTGGAGAAGAGAAGGATCCAGAGAGACCTCAAAGCATCTTCCAGTGTCTGAAGGGGCTCCAGGAAAGCTGGGGAGGGACTTTGGACAAGGGCCTGGAGTGATAAGACAAGTGGGAATGATTTAGGAGAGATCTTAGGAAGAAATTCCTTGGTGTGAGGGTGCTGAGCAGGTTGAGAGAGTTGGGGTGTTCAGCCTGGAGAAGAGGAGAGGAGAGGAGAGGAGAGGAGAGGAGAGGAGAGAAGAAAAGAAGAGAAGAGAAGAGAAGAGAAGAGAAGAGAAGAGAAGAGAAGAGAAGAGAAGAGAAGAGAAGAGAAGAGAAGAAGGTTCTGGGGAGCCCTTGGAGCAGCTTCCAGTGCCTGAAGGGGCTCCAGGAAAGATGGGGAGAGACTTTGGACAAGGGCCTGGAGGGATGGGATGAGGGGGAAGGGTTTCCAGCTGCAAGAGGGGAGATGGAGAGGAGATGGGAGGGAGAAATTGTTTGGTGTGAGGGTGCTGAGCCCCTGTCCCAGGGTGCCCAAGGAAGCTGTGGCTGCCCCATCCCTGGCAGTGTCTCAGCCCAGGTTGGATGGGGCTTGGAGCAACCTGGGCTGTGGGAGGGGTCCCTGCACATCCAGGGGTTGGGACTGGAGGAGCCTGAAGGTGCATCCAACCCAAACCATTCTGTGATGATTCTGTGATAAATCATGGGGAAGGGATTATGCAAATAGAGATGAGGGTTTGGGCAAATTAGTAACTTACTGAGCATTGCAAGGTAGAGCAGTCCAGGGTATCCAAAATCTCTCTGGAGGCAACATCAGCCCACAGCAGGAGTCACTGGACACCTGTTTAACTCTACCTTGTCCAAATGGGTTAATATTTTATATTTTGGTGTATTTTTCCCACTTTTAACACCTAGCTGAGCTCAAGCATGTGTTGCAAGCCTAGCATAAAGGTGATAAAAAAAAAGACTAAACCAGGGTTAAAATACAGGGGGTGAAGCAGAAAGAATTCCCCTGGGTGATGCACTGGATTCTCAGGGCCTTTTTCCTCATCCCTCTTGTAAAATCACCCAAACTCACTCAAGCTCCTGACTGACCCAAACTTCTAAAAATAAGCTCCAAGGGAGGAAAACCGAGTGGCAATGCTGTCCCTGTGCAAAGGTGGCATCAGCAGAGGGTGCTCCTGGCCCAGCCACAGCTCAGAGCTCCCTCCTGCCAGATGCTCCTGGCAGCAAAGTGCAAATTAATTTTGTCCAAATCCCCGGGGAACAGATGCTCATCCCAACCTCCCTTTTGCTTCAGCAAGAGCAAAAAATGCCCAGGGATCCTTTAAAAGCAGCATTTAAAGGCTCTTCCTAAAAATAAAATAACTCTTCCTGCCTCCAAACCCTGGTGCTTGGGCCACGCTAAGTTTGCTGCCAGGATCTGGGAGGATTAGGAGCCAGTTTTAATCTTCCCAGAATGAATAATCCTCTGGGGCTGAACAAATTCAATCTAGAGATAAATAAAGCCAGGGGTGCTGGGTGTCCAACCCATCCATCTCCCCAAATCCCACTCCCCTTGGGCCCCTGTAAGTGCAAAGTCCACGGGAGCTGGGTTCAGACCAAAAGCTGAAGTCAAGTCCACGTGAGAGAAGTGCACAAAATGATAAAGGAAATATTTATGATGCTTAAATTCCATGCTGCTGGGAATAAACCCTCCCATGGTTGGAAATGAACCACTTTCCAGGAAATCAAGAAAAGACATTTGGGGTTTCTGGGTGGGAATAAAAAGCTTGGGGTTGGGGCATAAAAAAGCCCCAATAAGAATTATCCTTGTGTAAGATAATATTCTTGGAAGTGCATTCAGTAGTGTGTGCCACATCCCTCCAATAGAAGGCACATTTTATGAGAATATTCATGAAAAAACAGTTCTGAAAGAAAAAGACTGACACCCACTAATGTTGGTGATTCCCCCCTCCCCAAATCTGCACAATGCCTTAGTCTTATATTTTCTCCTACCTATTCCCTCCAAAAAAAAAAAAAAAAAAAAAAGAAAAAAGAAGCTAAAACCAACCAACCAACCAAACAAAAAAAAACCAACCAAAAAACCCCTCCAATAGAAGGGACATTTTATGAGAACATTCCTGAAAAAACAAGCCAGTTCTGAAAGAATAAGAGTGACACCCACTAATGTTGGTGATTCCCCCCTCCCCAAATCTGCACAATGTCTTAGTCTTGTATTTTCTTCTCCCTACTCCCTCAAAAAAAAAAAAAAAAAAAGAAAAAAGAAGCTAAAACCAACCAACCAACTAAACAAAAAAAAAAAAAACCAAAAAACCCCCTCCAATAGAAGGGACATTTTATGAGAACATTCCTGAAAAAACGAGCCAGTTCTGAAAGAATAAGAGTGACACCCACTAATGCTGGTGATTCCCCCCTCCCCAAATCTGCACAATGCCTCAGTCTTTTATTTTCTCCTCTCTATTCCCTCAAAAAAACCCAAAAAACAAAAAAAAAGCAAGCAAACAAACAAAAAAAAAAAAAAAACCCCAAAACAACCTGTAAAGTAACTTCAGGATTCATAAAATAAATTCATTTCCCATGTTTGGAAATGAACCACTTTCCAGGCAATCAAGAAAAGACATTTGGGGTTTCTGGGTGGGAATAAAAAGCTTGGGGTTGGGACATAAAAAAGCCCCAATAAGAATTATCTTTGTGTAGGATTATATTCTTGGAAATGCATACAGTAGTGTGTGCCACATCCCTCCAATAGAAGGCACATTTTATGAGAACATTCATGAAAAAAACAGTTCTGAAAGAAAAAGAGTGACACCCACTAATGTTGGTGATTCCCCCCTCCCCAAATCTGCACAATGCCTTAGTCTTATATTTTCTCCTACCTATTCCCTCCAAAAAAAAAAAAAGAAAAAAGAAGCTAAAACCAACCAACCAACTAAACAAAAAAAAAACAAAACAAAAAACCCCCTCCAATAGAAGGGACATTTTATGAGAACATTCCTGAAAAAACAAGCCAGTTCTGAAAGAATAAGAGTGACACCCACTAATGCTGGTGATTCCCTCCCTCCCCAAATCTGCACAGTGCCTCAGTCTTATATTTCCTCCTCCCTATTCCCTCAAAACAAAACAAAACAAACAAAAAAACAAACAAAAAACCCTAAAAACAAACAAAAAAACCCCCAAAAACAGCCTGTAAAGTAACTTCAGGGTTCATAAAATGAAAATTTTACCAGGCATGAACAGTGTGTGAGTCTGACCTCACTGATTTGCAGCTGTCTCAAAGGAGCAATTTTAAAATGAAAAACCCTGGCTTGGGTGGAGGAGCTGGCTGGCCAGAGCTGAGCAGGGGGTGACACCTCAGGATGTGACAAGAGCTACTGGGTGGAGGCTGTTCCTCTTCTGAGCTCCAGTCTTCAGTGCTGGGACATCCCTCCAGGCATGACTGGGCCACTCTGATTGTACTTGGGAAGTACCTGGCTAAGGGGGCTGGAGCAGAGCAAGGATGGCATCAGGAAGAAGATAAGAATTGGTGACTACTCCCCTTTCCTGAGGGCCAACCTTCAATGCTGGGACACCCCTGGAGGCAGGATGTACCTGGTTAAATGGCTGGAAGAGAGGAGGAATGGCATCTGGAAGGAGATAAGAATTGATGAGTGGGTGGAGGGCTACACCCTTCTGCTCCCCTCCTGGCAACCTCTCTTAGAATCATAGAATCACAGAATTGGCTGGGTTGGAAGGGACCTCAGAGCTCCTCAAGTCCAACCCTTGATCCACTCCCCCCGTGGTTCCCAGCCCATGGCACTCAGTGCCACATCCAGGCTCTTTGGAAATAGCTCCAGGGATGGAGAATCCACCCCTTCCCTGGGCAGCCCATTCCAATGCCTGATCCCCCTCTCCATCAAGAAATTCTTTCTAATGTCCAACCTAAACCTCCCCTGGCACAACTTGAGACCATGGCCTCTTGTCTTGCTGAGAGTTGCCTGGGAAAAGAGCCCAACCCCCCCCTGGCTCCAACCTCCTTTCAGGGACTTGGAGAGAGTGATGAGGTCTCCCCTGAGCCTCCTCTTCTCCAGCCTCAACACCCCCAGCTCCCTCAGCCCTTCCTCACAGCATTTCTGCTGGATCCCTTCACCAGCCCAGTTGCCTCCTTTGGACCTGCTCCAGCACCTCAAGCTCCTTCCTGAGCTGAGGGGCCCAGAACTGGACACAGGACTCAAGCTCTGGCCTCCCCAGAGCTGAGCACAGGGGCAGAATCCCTTCCCTGGACCTGCTGGCCACGCTGTTCCTGAGCCAGCCCAGGATGCCATTGGCCTTCTTGGCCACCTGGGCACACTGCTGCCTCCTCTTCAGCTTCCTGGCAATCCCAGCTCCCTTTCTGCCACTCTCTGCCCAGCCTGGAGCTCCCCATGGGCTTCTTGTGTTGAACCTCATCCCGTTGGGATCAGCCCAACTCTCCAGTCTGTCCAGGTCCCTCTGCAGAGCCCTCCTGCCTTCCTTCTGATCAACACTTCCCCCCAGTTTAGTGTCATCTGCAAATTTGCTGCTGATGGACTCAATCCCCTCATCTAAATCGTCAATAAAGATATTAAATAGAACTGGGCCCAACACTGATCCCTGGGGGACACCACTAGTGACCGGCCGCCAACTGGATGCAACAACAACTGGATGCTAACAGCCCTGGCTGACTGACAGCTGCCCCTTCAGAACAAAAGGACTCAGGGGTATATCTGGCTGTCCATGCTCTGACTGGAGTTGTCTCTTGACCCACCACCATTTCTGCACTGGACCCTGTCCAGAATCAGAACCGTCCTGAAGAACCTTGCTGGACAGCTGGACCCCTGGTGGTGACTCTTTCTCCACTTTCTTACCCTTTATTTCTCCTCTCTTCTCTCTCATTCTTTCTACCATTTCTTCCAATTTTTTCTCTCTCTTTCTTAAATCTTCTTTTCCTCTCTCCCTCTTTTGCTTGGTTCTACATTGTTTGCCTGTGTCAACTGTCAAATAAAATCTGCTTGCATTCTACCATTTTCTATGGTTGGATTTTGTTTCGTGTATCCAAAAAAAAAAAAAAAAATGTTACCTCAGACCGTAACAAACTGTCAGAAAAATGAGCCACCATTTTCTACTGGTGAAGAGGTACTTGACAAACCAGATGTTTGAGTCACCATCCCTTAAGAACCCAAACAATAAACAGGATTACAGGCAACGTTTGTTTTCAAGGTCTCCTTGAGGTCCCCCGAATAAAACTCTATACATTGGTAAATCTGATCCTTTTGTATAAAGTGCTTCCTGAAAGCAGGGAAACTCTTGAAATGATAAGTTAGTAAAAACAAAAATAGAAGAATTATATTTACTATAAAAACCAATATAACAGAATCCAAACCCACAGTGACATGGGGAGGTGGAAGAGGATTTGCCTGGGCTCACCAAGGAGTGAAAGGAGCTGGGAAGTCTCCCTGCTGTTAATCACCTGGGGAATTCCTTGCTGTGGGATGCTGGGGATGCCAAGTGGTTTTTCCATGGTTGTGTAGTGAAAACTGGCAGGAGAGGCATTCAGTGAGGGCTTCTAAATCTGTTAAATTTTATATTCCATCGTAGAAAGTCCTTGGGAAAGGTGTGAAAGGCTGAGAATTTTTTTTTAAAGGAAAGAATACTATGTGATTGCTTGGTTATAATACTCTTTTTATCATATTTATATTTATATTTATATCTATATTTATATTTATATTTATATTTACATGTATATTTATATTTATATTTATACTTATATTTATATTTGTATTTGTATTTGTATTTATATTTGTATCTATATCTATATCTATATCTATATCTATATCTATATCTATATCTATATCTATATCTATATCTATATCTATATCTTATCTATATCTATATCTATCTATATTATTATAATATTGTTATTATATAATTATATACTATTATTTACTATATATTATATATATTATTATATATATTTACTATTATATATTTATTATTATTATTATACTTATTATATTTTTGCTTTACACTCTCCTTTTGCAGAGTCTCCTCTGATTTCTCTCAGCCCAGCAGGGATAAAAGCCCTACCCAACCTTCTCTGCCTTCTCCCAGTGAGATTCAACCAAAACCAGTAGCCATGCACCCTCTACTGGTCTAACTGGTCCAGGGAGGGAAGGACAGACAGACAGTGCAGGGTGGTGGTTTGCTTGGCCTTAAAAAGGGGATAATGGAGAAGAAATTGTTGGCAACCCACTTGTTACTGCAGGAATTTATTCTTTGTGACTTCTACTGAAGGATCCTTGCCTTGAACCTGGGAGATTTTTCCCCAGATTTCATCCCAGTCAGTTTTTTTTCCTTGAAAACTCAGTGCTAAATCATAGTTTTCTGCTTCTCACCAAACAATCAGGCTGCTCTGCTGGGTTTGCTACGTGGTATTTGGATTTATCTTCAATTTTAACAACCATGAACCATCCAACCCAGTGTACATGGGGCATCTTCTCATTTTTTATCCCAGCCTTGACTTCTGCTGTAAATTCATTTCCTTCCACTCCACCCTTGCAGGCTGCACTCCAGCACCTTGAAAATTCTGGATGTGTTTTATTGGAGATGTATTTTTTTTTTCTGCCCCTAAAGCTGAAGAAGAAAACCTCCTGTCTTCTTGAAGTGGGGTTTGAAAGAGCTTTCTCTCCCTTCTTGTTCAGCACCAAACTTCATGGGTGACCTTGGGCTCTGGTCCTCACTTTGCTCCAACTCCCCCTAATCCTTATCCCAGGATCTGCTCCATGCAGGATGGACTCTCAGGTTGGGGTTTTGTTTTTTCCTTGGGCTCAGGGTTTTTTCCTTTGCCTGTTTAAGCTCCTCACTTCATTTTACCCAGACTGCAACACCCTGGTTCTGACTCCAGGTTATCCCTAACCAGATGTGTGCATCCCTCAATGTTTCATTAAAGGAATCATCTCCCCTGTTCCCACCCCAGGATCTCACTCCTTAGCGTGGTCCATGAGCTCTTCTGCTTCATTTCTCAGACTCAGACCCATTTGTGATGGCTCTGAAGGTGGATTTCACACTGCTCCATGCATTCATGCCATGCCAAGGGCTCACCAGATGAAAGTTAAGGTCAGATACCTGCCCTGTGCATTATCATAGAATCATAGAATCCTAGAATTGGCTGGGTTGGAAGGGACCTCAGAGCTCATCAAGTCCAACCCTTGATCCACTCCCCCCGTGGTTCCCAGCCCATGGCACTCAGTGCCACATCCAGGCTCTTTTGAAATATCTCCAGGGATGGAGAATCCACCCCTTCCCTGGGCAGCCCATTCCAATGCCTGATCCCCCTCTCCATCAAGAAATTCTTTCTAATGTCCAACCTAAACCTCCCCTGGCACAACTTGAGACCATGGCCTCTTGTCTTGCTGAGAGTTGCCTGGGAAAAGAGCCCAACCCCCCCCTGGCTCCAACCTCCTTTCAGGGACTTGGAGAGAGTGATGAGGTCTCCCCTGAGCCTCCTCTTCTCCAGCCTCAACACCCCCAGCTCCCTCAGCCCTTCCTCACAGCATTTCTGCTGGATCCCTTCACCAGCCCAGTTGCCTCCTTTGGACCTGCTCCAGCACCTCAAGCTCCTTCCTGAGCTCAGGGGCCCAGAACTGGACACAGGACTCAAGCTGTGGCCTCCCCAGAGCTGAGCACAGGGGCAGAATCCCTTCCCTGGACCTGCTGGCCACGCTGTTCCTGAAATTAAATCTGGAAATGTCACACAGGTCCTTCTGAGAACTCTCTGAGACTCCCCAAAGCACACAGCTTTACTCATCCAACAGAAGAGGATGCTGACCTTGCCAGGACATCTTGGATTTTTGGTCCAACTTGTGCCTATTTTGTAGATGCTGAGTGACCTAAGAGATGGAGTGTGACAACAGGCACGTGGCAAAGGGGAGATTTGCTGAATTGCAGGGAGGTTAAATGGGTGCATAAATGGAGAGAGCTGAAGGATGTGGTTGTGAAAATGATTGTTGAAATTTTTCCTGGGTCTTCCAGTAATCTGGAAGCTGGGAACATGAGTTTTTCAGCACTGACTCATAAGCACCCCATGACTGTTGGCCCCGGACCTCCCCCCTCCAAACACCAAGGATAAAAATTAGCCCCAGAATCTCTGAAGAGCTGATGGGATGGGTGACACTTACTGTGATGGGGAAATAGTCCCTCATGTACCTCCAGATGATGCTTTTCCGGAGGGCATGGATCCTCCTCCCACCTTTCCTGGGTTTTTCCCGGTCGAGGAGCCACCACGTGGCATAGAGGACACTGAGCAGCCAAAATCGGGTGAAGAAGAGGGCAATGAAGGCAACTGTGCAGCACTGTGCTGAGAGAAAAGCCAGGAAAAGAGTCAGGGCTTTGGGAGAAGAAATCACCCACCTGAAAAGATCCCAGTCATTTTGGAGCTGGGTGGGAGCCAACTGGGCTTGCTGCTGAATTATATGATCATGGTGAAGGTACCTGGGATGGAAAGTGGGGTTTTTTTTCCTGTCTGCCCCAGAAATCTGGAGAGCAACCAAGCAGCATCCTTGCCCACTGTGTCCTCCTCTTCTCCCAAGGCTGATGGACCCCATTTCAACCTCGTGGATCACATCCCTACCCCTTTGCTTTCTGGCTTTTCTCTGGAGTCAGTCTGAGCTCTGCAATGGTAATGCTCATTTTTCACCCCAAAACTCCTCTTGATGCCTCTTGATGACACCCAGAATTCTGCAAACTCCGGGGCACCAGACCCTGTCTGTAAAGTCCCCAATAGCTTTGTCCTGAATTATCAAGTCCCCATTTTAATTGTGTCTTGAATTATTAATTCCTTGCCTTCCCATACTTAAGATTTTAATCTTTATTGAGTTATTTCTGATTGATTTTGGACTTTTCCCTCCGTTTCTCAGGTTCACTCTCAGCCACAATTCTGTCCTCCAGAGGATTTTAAGTCCTTTCAACTCGTTGTCATCACAGATTTTGTAAGAAAGCTCTGTCATTTCTGAAGACATTAATGACTTGGGACTCTCCCAAGTCCTTAAAAACTTTTCTGAGCTGCTTCCAGCCTGTTCTCAGCTTTGTCCTTTAACTCCCACCTTCTTCATTCCCTGTGTTTTTGGCAAGGGAACAAGAGGAGAAAAGTCTGTGTGTGCAAACAAGCATCACTTGGTACAGCAAATCCCACCCAAGTCCAGCACTGTCTGTCTCAGGGACAAGGAAGCCCTAAAAAATGCCTGGGGAGACTCTGTCCTACTCCATCTGTCAGTCTGGAAGCCTTGGTGTTGTCTGGGTGTCAGGGTTTAACACTGCCCAGCAATTAAACCAATTAACAGCTGCTCTCTATTAATCCCCTCCTTGATAAAGAAAGGAGAGAGAATAAGGGAGAGAGACTGATGGGTTGGAAGCTAAACTACACAGCTTGAATGAAACAGGGATGAGAAATAGGAAAAATGACTAAATCTATACAAATATCCAGGAAAACTGATCCCACGTTCCTTCCCCCTTCCCCCCAATAACTCTCACGTCACCACCCAGGCTGCAGGGCAGCCCTGGGAAAATCCAGGCTGGAATCCTGGAGTCAGCAGCAGTTGGGAGCTGGAGGCAGGAACACACAGATTCAGGCTGGGATGGATCAGGAGCACAGGCAGAGGAAGGGATGGGATCCTCCCAGGATGCCCAAGCAAAGAGGGAGAGGGGAAGAAGGGGAAGCAGGAAGGGGTTTGAGCCTGGGGATCCCTCCAATTTCTCCTGAGGATGAGGTGGATGGGATGGAATCCTCTCTTTGCTCAATTTTGGTCATTTATCTTGTCTACTCCTCCCCAAAGGAGGGTTCCAGGTGGGACCTCTTGACTCCTTTTCTCCTTCTGGAGGGCAAAATGTTCCTCAGAGCTGAGCAGTGTCCCTGGTTCTGCACCCCAGGCTCCAGCTGGAACTGTAACCATGGAGTGGGATCAGTCCCAGCAGCAGCCACTGCCTGAGGAACTTGCTGTTCATTTCAGCAGTGCAGCTGCTTACAAGAGACTCAGCTGAAAGCAAAAGTCCAAGACAGAAAATTCCCTTTATCCTGCCCCAAACCAGGACACTGGGTAAGGGGAAACTGAGGTAAAATATAAACCCATTCATCCAAGCCCTTTCTTTGCCTTTTGCAGCTCATGGGTTACACTCTCTATGGTGGGTTATGTGTTTTGCTCCTCTCTGGGTCTTCATCACAGATCTGGTACCTGGGGCTGAAGACCATGAGGATGGAGCTCTGCATCCATGTCCTCATCTTCACTGGCATTGGTGAAGCTGCATCTTGAAGTCTGGGTTGAGTTTTGGGGACCTCATGACAAGAAGGACATTGAGAAGCTGGAGCAAGTCCAGAGAAGGGGGATGGAGCTGGGGAAGGGTTTGGAGCTGAAGTTTGTTGAGGAACAGCTGAGGGAACTGGGAATTTTTAGAAGTTTAAGGAGAGATCTTCTCATTCTCTACAGCTCCCTGAAAGGAGGTTGGGGCCAGGGGGGGGTTTGGTCTCTTCTCCAGACAGACAAAAGAGCCTCAAGTTGCACCAGAGGAGGTTTAGATTGGGTATTAGAAGAAATATCTTTTAGCACTGGACTTGGTAGAGTTGGGTTAATGGTTGGGCTCAAGGATCTTAAAGGTGTTTGGGAAGCAGAACAATTCTGCCAATCTCTGATTCAGAGACCTGGATTTTCATCTGTGAGACTCATTGCCCAGCTCAGAAGCAGCACATGTTGCTCCCATCTGAGACCTCCTTGTACCTCCCATTTGCTTTTAGAGCAAATAAGTAGAAAGAAAAAAGGAGAAAGGAGAAATTAGTATGAAGATAAATAAGCAGGTTTGGGCTGTAGGGGGTTTTTTGTGATCAGTCACCCTGATCCCAGAGCTTTGCACAGAAAAACAAAACCCTGCCCCTTTTTAAAACACTGGAATGGTGGTGCTGGTAATTCCTAAGGGTGAAAAAAACCACAAAAATAATGATTCTAGATTTTCTTAAAGCTGAAATGGGATCTTATGTCCTCAGACAGGTAGGGCCACTCATACATCTCATAAGAAACATTGCAGCTCTCTGCAGAGCAAAAGCTCTGACCTGCAATGGATCCCCCAGGTCCAAAGCTCTGCTCTGACCTGGTGCTTCTCCTTTCATGTGTCTCAGCCCCAGTCTTTATAACTCTTTAGGAAAAGAGCAACCAGCATGAAACAGAGCTCCAGATTCCACAGGACACACAAAGGCTGCTGGAGAACAACGTGGAGGTTGTGATTTTACTGCACCCTGGAACCAGGGCTGCTGCAAAACCTGATGCTCTTTTTATCAGCCTGTGCAAAGCTCAAGGTGCTTTCTGCAAAATAAAGGAGTTGCTGTGGTCCACATCCATGGGCTTATGATCATCCAAGGGAGGCTTTATCTTGCAATTATATTATTATTCATTTCTCTCTCTGTTCATTTGCAATCCAACCCTTTTTCTAGCAGGATGGAATTTGCATGCAGTGATCTTCACTCAGTCTGAAGATATCTGTGTGTGTGGTTTTGTGCCTGTAAAATCCCACTGTCCAGGTTGCTGTGGGAAAGGAATCCATTCCTCTCCTAGAATGGATCCTCCATCTGAGAGGTGGTTGGGACCAGACAGAGGGAAGTTCCAGGGACTGTTCAGCCTGGAGAAGAGGAGGCTCCCAGGTGAGCTCAGAGCAACCTTCCAATATCTGAAGGGGCTCCAAGAAAGCTGGGGGAGGGCTTTGGACACGGGGGAGTAGGGAGAGGAGAAGGGAAATGGGTTAAAACTTGGAGAGAAAGGGGAGATTGAGGTTGGAGATGGGGAAGAAATTCTGGAATTTGAGGGTGGGGAGAGCCTGGAACAGGTTGAGAGAGTTGGGGGTGTTGAGGAGAGGAGAGGAGAGGAGAGGAGAGGAGAGGAGAGGAGAGGAGAGAAGACAAGACAAGACAAGACAAGACAAGACAAGACAAGACAAGACAAGAAGAAAATGTTCTGGGGAGCCCTTGGAGCAGCTTCCAGTGCCTGAAGGGGCTCCAGGAAAGCTGGGGAGGGACTTTGGACAAGGGCCTGGAGGGATGGGATGAGGGGAACAGCTTTAAGCTGCAAGAGGGGAGATTGAGGTTGGACATTAGGAAGAAATTGTTTGGGGTGAGGGTGCTGAGCCCCTGTCCCAGGGTGCCCAAGGAAGCTGTGGCTGCCCCATCCCTGGCAGTGTCTCAGCCCAGGTTGGATGGGGCTTGGAGCAACCTGGGCTGTGGGAGGGGTCCCTGCCCATGCAGAGGTTGGAACTGGAAGTTTTTAAGGTCTCTGACACCCCAAACCACTCTGTATCTCATTCTGTATGTTACAGGCTCCAAGTGAGCCCCCAGAAGACTTCTCAGGTCAAGTCAGAACAGGGACCATGTCCCCTCCAAGTGCTGCTGGACCCAATGCTGCTGCTAACTCAGCATTTGCTCATTCATCCCAAAACAGGGAACACAGCAGCCTCTGGAGAGAGATTTTTCAACATCAGAGCAGCCCCAGTGTGAGTCAGAGCCCCGTTGCAGTTCTCAGGAGGGTTTCCCAGATGCACATCTCTGAGGTCCCCAGTGTCAGCCTCAACTCCCTGACCCTGACAGAGTGCACAGATCCTGTACCCTCCCTACAACCACTCCTGAAAGCCTGGCCAGGCTCTCCCAGGCTCTGGACTATGCTCAGCTGTCAAAAAGAACCTTCCTCAAGCTTGCACCATGTGCCCTTTGAGCCAACCCTGCTGTCTGGAAGGGTTCAAAGGGTGGATGTCTGGTGCTGGATCTGCAGAGGAATTCTGTACAGGGCTGATTCCCCCTCACTGAGCTTCTTTGAATGGGTCCAGCTCTGGTTTGCTCTCTAAAATTCCCTGGAAGGAGGTTGGGGCAAGGTGAGGGTCAGTCTTTTCTCTCAAGGAACAAGAGAAAGCAGCCTCAAGTTGTGCCAAGGGAGGTTTGGGTTGGATATTAGGAAGAATTTCTTCATGGAAAGGGTTTTCACTCCCTGGCCCAGGCTGCCCAGGGCAGTGGTGGAGTCCCCATCCCTGGAGGGATTTCCAAACCCTGGTGCTGAGGGCCATGGGGCAGTGGTGGCCTTGGCAGTGCTGGGTTCAGGGTTGGACTGGGTGATCTTAAGGATCTTTTCTAACCAAAATTATTTGATGATTCTGTTCAACACAAATGCTTCTGCATGGTGTGTCTGGATGGATGCCCAGGTCCTTGGAGAATAAGTGAGGTAGCAGGAAGTGATGAGGAAGGTTTGGGCATCAGCCTGATGATTTCAGAGCTCTGTAGGCAGCTTGGTTCCATTGCTTTAAGAGGGGACACTGCTCAGTTCTGGAATCCTGCAGTGGGGAAGCAATGGGATTCCCACTCCATACCCTGCATCCCAACTTTACACCATGCATTCTCCTTCCAGCAGCTCAAGCACATGGCCCCTTTCACCTCTGGGAAGACATTCAAGCACCTTCCAGTACCTGAAAGGGCTCCAGGAAAGCTGGGGAAAGACTTTGGACAAGGGCATGGAGGGATAAGACAAGGAGGAATGGCTTTAAACTAGAAGAGAGGACATTTAGATGAGATCTTAGGAAGAAATTATTTGGGGTGAGGGTGCTGAGCCCTGTCCCAGGTTGCCCAAGGAAGCTGTGGCTGCCCCATCCCTGGCAGTGTCTCAGCCCAGGTTGGATGGGGCTTGGAGCCACCTGGGCTGTGGGAGGGGTCCCTGCCCATGGTCCTTTCTAACCCAAACCTCTCTGTGATTATGTGATTTATTTTTTTTTCTCCCTTTGCCAGGAGCATCCTCAAGAAAACCACCAGCACACAGACACTGGAGCTCAGCTCCCTGCCAGCAGTGGGGTTGAGGTTCCCCCCCTCTCACCCAGCATCCCATGGATGAATGAATAAATGAACCCCTTGCCCTCTGCTTTGTTTCTTCAGGGAAAAAGCATTTGCAGAACCATAGCAACAGCTGCTACAGCAGTGCTCCTGGGATCTCCAGCCAAAGGGCTGGCACTGGATGAGTGTGGGTTTTCCTAAGCTCTTTTTTTTTTTTTTTTTTTCTGGCAGCAGAAGCACAAACCCATCTCAGAGAGAAAGGAGCAGCTGGAGCAGCCAAATCCTACCCAGGGAAGGGCTGATCTCTGTGCCCAGGGGTTATAAGTGGGTGTGGGGTGGGATGTTTGGCAGCTCCTGGGGGGGAATTAATGGAATCTCTGAGCATTGAGCTCTGGCAGTGGTTTAATTGGGAGATTTTGGGTGGAAAGCTCCAGGCTTAAAGTAATTTTCTAAGGTGAATCACACCAGCTGGAATCTCTGCACATGATTTGGTCTGAAGAAAGGACTGAAGGTCCTTTCTAACCCAAACCATTCTATGATGAGTGTTTAGCAAAGAGGATAAGGGGGGGATAATTTAGAACTTGAAAAGGGGAGAATTAGATGAGATATTCAGAGGAAATTCTTTACTCTGAGGTTTTTAGGACACTGTAGGACAGGGAAGCTGTGGCTGCCCCATCCCTGGCAGTGTCTCAGCCCAGGTTGGATGGGGCTTGGAGCAACCTGGGCTGTGGGAGGGGTCCCTGCCCATGCAGGGGGTTGGAACTGGGTGATCTTTAAGGTCCCTTCCATCCAAACCATTCTCTGATTGTATGATTTCTAAACTGGTTTTGGTTTTAGAGTGTAGCACACACAGAAAATTAAATAACAAAATAAAACAGTCCCAGAGAAGAACAGTAATCTCTGGAGGACCAGTCATGGAGGAGAGGGGGGGTTTGGGTCTCCTCCTCATTCTTAGCAAACTGAATTTCCCTGCAGGAGGCAGAACCTGCATTTCCAATAGCTCCCTGTTACCCTCTGCCTGCAGAGGATTCATCCCTCCTGCCCACCTTCTGACTTCCTCCAGCTCCCAGAAGTCATTCCCAACACTGAAGAGCCACATCCCAGCTTGCTTCCAACCCCAAGAAGGGAAACACCTCAAGTGGAAGTTGTTTTGCTGGAAAACACTGTTTAAGCCCCAGCTGCAACCATGGGAGAGATGTTGTATCCCTCATTGACATAACAGCCACATCTCCACTCCATCCCATCCAGGTACCATGGAAAGAAATCCAGGAGGGCAACAGAGCATCCCAGAATGTCCCAGTTTGCCCAGTTGGGTCCATGGCTTCATGTTTTTTGGCAGATGTCCACTCCCCTGTTATCAACACCCTTGTCTCCTCTTGCAGGGGGTTTTTTGGTGTGCAAGGGAGGATTGATCCCAGCTGGGTTCTGTTCTGCACTAGAAGAAGCCAAGTGTTAAAATTAAACTGTGAGATGGCACCAAGTCCCCTCTGCCATACCCACCCAGGCTTTGTGGCAGCTCAGGTGGCCACGGTACCACTGGGATGTCCCCTCCACCTTGTCCTGGTTTGGGGCAGGATAAAGGGAATTTTCTGTCTTGGCCTTTTGCTTTCAGCTGAGTCTCTTGTAAGCAGCTGCACTGCTGAAATGAACAGCAAGTTTCTCAGGCAGTGGCTGCTGCTGGGACTGATCCCACTCCATGGTTATAGTTCCAGCTGGAGCCTGGGGTGCAGAACCAGGGACACTGCTCAGCTCTGAGGAACATTTTGCCCTCCAGAAGGAGAAAAGGAGTCAAGAGGTCCCACCTGGAACCCTCCTTTGGGGAGGAAGGGACAAGGGTTGGGAACTAAACCACACAGCTTGAATGAAACAGGAATGAGAAATAGGAAAAATGACTCAATCTATACAAATATCCAGGAAAATTGATCCCATGTTCTTCCCCTTTATCCCCCAATAACTCTCACGTCACCACCCAGGCTGCAGGGCAGCTCTGGGAAAATCCAGGCTGGAATCCTGGAGTCAGCAGCAGTTGGGAGCTGGAGGCAGGAACACACAGATTCAGGCTGGGATGGATCAGGAGCACAGGCAGAGGAATGGATGGGATCCTCCCAGGATGCCCAAGCAAAGAGGGAGAGGGGAAGAAGGGGAAGCAGGAAGGGGTTTGAGCCTGGGGATCCCTCCAGTTTATCCTGAGGATGAGGTGGATGGGATGGAATCCTCTGTTTGCTCAATTCTGGCATCTCTCTTGTCCCTTCCTCCCCAAAGGCAAAAGTCCAAGATAGAAAATTCCCTTTATCCTGCCCCAAACCAGGACACTTGCAAAAAATTTCCCTTTTGGGTTGTGCAGGGGCACCTGTATGAAATGAAGTCGATTGATTTCAGGCTTGCAAGGCAGAGTTTTCCCTGCTCTTCCCACCTTATCATCCCTGAGGCATGGAATGCCAGTTCTCACAGCCAAGACTGAGCAGAGCAGACCAAGAAGACAAAAACCTAAAGTGCAGAAGAAGCTGAAACTTCCATGGAAGTGTTGAAGGCCAGGTTGGACGAGGCTTGGAACAACCTGGTCTAAGGGGAGGTGTCTTTGCCCATGGCAGGGGAGTTGGAACTGGATGATCCCTAAGAACAACCCAAACCATTCTGGGATTCTAGGAAGATTTTAAAAAGGGGGAGAATGAACCTCCACATCACTCCACATATGAGAGCATCCCAACATGACCCAAAATTCACTGCAGATTCCCAGGAGATGTCTTTAATACCTCTTTCCTTTGCTTCCAGCCCTTCAGTTCCAAGTCTTCCTTGAGCTCAAGGAGAGGAGGGGTTGGGGGCAAAAGCTGCTCTGGCTTCTCAGAGAAGAAAAAGCATTTTGCAACCTGAGTAAATGCCTTTAAACATCTCTATTGCAGCTTGAACTTTCCTCTTTTGTGAGATTCTTCTCACAGCCACACTCTGAGAAGGTCTTGTATGAAAAGAGGTAGAGAGTGCTTGGAACAGGATGGAAATTCATAGAATCACAGGACCATAGAATCATAGAATCAGCTGGGTTGGAAGGGACCTCTGAGATTATCAAGTCCAACCCTTTTGAAGAAAAAAGGAGATGTCTCTTACCTAGAGCTAGGAAGCTGAAGATCCATTGGGCCACTGCTGCTGTCTGAAGCCTTCTGGGCAGTGGTGTGGAGAGAGGAGCAAACTCAACCTTCATCCTGGGCTCCCTGGGGACGTCTCAGAAGGAGAAGGAAGCTCTGCAGGTGGCAGATGCAAAGGGCAAAGTCAATGTTTACCCAGATTTACAGTACAGGGGATTGGGCAATGTACAGTGGTGGTGGTGGTTGCCCACAGCCACCCTCTGGTGTGGGGAGGAAGGGTTCCTTCTCACCAGGTGTCACCACCTTAATGTCAATGTGACATCCAGGTGAGGATTTCATCTTTTTGGCACTGGAATCTGGGGAGTAAACTCCCTTCAGGACTTAATCCTGCCTTCAGGTGCCTATTTCTGAGCTGTTTTGCAATATTTAGATCTTGGCAGAGAGGATGAGCCAGGCTTTATTGTCCCTGTTCTCCTACAAACCACCCTGTGCAGGGCAGGAAGGAACAAGCCAAAGGGATAAGGATGGGCAGGTCACTTCACAGGATCCCAGAATCATCACAGAATCCTAGAATCATTTGGGTTGGAAAGGAGCTCTGGGGTCATCAAGTCCAACCCTTGATCCACTCCCCCCGTGGTTCCCAGCCCATGGCACTCAGTGCCACATCCAGGCTCTTTTGAAAGAGCTCCAGGGATGGAGCCCCCCTTCCCTGGGCAGCCCATTCCAATGCCTGATCCCCCTCTCCAGCATGAAATTCTTTCGAATGTCCAACCTAAACCTCCCCTGGCACAACTTGAGACCATGGCCTCTTGTCTTGCTGAGAGTTGCCTGGGAAAAGAGCCCAACCCCCCCCTGGCTCCAACCTCCTTTCAGGGACTTGGAGAGAGTGATGAGGTCTCCCCTGAGCCTCCTCTTCTCCAGCCTCAACACCCCCAGCTCCCTCAGCCCTTCCTCACAGCATTTCTGCTGGATCCCTTCACATCCTCCTTGCTTTGTGTTTGCAAGGGATATGATGTGGATGGGGTTCAGTCTCAGCCAAGGAGATAGAGAAACAGTGCAAAGATGTTTATATATATTTATATTTAAATTTATATTTATATGTGTATGTATATTTATATTTACATTTACATTTACATTTATATTTATATTTATATTTATATTTATATTTATATTTATATTTATATTTATATTTATATTTATATTTATATTTATATTTATATTTATATCTATATTTATATTTATATTTACATTTACATTTACATTTATATTTATATATACAAAGTACCTATCACCATATTGATAACATTCTTTGGAACCCCTCTGACAGCAGAGGTAAGAACAGGAGTCAGCCTGTTAGTACCTCAGCACTTCTGTTTCCAACCAATCTAAAAAAAAAAAAAAAAAAAAAAAAAAAAAAGCCACAAGACTTTGTGTGGGGGGTTGTGAGCAACCTGGTAATTCTGCCAGGGGATGGATGGAGGGATGGATGGATGGATGGATGGATGGATGGAGCAGAGGAGTGTCCAAGCCCATCCTTGCACACACTTATGTGGATGTATAAGAATGAAATCACAGAATTCCAGCTTGGTTTGGGTTGGAAGGGACCTTACAGACCACCTAGTTCCAACCTGAGCCATGGGCTCACCAATCCTCTGAGCAAACCAGGCTGCTCCAAGCACTTCCCAGCCTCCCCTTCAACACTTCCAGGGATGGAGCAGCCACAGCATCCTTGGGCTAAGGTCTCACCCCCCTCCCAGCTCAGAATTTCTTCCTGAGACCTCATCTCAATCTCCCCTCTTCCACTTTGAAACTGTTCCCCCTTATCCCATCACTCCAGGTCTTCTTCCCTCCCCAGCATTCCAGGACCACCTCCCTTTTTTTTCCATTTCTACCTCCCAGCAGCTACAGCATCTGAACTTGCCCAATCACCATCCAAAAACTGCAATTTACTGGATGAAAATTTAAAAATGCAGAAATTCTGGGGAGGGAGAGAAAATCCTCAGGGAACTGAGAAGCCACTCAGGTAAAGAAAGGAATCATCTGGCTGGAGGCCTGGGAAAACCAAGGGTCTCCTTGTAACCAGGATACAGAATAAATGCTGCTGACAGATGGAATTAAATAAGAAGCCAATTGGCTGCTGCAGCATCAGCCCCACACACAAAGGCCAAGAATTACAGAATCAGAACTGAAAAAAAAAAAGCCCAACCCTTGGCAAAATCAAATCCAAAGGTGTCAGCTGGAAAATAATCCCTGCTCTTTGCCAGGTCCTAGGAAGATGCTGCGCTCTGAAGATTTTGTTTTCCCAGAGTCACTTGAAACAAGAGGGCCCTGGTGGAATCCCAAGGGCTCTTTCCCAGATAAATCCATTGCTTTAATTGGGTGGAAACTGGTTTAGATCTTGCTTGAATCTCTCCCCATCTTTTGTCTCCTGCTGCAAAGGTCTGGCCCCTGTCTGCTTTGAGAAAGCAAAGGAGGATTTGAAGCCTTTGGAGATTTTTCCAGGTGAGAAACCACCAGCAAGTTCCCAAATGCTGTGGGAATATGTGTAATTCCAGGGGTCCTGAATTTCCTGGGCTGTGCAGCCCACTGCATGGTGCTAGGGGGGTTCATGGGGGGATAAATTAGTGTCTTGGTTTGGGGCAGGATAAAGGGAATTTTCTGCCTTGGACTTTTGCTTTCAGCTGAGTCTCTTGTAAGCAGCTGCACTGCTGAAATGAACAGCAAGTTTCTCAGGCAGTGGCTGCTGCTGGGACTGATCCCACTCCATGGTTACAGTTCCAGCTGGAGCCTGGGGTGCAGAACCAGGGACACTGCTCAGCTCTGAGGAACATTTTGCCCTCCAGAAGGAGAAAAGGAGTCAAGAGGTCCCACCTGGAACCCTCCTTTGGGGAGGAAGGGACAAGAGAGATGCCAGAATTGACCAAACAGGGGATTCCATCCCATCCACCTCATCCTCAGGAGAAATTGGAGGGATCCCCAGGCTCAAACCCCTTCCTGCTTCCCCTTCTTCCCCTCTCCCTGTTTGCTTGGGCATCCTGGGAGGATCCCATCCCTTCCTCTGCCTCTGCTCCTGATCCATCCCAGCCTGAATCTGTGTGTTCCTGCCTCCAGCTCCCAACTGCTGCTGACTCCAGGATTCCAGCCTGGATTTTCCCAGGGCTGCCCTGCAGCCTGGGTGGTGACGTGAGAGTTATTGGGGGAAAGTGGGGAGGAACCTGGGATCAATTTTCCTGTCTATTTGTGTATATTTATTAATTTTTTTTCCTATATATCATTAAAGCTGTGTAGTTTAGTTCCCAACCCATCAGTCTCTCTCCCTTATTCTCTCTCCTTTCTTTATCAGGGAGGGGAGGGGGATTAATAGAGAGCAGCTGTTAATTGGTTTAATTGCCAGGCCAGTGTTAAACCCTGAGAAGGAGGGAAAAGTCCTTCCAGGGACACCCCTGCTCCAGAGATGATGCTTCAAGGTGTTTTCCATCCTTATCCTTGTTCGATCCCAGCCATGCCAGAGAGATCTTTTGGCCAATGCAAAGGGTCACACCTGAGTCCTGGGTTTACCTGGACACATGGGAAGCATTTTCTGCTCCCAGGAGAGAAGCTAAGTTCAAGCTAAGCCCTGAGGCAGCAGTATTTTTGGTTCCTGGATCACCAGGATTGCAAAGAGTCCCAGCTTGTGGGGTTTTTTATGACAAGGAAATGCCCACGTTCTGGGTTTATTAAGAATAAGTTTGCTCCTTGGATGAGCTGACCTAGGAGTGGAGCAAGGCTCAGCTGGGTCATAAATATTCATGTCCTGCTCTGCTGTGGATATTTGGCTTTTTGTCTTTCTACTTCTTGAAATCAGGAGGGAAAAATACCTACCTAAGGAGGGCTTTGAAACCCTCTGCTTAAATTAGAGATAGATCAGAGACTTCCAGATAGTCAGGAGGAGCCCAGGGAGCTGCATCTCATTGCTGTGTGTAGATAGAATAAAATCTGTGGCTTGTTTTGGAGGAAAGCATTGCTGTCCCTCTGAAGTACTAAAATAGCTAAGAAGTAGCTAGGAGAAGGCTTTGAGGAGATCTTAGAGCATCTTTGAGTATCTGAGGAGGCTACAGGAAAGCTAGAGAGGGGCTTTTGAGAAGGGCATAGAATCATAGAATCATAGAATAGGCTGGGTTGGAAGGGACCTCAGAGATCATCGAGTCCAACCCTTGAACAACTACTGCCACAGTCACCAGACCATGGCACTCAGTGCCATATCGAGTCGCTTTTTAAATGTCTCCAGGGACGAAGAGTCCACCACCTCCCCAGGCAGCCCGTTCCAATGTCTGATCACCCTTTCTGTGAAAAAATTCTTTCTAATATCCAATCTGAACTTCCCCTGGCACAATTTAAGACCATGCCCTCTTGTCTTACTGAGAGTTGCCTGGGAAAAGAGCCCAACCCCCACCTGGCTCCATCCTCCTTTCAGGGACTTGGAGAGAGTGATGAGGTCTCCCCTGAGCCTCCTCTTCTTCAGGCTGAACAGCCCCAGCTCCCTCAGCCTCTCCTCATAGGATCTGTGTTCGAGTCCCTTCACCAGCCCAGTTGCCTCCTTTGGACCTGTTTGAGGACCTCAATATCCTTCTTGAACTGAGGGGCCCAGAACTGGACACAGGACTCGAGGTGTGGCCTCACCAGGGCTGAGCACAGGGGCAGAATCCCTTCCCTGGACCTGCTGGCCACGCTGTTTCTGATACATGCCAGGATGCCATTGGTCTTCTTGGCTACCTGGGCACACTGCTGGCTCATGTTCAGCTTCTTGTCAATCCAGACTCCCAGGTCCCTTTCTGCCTGGCTGCTCTCCAACCACTCTGTGCCCAGCCTGGAGCTCCCCATGGGGTTGTTGTGGCCAAAGTGCAGGACCCGGCACTTGGCCTTGTTGAACCTCATCCCCTTGGGATCAGCCCAACTCTCCAGTCTGTCCAGGTCCCTCTGCAGAATCCTCCTGCCTTCCAGCTGATCAACACTTCTCCCCAGCTTGGTGTCATCAGCAAACTTGCTGATGATGGTCTCAATTCCCTCATCCAAGTCATCAATGAAGATATTGAACAGGACTGGGCCCAGTACTGATCCCTGGGGGACACCGCTGGTGACCTGCTGCCAACTGGAAGCAGCCCCATTCAGCACCACAAGAGTGATATGATGAGGGGGAATGGTTTCAAATGGAGAGGGAAGGTTTAGGTTGGACATTGGGAAGAAATTCTTCAGTGTGAAGGTGCTGAGCCCCTGACCCAGGTTGCCCAAAGAAATTGTGGCTGCCTCATCCCTGGAAGTGTTGAAGATGAGGTTGGATGATTGGAGCAACCTGGAAGGTTATCCCTGCCCATGAGGTTGGACTGGATGATCCCTAAACCATTCTATGAGCAGGTTGTTCTCTGTAATCACTTTATCAGAGGCCTTTATGACTCAGTTGATCAATGTCCATCTCTGAGCAGGAGAAGAAACCCCTAAACCCTGAGTCACTGAGCAGACTTTTCAAGTCCCCAAGCTTTGCAAGCCAGCACAGTGGGACATGGCCATGAGTAGAATCCTGGGTCAGAACTGAGCAAGCCTGACCCAAAAGGACACATGAAGAGGTTAATGCATGTAGGAGAAGACAGACATCACACAGCTGTCCTGCTTTGCCCAGAAGGAGCTGGTTATGGCTCCTTTTTAAATCCCTTGCTGGAACCCCCCCACACGTAGACCCTATGGGACTTGGTGCCCTAGAGGCAAACCTAAAAGGTCTCTCCAGCTCACTGATCTTCCCTTCTAATCCCAGATAACTCCCTTTCTTTCCCTAAATCCTCTCAGGCATTCATCTACACTCCTAGATGCTCCTGCCAACTTTTTTTCCCCTCCAGGGGGCAAAATTATCAGAAGGAGACTTTGAAGTTTATCAGAAGAACACTTTGTCACAAGGAAACTAAAGGTGGGGCTTTTTTGTAGCTGTCCAATGGTAACTTTGAGTCTCATTCTCTCCTGACCCATCACTCCACCAGCTGTGGGTTTATCCCCCCTCTCAGGTCCTCCTTGCTCAAGATCTCCCCACCACACCAAACTTCTGTGATACCTTTGCACCAAGATTGGTCTTCATCCATCTCCAGCCCTGGGTAGGAGGCTTCCACTTCTACCTGCTGCTATTTTTCTTTTAATGCAAATTCTTCCAGAATAGAGGCTTTCAGATTTTTTTTACTCCCTCTTCTACCTGCTGCAGAATCATTTCTTCTGCAACCTGGCTGTGTCACAGCACTGATTTTCAATACAGAGCTTCCCATCTTTTAGAACACTTGAATTATCAGTCCAATTCTTCCTTTTTTTTTTTCATGCACTTCAGTTATTTGCTTTATGGAACACCCAGATATGGATTTGCTTTGGCTCCAGTCCCATTTGTCCTTGAAGCACCCTCCCAACATATGTGAATCATAAACAACTTTGACAAGGGAAACAAGAACACCCCAGGCAGATCCTATTTCCCAGCAGTTGGGTGCCATTATAAGATGATTTAAGACATGAGAAGCCACTAAAAAATCCCCTGTAAGCTGCCACCTGCAGTGCTGTCATCTTCTTTTGTCCCTGGTCCTACAGGCTGGGGACAGTTCAGACCAATGTCATTAACACAGAGTTAAAGCCTGCAAAGATCTGGGAATGTCTGGGGCAGCCTTACCATGGCCAGGACATGGACACTGAGGTGTCCTTGGAGATAAATAAAGGAAAACCAACTGTGTCATGGGATCCATCACAAGCAGAGTGCCCATCAGGGCAAGGGAAGGGATTGTCCCCCACTGCCCTGCTCTGGTGAGACCCCTCTGAAGGGCTGGGTCCCCAACACAGCCCCAGTGGAGGTGTTGGAATGAGTCCAGAGGAAGCCATGGAAATGATCCAAGGGCTGGAGCAGCTCTGGAGTCCCAGAGTTGGGGTTGTTGAGCCTGGAGAAGAGAAGGCTCCTTGGAGACCTTAGAGCATCTTCCAGTGGCTGAAAAAGTCCTGTAAGAAAGATGGGGGCAGAACTTAGAGTAGGGTCTGTAGTGATGGGTTTAAACTAAAAGTCCTATCACAATGACAGGGCCAGAAGAAATGGTCTGAAGTTGCACCAGGGGAGGTTTAGAGTAGATCTGAGGAAGAATTTATTGACTGAGAGAGCAGTCAGGGGTTGGGATGGGCTGCCCAGGGAATGGTGGAGTCACCATGCCTGGAAGTATTTAAAAACCATGGAGATGAGGCACTTCAGGACATGTTCCAGTGGGTGATACAGATATTGATCTATAAAACCACATTATTGGAGGGAGGGATGTTGAGAGCTGCTGGTGATCTTGGGGGTCTTTTCCAGCCATGGGAATTCTGTGATTCTGTAAAAGAGGGGAGGGTCAGAGTGGATACAGGGAAGGAATTCTTCAGTGTGAGAGTGGTGAGACACTGGGTAGATCCTGCAGATGGATGCCCCATCCCTGGAAGTGCTGGAGGCCAGGATGGATGTGGCTTGGAGCAACCTGGTCCTAGTGGTCCCTGCCCATGGCAAGGCTTGAACTAGATGACTTTTAAGGTTCCTTCCATCCCAAACCAATCTGGGATTCTCCTGGCAGCAGCATCCACTCCCCCTGTCCAGCTGGTGAACGTTCTCTTCATGCTGTCACTAGATGTAGGAGGGAATCTCAGGCCTGCCCAGAATAATCTCCAGGAGCTCAGGTTTGTCTGAAAGGCACCCTGGATTCACTGGAGGATTCCAGGAGAAGAAGAACTCTCCAGGCAATAAATCAGCTCCTCAAACATCCCAGTTAGCATTGCCCAGGGGATGGTATTTCCCACCTCCAACACCAGCAGCTCCCAGCATGGATGGGACAGGGAACCCCTGACTGCCTCAGGGGGAAGGGGGGAATCTCCCCAAAAGATTGAGGACCCCAAGATTGATTTGGGGTGCTGCAAAACACCAGGTTCACTCTGATTTGCACCCCCCCACGGTGCCTTTAGCATCCTCTGCACAATCAAACCCCAGCCTGGCACAACCACCCTGATGTCCTTGGCCATCCCCAAGACCAATGTTCCACCATGTGGCCTTTTCCCAGAAAGGGCTTGGAAAAGCTATTCCTGCTTTCTGCTGGGGCTGCTGTAATTTAAACACAGAGACAGTTTTATTTCTTTTAACTCTCATCCTCTCCGAGTGAGGTTTGCAGCCAGCAAATCAATCCAGCTGATTAGAGCTAATGGGTTTTACTTGACGTAAGCAATTAAATTATTTCCAGAGCAGGTTCCTGAAAGGGAGTGAGCAGCCATACTGCAGGATTTATATTTAACTATAGATTTTGTTGCAGGAGATGCTAAGCCCTTTTTTTTTTTTTTTTTTTTTTTTCATTCTGCATCTGGTATCTGCAGAGCAGAGGAGTCTCCTGATGCTGCAAAACCTCCCAGAGCACTTTTGCCCAGGTCTTCTCTTAAATAAAATAAAATAAAATAAAGAAATAAAAAGATGGGTAGGGCATGACAGCATTTTTGGGTGAGGTGAGCTCAGGCTTGCAGCAGATGAGGGAAGCTCTGTGCAAGATGCAAATCCCCCATCCCTGAATGGGTGGGAGGTGCTGTGCAAATCCCCAGCATGGGGGCACTGAGGGGACAGCCCTAGCTCCAAACTGGGACCTCTGCAAAGGGTCTCTAGGGCTAATAGTATAATAACAACATAATATAAAAATAAAAATAAAAATAAAAATAAAAATAAAAATAAAAATAAAAATAAAAATAAAAATAAAAATAAAAATAAAAATAAAAATAAAAATATAAATATAAATATAAATATAAATATAAATATAAATATAAATGTAAATGTAAATATAAATATAAATATAAATGTAAGTGTAAATATAAATATAAATATAAATATAAATGTAAGTGTAAATATAAATATAAATGTAAATATAAATATAAATATAAATATATAAATATATAAATATCATATCATATCATATCATATCATATCATATATAAACCTATTTCAAGGTTGGTGAAAAACTGGCCCAGGTTGCCCAGGGAGGTGGGAGAAGCCCCATGCCTGGAAAGATTCCAGGTGAGGTTGGAGAAGATTCTGAGCAACCTGTTCTACTTGAAGCTGTCCCTGCTCACTTCAGGGAGGTTGGACCAGATGAGCTTTAAAGATCCCTTCCAACTCAGACCATTCTGGAATTCTATGGTTTTATATTAAGGCAAATTAATTCATAGAATCCTTTTGGTTGGAAAAGAGATCATCAATCCAGCACTGCCAAGTCCACCACAAACCATGGCCCTGCAAACTCTTCAAGAAGCAAACTCCAAAGCAGCAACACCAATGAATTTGAAAAAGTTTCCTCCAGGAAGCATCTGAGAATGGGCAGAGCCACTGGGGGCATCAGAACTCAGACCCAGATGGGTTTCACACCCTGTGGCAGCTTTGGGATGAACAAAATTACAGAGAGTGTTTAAAAATATGCAACTCCTCGAGGTCTACCAGTCAAGGAACTCAATCCCATTGCAATATCTTGCTTGCAGATCTTCTCCATGGAGCTTGGGTCATCACTGTAGGGTGATGTTCTTCCAGTTTTCCTCCTTGCTGTTCCTACAGATAAATGGGCTGGTGAAGGGATCCAGCAGAAATGCTGTGAGGAAGGGCTGAGGGAGCTGGGGGTGTTGAGGCTGGAGAAGAGGAGGCTCAGGGGAGACCTCATCACTCTCTCCAACTCCCTGCAAGGAGGTTGGAGCCAGGGGGGGGTTGGGCTCTTTTCCCAGGCAACTCTCAGCAAGACAAGAGGCCATGGTCTCAAGTTGTGCCAGGGGAGGTTTAGGTTGGACATTAGAAAGAATTTCTTGATGGAGAGGGGGATCAGGCATTGGAATGGGCTGCCCAGGGAAGGGGTGGATTCTCCATCCCTGGAGCTATTTCCAAAGAGCCTGGATGTGGCACTGAGTGCCATGGGCTGGGAACCACGGGGGGAGTGGATCAAGGGTTGGACTTGAGGAGCTCTGAGGTCCCTTCCAACCCAGCCAATTCTAGGATTCTATGATATTTTATTATGATTATGGTCCATCAGCTGCAAAATGATGCTTGGCATCACCTTGTGCCAGATGCAGCCTGGCTGGAAACACAGGGCTGGGGGCTGACAGTGCCTGTTTTGGGGTGACTCTTCCCCCTTTGCTGCATGACCTGAGTGAGCTGGTGGCTCCAGCTTCTGCAGAAGGCAAGTGCAGTGGAGTAACAGCCAGGTGACTTTATAGAATTGGTTTTAAAGGTCAAAATCAGCCTAAAAAGTGATGAGAGCTTCCACCAGGGGTGCAAAGGAGCAGCCACCCTACTGCCAACACATGGGGTCTGAAAAAAAAAATCATTGCATGGTCCCAACCCAGGAGATGCAGAGGAGCTTCCTAAATCTTTAATTATAATCAATGTTTTTAATTGCACTGGGTGTAAATGCAGGGATGATAGAATCCTTATGGATAAAGCAATGCCTGGGCACAAACACCTCGAGTTGTCATTTAGCTATTTTTATTCCCCCAGCAGCTTTTCCATTCAGCCTCCCCCCCATCAGCAGGTTCTCCAAGCCCATCCATGAAAGGGGTTTCCACACTTTACCTACAGGCAAGGATGAAATTAGGCAAATCAAGGCAAAAAAAAAAAAAAAAAAATACCCAAAAAAAACCCCAACCCAGACCTCAGGGGTCCAGGATTCAATACAGAAATGCAAAGCATTGGATTAAAGAAACAATCCTGGCAGGAGTAATCCTGCTTTTCATTGCTCTCTCCACAGCTGCCGTGGCTGCCTGGTGGGAATTGTTCTTTTTTCTTGCTGTAATTCTGGATCTGAGTGCAGGGTTTCGGAGGCACTGGGCTGACTGGTTTGATGGGAGGGATGCTCCCAGTGGAAATGAGCTGGAGGTGCAGCCTTGCTGATAAAAACCCTGATGGCTTCAAGCCTGGGGTCAGCTTTGTGTGGTGGATCCTGGCAGGTGGATGCAGTTAGGCTGCAAATGGACTTTATTTGGGTTCAGGGATGAAGAAAGGGAATAAAGAGAAAGGGAATAAAGAGAAAGGGACAGGGAGGGGGAGGGAGGGAGGATGGGGAGGGGTAGACAGATGAAGGATGGAGGGATAGAGGGATGGGGGGTGGAAGGATGGAGGATGGAGAAGTGGAGGGGTGGAAAAGTGGAGGGCTGGGGGATAGAGGGTGGAGGGATGGAGGGTGTAGGGGTGGAGAGATGGGGGATGGAGGGTGGAGGGGTGGAAGGATGGGGGATGGAGAGGTGGAGAGGTGGAAAAGTGGAGGGATAGGGGGTGGAGGGGTGGAGGGTTGGGGAACGGAGGGTGGAGGGGTGGAGGGGTGGAGGATGGAGTGTGGAGCGGTGGAGAGATGGGGGATGGAGGGTGGAGGGGTGGAAAGGTGGAGGGATGGGGGATGGAGGGTGGAGAGATGGAGGTGTGGAGGGATGGAGGATGAAAGGTGGAGGGATGGAGAGATGGAGGGAGGGATGAATGGATGGGGATGGAGAGGTGGAGGGATGGGGGATGGAGGGATGGAGGGATAAATGAATAGGGGATGGAGGGAGAAATGGATGGGGGAGGGAGAAATGGATGGGGGATGGAGAGGTAGAGGGGTGGAAAGGTGGAGGGATGAGGGATGGAGGGATGGAGGATGGAGGGATAAATGAATGGGGGATGGAGAGGTGGAGGGGTGGAGAGGTGGAGGGATAGGGGATGGAGGATGTACAGCTGGAAGGATGGAGGATGGAGAGGTGGAAGGGTGGAAAGGTGGAGGGATGGAGAGTGGAGGGATGGGGGATGGAGAGGTGGAGGGGTGGGGGATAGAGGGATGGGGGATGGAGGGATGAATGGATAGAGGGATGGAAGGATGAATGGATGGGGGATGGAGAGGTGGAGGGGTGGAAAGGTGGAGGGATGGAGAATGGAGGGTGGAGGAATAGATTGGAGAGACAGAGCTGGAGTGAAGGTCAGAAGGGAGAGGATGGAGAAGGTGGAAGCAAGGTTGGAGAGGAAAATGGGGAATGGAGCACAAGGTGGGCTTTAGGGATAGGGATCCATCCTGGGAATGAGCAGTAGGAAGCAGATGCCCTCTGCCCCGAGAGCAGGAGTGGGCTGGGGGCTGGTTTGGGTTTGTAGCGGGAAGGCTGAAGTGAAAGATGAAAATCCCCCCAGCCCCAAAGGGAAAAATAAAGTGAGTGTGAGTGTGCATGGCTGCACACACGTGTGCAAATATCTTCAGGTGTGCAGGTCTAAACGTGTGTGCAGGTATCTGTGTGTGCACGTGCACATGTGTGCAAGTACCTCTGCAGGGATGTCCACCCGTGTGACTGCACATGAAGCTGAGAGCACACCCGTGTGCAAGGGGGTGTGTGAATACACAAGGGAGGGTTTGTGTGTGCACAAAAGTTGCCCGTGTGTGTGCTGGTGTACATGTGAATGGGTGTCAATGCACCTCGTGTTTCTGCTTGCACGTCTGGGTGCACATGTGTGCAAATGTGTGTGCATGCAGGGGCTTCTGAGTGTGTGCAGGTGTGAACATGAATGTGCACGTGTACGTGTGCTCAGATCTGTGCATGGAACTGTGTCTGTGTGTGCAGCTGAATGTCCACACACATGTGCAGAGGTGCATGAGTGTGAACACATTTGGGGGCCTATGTGTGCCAACAGGAAGCTGAAGAGGAGGCAGCAGTGTGCCCAGGTGGCCAAGAAGGCCAATGGCATCCTGGGCTGGCTGAGGAACAGCGTGGCCAGCAGGTCCAGGGAAGGGATTCTGCCCCTGTGCTCAGCCCTGGGGAGGCCACAGCTTGAGTCCTGTGTCCAGTTCTGGGCCCCTGAGCTCAGGAAGGAGATTGAGGTGCTGGAGCAGGTCCAAAGGAGGCAACTGGGCTGGTGAAGGGATCCAGCAGAAATGCTGTGAGGAAGGGCTGAGGGAGCTGGGGGTGTTGAGGCTGGAGAAGAGGAGGCTCAGGGGAGACCTCATCACTCTCTCCAAGTCCCTGAAAGGAGGTTGGAGCCAGGGGGGGGGTTGGGCTCTTTTCCCAGGCAACTCTCAGCAAGACAAGAGGCCATGGTCTCAAGTTGTGCCAGGGGAGGTTTAGGTTGGACATTCGAAAGAATTTCTTGATGGAGAGGGGGATCAGGCATTGGAATGGGCTGCCCAGGGAAGGGGTGGATTCTCCATCCCTGGAGCTATTTCAAAAGAGCCTGGATGTGGCACTGAGTGCCATGGGCTGGGAACCACGGGGGGAGTGGATCAAGGGTTGGACTTGAGGAGCTCTGAGCTCCCTTCCAACCCAGCCAGTTCTAGGATTCTATGATACGTGTGATTGTGCACGTGTTAGTGCCCATGTGTGTGCATGCATCTTTTTGCACGGGTGTGCATGTGTGCGTGCAAATGAAAGCACATGTGTGTGTGCATATGTTAATGTGCTGCTGTGCACGTGCAAGTGTGTGTGCACAGCTGTGTGTGCATGTGCACATGGATGTGCTTGTGTTAGTCCATACATGTGTGCATATGCACTGGGTGTGTAAGCACGAGTACATCTCTATGTGTGCATCTGTGTGGGTGTGTATCCAGTTGCGTTTGTTCACACATATGCACGTGTTTGCACTTCTATCTGTGTGCATCCAGGCATGGGTGTGCACATAGTGCTAGCATGTGTGCACACATGTGTGCAAGGGGCTGCATTCTGGTGATTGTGCTTGTGTTTGTGCATGTTTGTTTGCATGCATGTGCTTGCATGTACATATGTGTGTATTCACCTGTGGTGTGTAGGCGTGCATGCTGGTGTGAGTGTGCACATGCACGGACACGTGTGCACGAGCTTGTGCACGTGTGTGTATGTTCATGTGTTTGTGTATTCATGTATGGTGTGTGACACACCTTGTAGGGTGTGTGTGTGCAGCTGCACCTGTATGTGTGCGGGTGTGTGCACAGAGATGAGCCTTGCATGTGTGTTTGCACTCACATGTGTGCACACAAGTGTGCAAGCATGCATGTGTCTATCTGCATGTGGGCACACGGGTGTGACTACACGTGTGTGAATACATGCAAGCATGGGTGTATCTTACACACATGTGTGATTGTGCATGTGTTTGCACAGACACACGGGTGTGTCTTGCACACGTGTGTGTGTGTGCATGTGTGCAGGGGCACCTCTCACAGGTGTGTTTGTGCATCAGTCTGTGCATGCACAAGTGTGCCTTGCACATACATGTATGCAGCCGTGTGACTGCACACGTGTACATGGCTGTGTCTTACACATGTTTCACGTGTTTGTGACTACATCCGTGGCATGCACATGCACACTTTGCACATGCGTGTGCACGCTGCGTGCACGTACATGCACACACGGGCATGCTTACACATGTGATTGGGCACAAGTGTGCCTTGCGTGTGTGTGTTCTCACGGCTGTGCATGCACGAGTGTGCAGGCATGCATGGGTGTGCCTTGTACATGTGTGTGCAGACACGTGTTTGTGCACGTATTTACAGGTATGCACACGCAAGCATGGGTATGTCTTACACGTGTGTGATTGTGCATGTGTTTGCACAAAAGCATGGGTATGTCTTGCACGTGTGTGTGTATGCATGCGCGCAGGGGCACCCCTCACAGGTGTGTTTGTGCATCAGTCTGTGCATGCACAGGTGTGCCTTGCACACGTGTGTGCAGCCGTGTGACTGCACGCGTGTGCATGGCTGTGTCTTACACGTGTTTCACGTGTTTGTGACTACATCTGTGGCACGCACGTGCACGCTTTGCACGTGCGTGTGCACCCGTGTGCACGCTGCATGGGTGTTCTTACACGTCTGATTGTGCACGCGTACATGCATGCACGAGTGTGCCTTGCGTGTGTGTCCTCACGGCTGTGCACGCGTGGCCGCGCCTTGCACGTGTGCGTGCAGCTCTGCGGACACCCACCCAGGAGCGTGCCTTGCACGGGTGTGACTGTGCACGCGTGTGCATGGCCGTGCCTCGCAGGTGCATGAGCCCCTGTGTGACCGCGCAGGCACGCCTTGCACACCCGTGTTCACACACGGGCGCGCTTTGCACACGCGTGTTCGTGCACGAACGCCCTCCTTCTCCCCCCTCCCCAAATCGTGCCAGACAATCCCCACCCCCTCCTTTAATCCCCGCCTCCCCATCCTCCTCCTCCTCCCCTCCAGGTCCCACCCCTCCTCCGGCGTTGCGCGGGGCGGGCCGCGCATCCCTGCGCGGGGTCCCTGCGTGCGGGCGCAGCGCGGAGCCGGGTGCGCTCCTTGCGCGGGGGGCGGCCGCCATGGCGTGGCCCTGCATCACCCGGGCTTGCTGCATCGCCCGCTTCTGGAATCAGCTGGATAAAGCGGACATCGCCGTCCCTTTGGTTTTTACCAAATATTCGGAAGCCACCGAGCATCCCCTGCCTCCCCCTGCTCCTCCCCCCCGTCCCGCTGCACCCATCGACACCCAGCCCGCTGGGGAAGCGGTTGGGGGTGGAGGGGAACCGGGTTCTGGGTCTACCCGACCCGGTCCGGCCCCTCATTCATCACCTCCGGCCGATTCGGTGATGCGCCACGACTACAAACCTTGGAAGGTTCAACGCCCGGAACCGAGTTGCAAACCCAAAAGCGAGTATCAGCCCTCGGATACGCCCTTCGAGAAGGAGACCCAGTACCAGAAGGATTTTCGTGCCTGGCCCATCCCTAAAAGGGGTGACCATCCTTGGATCCCTAAACCGGGACCTTCTCCCGTCCTCGCCCTTGAGCGCGGCTCCCCGGAGAAAGCGGCTCAGGAGAAACGTCGGAAGGTGCTGGAGAAAAAAGAAGAAAGCCCCGAGGTGGTGGAGGAACATCCTAAAGGGGGGCGAGGAGGGGATGGGAGAGAGAAGCTGGGTCGGAAGAAGGCGGAGGAGGCGGGCGGGCAGGCGGCGGACACGGGCAGGGGCCGGGCTGCCGCCGATGCTCTCAACAGGCAGATCAAGGAGGAGGTGGCAGCGGCGGGGGTCAGCTCGTCCTACAGGTAAGAGACCCCCCCACATCACCCCATCCACATCCTCAACCCCCTGCTTCCTCACCAGCCTTTCCCCCGTCCCTTTTTGTTCATTCCCGGGAGGGATATCCCACCTGGCAGGTGGGGGAAGGCGGCTTTGAGGGTGTTTTTTTTTGGGGGGGGGGAGGAGGAACTCGTGTCCTTAAATTTCCCTCCCCCCTCCCAGCGCTCTGGGTGTCTTCGATGGTGCTGAGCAGGCACGGTGGTGCTGTGCCCCATAGTGGGTTTGGGTTTTGCCAGGTGGCTTTGGAGCAGCTTTGGGTGTCCATCCCCGCACCCCAAAATTCAGACACCCAGCAGGGTGGTGGCGATGGGGGGGAGGGAGGTTTGGGTGGTTTCCTCGGGATGTGCAAAACTCCCACCGCGGAAAAGGTGCCCCGGAGGGGGTTGGGGGGGAACACAAGCATCCTCTCAGCATCACTGCATCCCGAGGGTGCTGCTGTGCCAGGTGGAACACCCCCCTATTCCCCCCCACCCCCTTGGCTCTCAGCAGGGTGGTGGCGATGGGGGGGAGGGGGGTTTGGGTGGTTTCCTCGGGATGTGCAAAACTCCCACCGCGGAAAAGGTGTCTTGGGGTGGGGGTTGGGGGGGGGGGACCAGCATCCTCTCAGCATCACTGCATCCCGAGGGTGCCGCTGTGCCAGGTAGAACACCCCCCTATTCCCCCCCACCCCCTTGGCTCTCAGCAGGGTGGTGGCGATGGGGGGGAGGGGGGTTTGGGTGGTTTCCTCGGGATGTGCAAAACTCCCACCGCGGAAAAGGTGTCTTGGGGTGGGGGTTGGGGGGGGGGACCAGCATCCTCTCAGCATCACTGCATCCCGAGGGTGCCGCTGTGCCAGGTAGAACACCCCCCTATTCCCCCCCACCCCCTTGGCTCTCAGCAGGGTGGTGGCGATGGGGGGGAGGGGGGTTTGGGTGGTTTCCTTGGGATGTGCAAAACTCCCACCGCGGAAAAGGTGTCTTGGGGTGGGGGTTGGGGGGGGGACCAGCATCCTCTCAGCATCACTGCATCCCGAGGGTGCCGCTGTGCCAGGTAGAACACCCCCCTATTCCCCCCCACCCCCTTGGCTCTCAGCAGGGTGGTGGCGATGGGGGGGAGGGGGGTTTGGGTGGCTTCCTCGGGATGTGCAAAACTCCCACCGCGGAAAAGGTGCCCCGGAGGGGGTTGGGGGGGGGACCAGCATCCTCTCAGCATCACTGCATCCCGAGGGTGCCGCTGTGCCAGGTGGGACACCCCCCTATTCCCCCCACCCTGGAGGCTCCCCAGGCAGCATCCCAAAGCATCCCGAAGACAAAGCATCCCGGGGCCGCTGCGGGATGCAGGTGACGCGTGTCCTAGGCCCGTTGGGTGGGGCAGGCTGGGGAGGCTGCTGCCATGTTTAATGCAACGCGGTGGAGCGGGTGGCACGTCCCTCTGTGTCCTCCCTCACCCCTCCATCGTCACCCAACACCACCACCTCCGGCTAGAAAGGGGTGGGCAGGGTGGTGGTGGGGGGGGTGTGCCCTGATTTCACCCTAGGAAGATTTCTCCTTTTGGGATTCGGAGCACGAAACTCCCTCCTTCCCGGGAGATGCTGTTGTTATTTCTCTCCGGGTGAAAGGGCTCGGGATGTGCTGGGAATGCAAAATGAAAGTGATGATGGGGAAGAGGGAGGAGGAGGAGGAGGGAGGGGGTGGCTGCCCCTCACACACATTTTCCAGGAGGTTTGGCTGCGATTGGGTTTTTTTCCAGAGCTTTCTTTGGCTGCCGCCAAGGCTGGAGTGGAGGTGGCAGGGAGCAAAACTGGGTGGTTTGGGAGGCTCAAAGTGTAACTGCAGCCTTTTTTTGCTTCTCTCCAGGGTGTTTGTGCCATTAGCAAGTTGATTTGTCATCCCCACGGGGGTGGGGGTGGGTTGGAGGGGACACCCTGCCATCAAACAGGTTGTAAATTCAGGTAGATGTAAGATGAAGCTGGGTTTGGACTCCTCTGACCCACTGGTGATGGTGGGGCAGGGCAGAGCTGAAAGTCTTCTTCTTTTCCTTGTCCCCGAGTGGGAAATGGTTCAAGCAGTGAGATTTTGGGTTTGGGGTTGTTTTTGTTTTTTTTTTTTTTGCTGTATTTTGGCATTGGCTCAGACTGTTGCTGGGGAGGTGAGTGATGATGCAGCTCAGGTGCAGCCAGGTGTGACAGTGGTGGTTGGCTGAGATGTGAGACAATGGGCAGGGATTTTTAGGGGTTTCCAGCAGTGACACATTTAATCTGCTTTGACCAACCATGATTGAGTTTTGTTTTCTTGGGTTTGTTTTGTCTGGTTATCTTCCAAGGTTTGGGTTGGAGTCAGTGATGGTAGGGTTAAAGCAGAAAGCTGTCCTAGAGCTGGAGAGCTGGTGTGTTGTTCTCTTCCACTCCTGCAATGGATAATTAGGTTTATTTACTTGGATATCTAAATGGAGATTGCTCACCTTTCCATCCTTCCTGCCTGCTCCAGCAGATCCATGTGGCTGAGACAGAGCAAACTGGGATGGGGTTCCTCCCCAAGCTTAAGAGTTGGATCAGCTCAGATGTTAAAACCAAGAGAGACCTTGAAGGCTTCATCCCTCCTTGGGTTGCTCCTCATCTTGCAGGACACCCCGAGGGCTTTTCTTCCTCCTTGAATCCTCATCTGCTCTCCCATTTCCATGTTTTTAATTCCTTTCATCAGAAGTGTTTGCTCTGACTCTCAGCCCTGGAACACGAGCGCCTCTTAATTAATGCAGAAGTGATGTTGTGGCTAATTGTTCTCATTTGATGGGAAAATTTGGCAGCTTTTCAGTGTTATTTATTGTTTGGGTTCTTTCTCCAAATCCTTATTGCTGTCAGGAACCTTGCTACTCCCAGGAGTCTCTTCTGGGTGGGTTTCAAACACCTCCAAGGATGGAGGTGCCACAGCCTATTGGGGCAACCTTTTGGTCACAATTATCTCCTGGTGACCTTGTGCCAGCCAGGACCAAATGTGGCTCACATGGGGCTTGTCCTTTGGGGTCTTTGCTGGGTTTTTGCATGGGTGAAGGCTCCCCAGCACCAGAGAGCTGGAGATTTCCTTACAGTCCTTTGCCCCCACTGCAAATCAGCATAATATGATGCTCCAAGGCTGGAAGACAATTCCTTGGTGAAACCAAAGAGCTGACTGGTAATGATTTTTCAACTTGCTCTGTTCCCCTCCAGTAACAGAGCATGGAATAGAGTAAGCAACCAGCCCAAGGTCATCAGGGAAGTCCATGTTAAAGGGAGAAATTGGTTTTGTTTCTTTTCTGTCATAGAATCACAGACTCATGGAATGGTTTGGGTTGGAAGGGACCTTCAAGATAATCCAATTCCAACCCCCCTGCCATGGGCAGGGACCCCTCCCACAGCCCAGGTTGCTCCAAGCCCCATCCAACCTGGGCTGAGACACTGCCAGGGATGGGGCATCCATAAATTCCTTGGGCAACCTGACCCAATATCTCACCACCCTTATAGTGAAGAATTTCTTCCTAATATCTAACCTAAATCTACCCTTTTCCAGCTTATAACCATTACCCTGGCATCATGGAGATGACCTCTACCTTTCACCAGTGGGCTTGGGGAGTGACCCCTTCTCTCTCCTCTTTCGTGTTATAGTCAGGACTCAGTAGCCTAAACACAGGCATCCATCTGAGATCCCCCAGGGGATTCATCATCCAGTTCCAACCCCCTTGCCATGGGCAGGGACCCCTCCCACAGCTCAGGTTGCTCCAAGCCCCATCCACCCTGGGCTGAGACACTGCCAGGGATGGGGCAGCCACAGCTTCCTTGGGCACCCTGGGACAGGGTCTCAGCACCCTCACACCAAAAAATTTCTCCCTCCCATTTCCTCTCCATCTCTCCTCTTGCAGCTGGAAACCCTTCCCCCTCATCCCATCCCTCCAGGCCCTTGTCCAAAGTCCCTCCCCAGCTTTTCTGGAGCCCCTTCAGGCACTGGAAGCTGCTCCAGGGGCTTCCCAGAACCTTCTCTTCTCCAGACTGAACACCCCCAATTCTCTCAACCTGTTCCAGGCTTTCCCCACCCTCAAATTCCAGAATTTCTTCCCCATCTCCAACCTCAATCTCCCCTTTCTCTCCAAGTTTTAACCCATTTCCCTTCTCCTCTCCCTACCCCCCCGTGTCCAAAGCCCTCCCCCAGCTTTCTTGGAGCCCCTTCAGATATTGGAAGGTTGCTCTGAGCTCACCTGGGAGCCTCCTCTTCTCCAGGCTGAACAACCCCAATCTCTCAGCCTGGCTCCAGAGCAGAGCTGCTCCAACCCTCAGATAACCTTGGTGACCTCCTCTGGCCTCTCTCCACAGCTCCAAATCCTTTTTTATATTTGTGGCCCCAGCACTGGAGCCAGCACTGCAAGGGGGAATCTCACCAGAGTGGAGCAGAGGGGGAGACCACCTCCCCTGACCTGCTGGCCACACTTCTTTTTAACCTCTTTACACCTAGACAAATGAATATTTCCAAGTCTGTGTAGCTGAGACCTCCTCCCAGGTCTTCCCAGACCTACAAAGCAGAGGAGATGCCCTGGCAGTGATGGTCACAGAGCATGGAGGCAGCTTCCAGCCTGAGGATGGATGATTTGTCTGAGCCCAGAAGCCCTCAGTGAGGCCAGAGCAGCCATGAGAGGGCTGAGCATGCCCATTCCTACAGAATAAATGGGATTTATATCTATTTTTTACATTATTTCTATTTTTTACATTATTTCTATTCCTTTGTTTCTCTTTGGCTGGGGGGAAACTGAGGCAGAGATGATGCGTGAGCCCACGCAATGCTTCAGGGAGCACCTCTAGGGCACTGTTCTCCTCTTTCCTCTTTTTTTTCTGAGGCTGAGGTGCTTCAAGCCAACCAGATGGGCTTTGGTGTGATGCAGATTCCAGCATAGAGGTGCTTCTTGCCTCAGTTTCCCTCTCCAGAGTGTGTGTTGCCAAAGCTCCAGGGGCAGGCCGCATCTTTTTTCACCCTCTTCTTCTCTGTTGTCCTTCATCTGGTGGCCTGTGGACCCTGAGGAACCACCTGAGAACCAAGGTGTCCTTCAGCAACCAGGAAAATGAGGTTTGTGTGGATGACCTGAGCTCTGGATAGGAGCCAGGACCCAACCTTGGGGGCCTTTTAGGTCTTGGAAAAAACTTTTGGGGCTGGATGGAGCCTTTTCTGATACAATCCTCTTGTGCCCCAGAGGAGGATCTGATGGGATCATTGAGGGGTTTGTCACACAGAGGTGGCCCTGGTGACCCCAGTGCTTGGGTGAATTTTGTGCCCTCGAGGTCCTGGAAGGGGTGGGCAGAGCCCTCCCTGCAGCACCAAAGGATGGAGGGGGCTGGGGCTGACCCTGAGGGTGTGGGACCAGGGAGAAGTGGATAAAATGTGCAGATCCTGATATTTCCTGGGGGAGGTGGGAGGATTAGAAGCACACGTGGCAAAATATTCAGGAAGGAGAAAACGTTGTCCATTTTTGTTTTGAAATGATGGGAAAATAGGAGATTTAGGTGTTTTCTGGGTGGTTTTATTTTTTTTTCTTCCCTTTTTCTTTGTCTTGCATTGTTCTCCTTTTGTTGTCTTTATTCCCCGAAAAAAAACCCAAACCAAACAAAAAGATATAGCAGGGAAAGGAGAAATTTCACCCCTTTTCCGATGTCAAAATGAGTAGTAAGGTGATTCATTTCCCCCAGAAATACAATATTGTTAAACCTGGTTTTCATTTTCTTCACCAAAATATTTTTAATTCTTGAAAATTTCTTTTAACCAAAACAATGATTATTTTCCCCATCACCACCCCTTTCCTTTCCTGTCAGAACAAACAACACCAGAAAGGCTTCAATGGGAAAATTTTTGGACTGCTTCTGATATTAATGAATTGCCTGTTGCTAATGTTCTGTCATTCATCTCGAGCCCTGGAGGTACTGAAGATGTGGAGCAAAGGAGAATTTGTAGTAGCTATAGAGATGAATGAGTCAGGGCTGGAGACTTTCTGTGTTTTTCTGAGATACAGAGGAGATAATTCAGGGAGGGAGGGATGTTCATGCTACACAAGGGCAGAGAATTCCTACTCCATTATTATTAAAGAAAAAATATTTTACTGTGACAGTGGTGAAACACTGACCCAGGCTGTCCAGAGAGGTGGGAGATGCCCCATCCCTGGAAACATTAGAGCAGCCAGACGGAGAGGGACCTTGGAGTTTGGATTGCCAGGAAGCTGAAGAGGAGGCAGCAGTGTGCCCAGGTGGCCAAGAAGGCCAATGGCATCCTGGGCTGGCTGAGGAACAGCGTGGCCAGCAGGTCCAGGGAAGGGATTCTGCCCCTGTGCTCAGCTCTGGGGAGGCCAGAGCTTGAGTCCTGTGTCCAGTTCTGGGCCCCTGAGCTCAGGAAGGAGATTGAGGTGCTGGAGCAGGTCCAAAGGAGGCAACTGGGCTGGTGAAGGGATCCAGCAGAAATGCTGTGAGGAAGGGCTGAGGGAGCTGGGGGTGTTGAGGCTGGAGAAGAGGAGGCTCAGGGGAGACCTCATCACTCTCTCCAACTCCCTGAAAGGAGGTTGGAGCCAGGGGGGGGTTGGGCTCTTTTCCCAGGCAACTCTCAGCAAGACAAGAGGCCATGGTCTCAAGTTGTGCCAGGGGAGGTTTAGGTTGGACATGAGAAAGAATTTCTTGATGGAGAGGGGGATCAGGCATTGGAATGGGCTGCCCAGGGAAGGGGTGGATTCTCCATCCCTGGAGCTCTTTCAAAAGAGCCTGGATGTGGCACTGAGTGCCATGGGCTGGGAACCACGGGGGGAGTGGATCAAGGGTTGGACTTGGTGATCTCTGAGGTCCCTTCCAACCCAGCCCATTCCATGATTCTATGATTCTATGAAATGAAATCCATCAGCATTTGCTGCAGCCCAGCAGCCCACAGCCCTCCCTACCACTCAAGGCCTGAAAAGCCCCAAAAGGAAAGGTGTGGACTCTCTGGAAGATAACCCTGTGAGATCCCACTGCAGAAATGCCAAAAGAAAAGGGGGAAGATCCATCAGGAGGTGTGAAAAGAGGTTATACCCAAGAGCAATGAGACCTCAGGAACCCTCTGGATGGGAATCACAACCCCATGGAGATGTCCTGATTTATACCTCTGCCTTGTCCTTGATCCTCCAAGGTTTTTGGGTCCTGCTGAGAAAGGGACACATGGTGGTCATTCCATACAGAAGCTGCTGTGCTACAGCCTGTAAAGGTGGGGAATTCAATGTTGGGGTCACTGATGAAGCCACTTGATGCAGGCTGTTGGGAGAGTTCCCAGGGTGATCACAGCCTGCTGGTTCTGAGCATGGCTGCAGAAACAACTCAGCTGTAAATGTTGTGTTCACCCACAGAAATTGGGTCAGGGCCAGGTGGAAGCTCTGCTAACGTGTAATTTAACAGCCTGGATGTCTGTTCTCCCCCTTGTCCTCAAAACCAGCAGATGATAACATTTGCCACAAGGTTAAATAAAGAAAGCAACCCATGCAGGGGTTGGAACTGCATCTCCTTGAAGGTCCCTTCCAACCCAAGTTGTTTTATGATTCTATGATCTCCTCTGGATCATAGAGGTGATCCAGATCCTCTCCACCCACTGAGAAAGGGACTTGGTAGTGTCTCCAAGTTGGAATATTTGCTGCCATATTCCTTGAATTCACATCCAGCCCCAAAAGGCAGCTGGGAACTGCTCAGCAGTGTAGGCAATATTGAAAATATTGTAAATACAGTGCTTGCTGTAGGACTGGGTTGAGCCCAAGGAAGAGATGGAGGGGATGTTCAGGTGATGAAGCCAATGTACTGGAGTCAAAATTTTTTTTTTTTTTAGTCCCCTTTTTTACTCCTTGGATCAACCATATCTCTCCAGCTCTTCCTTCCTGAAACCACAGTTTCTCAAACAAAGAAGCAGCCTTTGGAGGTGACATCCCCACCTTGCTGAGGCTCCTGTGTCACATTTGTGGGTGTCCCAGTTGTGTTATGAATCCCTCACTTGCCATTTGGCAACAGGAGATCCACGTTTTCTCCTCCTTAGGCAATTCCAGCCATGGAATTCCATCCTGTAACAAAACTTCCTGACAATTAGTGTGGAGCCTAGAATGCAGCACTAATAATTCCCATCCCATTTTGAGCAGGGCAGTCAAGGTCAATCCCTTCCTTCCTCTGTGCTAAGCCCCATCCTCCTCCTTATTGCTGCTGCCTCCAACTTGGTGTCATCAGGAGGTCTCATCAGTGTTGCCCTACTTTTTTTTTTTGTGCTGAAGTCAACCTTAAAAATGTTCAACACTCTTAACCTCCTTCCAGGCTGCAGCTCAACCTTTCAGTGCTCAGGGTTGGCATCTCCTCTGCCCATTTTCCCTTTCTGCTGAGGTTTTTGTTCTTTGCCTTCATTAAGAATTTCCCACATGGCCCTGTATCAAATGCTTTGCTGAATCCAGATGGATTTGCTCATTTCTTTGCTCTGCTAAGTCAGTTGCCATGCCAAAGGACATCTCAAACATCTCCCCTTCCTCCCAGTTGCTGCTCTGATCTCAAACATCTCCCCTTCTCCCTCCCAGTTGCTGCTCTGTCTCTTTAGGCCACCACCTTCTCCATGATGCAGGAGCTGTAGAGTAGCCCCCACTTTCAATGCCCAACTTCAAGCTACTGCTGTGACACAAATCATAAATAAATAGGAGAGAAATTGACTTATTTAGGCTTTCCCTGCCTTCCTTTTCCCCAATAAATCGTGAGCAGGTGTTGTAAATTCATCTTCTTTCACATACAGAGCATGACCTTTGCTTTTTCCCCATCTCCTACTGCCTGAACAAGCCATCACTTCTTAGGTACTTCTGCACTCTGTCCCACATCAATCTTGCTTTTCTTTGCTTTTAGCTGGATCTGTCCAAAGCACTGATGCTGATATCTTCAAATAAACCTTTCTGTGGGAGAAATAAATAATCCTAGGCTGGGAGCTTGGATGCTCTCCTGGGGTGACCATCAAGGGCAAGGCAAGATAGAGGAAAGCTTTGTAGGGGAGAGGTTTGATTTCTCTTGATTTGGAACTCAACATTCTGGGTATCCTTCCAATTTCCTTTATGGTTTTAGATGTATGGGTTTGTATCTAAAAATATAAAGGTGGTAAAAGCCCCACATTTGGGAGCACTGAAGGTCAGGTTGGAGAGGGCTCTGAGCAACCTGATCCAGTTGAAGATGTCCCAGGGGGTTGGACCTTTAGAGATCCCTTCCTATCCAAACCCTTCTGGGATTCTACAATTCCATAATTCTGGGATAGATTTGCATACCTAAATTTCTGTATATATACACACAAACAAACCAAGCTTTTCACCAAGTTGCTGCTTTAACCCCCAGCTCTTTTCTCCCTCCCAGGTCCAATATTGTGGGGATTACATAGCAAACACATTTTTGCTTTCTATTAATAACTCCTTTAGTTCAAGCAGTGCCTTCACCTGAAGGGACCCTGCAGCACTTTGCAAACACACTGTGCACACCGAGGCTTCTGCTGCTTTGGGGACCTGACTGCAAGCTGTGCTCTTGAGACTACAAAACCAGGGTGGTTTGGTGCTGGGAAGGTGAGGGTGGCTGTTATTTTATTTTTTCCTTATTTATTTTATTTTATTTTATTTTATTTTATTTTATTTTATTTTATTTTATTTTATTTTATTTTATTTTATTTTATTTTATTTTATTTTATTTTATTTTATTTTATTTTATTTTATTTTATTCCTTTCCTTTTCCTTTTCCTTTTCCTTTTCCTTTTCCTTTCCCTTTCCCTTTCCCTTTTCCTTTTCCTTTTCCTTTTCCTTTCCCTTTCCCTTTCCCTTTCCCTCTCCTTCTCCTTCTCCTTCTCCTTCTCCTTCTCCTTCTCCTTCTCCTTCTCCTTCTCCTTCTCCTTCTCCTTCTCCTTCTCCTTCTCCGTCTCCTTCTCCTTCTCCTTCTCCTTCTCCTCTTTTCCTTTTGCTTTGCTTTGGTTTGTTTTATGTTTTATTTTATTTTATTTATTTTATTTTATTTTATTTCACTTTTGCAAAGGAAAATGTACTTAAGGAGCACACACAGAATGACCTGGAAGGTGAGGATGCAGCTGCCTCTGTCTGTCAGGCTGCACCAAAAAAAAAACCAAACCCAAAACCTCCTTCTTGAGGAGAAGAATCTAACCAGTGGTCCCAGGAGCAGTTTGTTTCAGCAAGCATTTCTCAATCCTGTGCACTGGAGCAAGAAAGAAAATATTCCTGTTTCACAGCCTGCCCTGGGGGGTGCCAAACAGAACCCCAGAATCATTTGGGTTGGAAAGGAGCTCTGGGATCATCAAGTCCAACCCTTGATCCACTCCCCCCGTGGTTCCCAGCCCATGGCACTCAGTGCCACATCCAGGCTCTTTTGAAATAGCTCCAGGGATGGAGAATCCACCCCTTCCCTGGGCAGCCCATTCCAATGCCTGATGAGCAGCGTGCCCTGTGCAGGGATGGGATGGCACTGGGATACATCCCAGGGACCTCAGCATCCCCACCCATCTCCATCTCAGGTGCTCACTGGGGTCACTCTTCCAGGCTGAGCACAAAATCACAGAATCATAGAATGGTTTGGGTTGGAAGGCATTTTAAAGCTCATCTTGTTCCAGCCCCCTTGCCATGGGCAGATACCCCTCCCACAGCCCAGGTTGCTCCAAGCCCCATCCAACCTGGGCTGAGACACTGCCAGGGATGGGGCAGCCACAGCTTCCTTGGGCACCCTGGGACAGGGGCTCAGCACCCTCACCCCAAACAATTTCTCCCTCCATCTCCCCTCTTGCAACTGGAAACCCTTCCCCCTCCTCCCATCCCTCCAGGCCCTTGTCCAAAGTCCCTCCCCATCTTTCCTGGAGCCCCTTCAGGCACTGGAAGATGCTCCAAGGGCTCCCTGGAACCTTCTCCCTTCTCTTCTTCTCTTCTCTTCTCTTCTCTTCTCTTCTCTTCTCTTCTCTTCTCTTCTCTTCTCTTCTCTTCTCTTCTCTTCTCTTCTCTTCTCTTCTCTTCTCTTCTCTTCTCTTCTCTTCTCTTCTCTTCTCTTCTCTTTTCTCTTCTCTTCTCTTTCTCATTTCAGTGGCTCCTCTGGACACCTTCCAGGAGCTCTGTGTCCTTCTGCTGCTGGGGACTCCAGAACTGGACACAGGACTCCAGGTGGGGAGGGAGCATCAGAGATTTTTATTTCTCATCTTATTACCATGGAAGCATCTCCCAGTTTGTCCTTCCTGCCGCAGCTTTGTCAAACCTTGCTGTTTGTTTGGTGTGTGGTTGGTTAACACCAGGCTTTCCATTAATTTGTTTTGAACTCTAAAAATACCACCACAGAGCCATAAATTAACCATTTGAGCATCAATTCATCTATTTTCATGTTATGAGCAAGGAAATCCAGGCTGTTGTGAACCATGGGCTGGCTCCCAGTAGCCCCACATCAAGCTGGAGGACTCCCCCTGACTATGTTCAGCTTTCTCCTCTGTGGCAACATCCAGCCCATGTCAGTGAGCTCTTGGATAGTGTTTTTTTGCCCAGCCTTCCAACCTTCTGTCTTGGAAAAACAGAAATTTCTGGCTGAGGTCCTTTGCAAGGTCACTGGTGCCTTGCTAATGCTGCTTAGCTCCTGATTTTCTTTCCTTGTTGGTTAAAAGGGTTGAAGGAAGGGGGGGATGTGCAGGTTCCTTGCAGCTTATCTGGCTCAGAAAGAGGGGAAAAAAATAATGAAGGTGGTGATACCTCAGCTTTTCTTCTCCAAGCTCATCCCTATCTTGCTTCCTTGCACGAGGTGTGGATGGATTCAAATTAGAGGAGGGGAGATTGAGATTGGAAGTTAGGAAGAAGTGAGACCCTGGCACAGGTTGCCCAGAGAGGTGGTGGAAGCCCCATCCCTGGAAGTTTTTAAGGGCAGGATGGATGGGGCTTGGAGCAACCTGATCTGGTGCCTTGCTGATGCTGCTTTGCTCCTGATTTTCTTTCCTTGTTGGTTAAAAGGGTTGAGGGAAGGGGGGGATGTGCAGGTGCCTTGCTGCTTATTTGGCTCAGAAAGGGGGAAAAAAAATAATGAAGGTGGTGATACCTCAGCTTTTCTTCTCCAAGCTCACCCCTATCTTGCTTCCCTGATGGAAGGAGGTGGGAATGGATTCAAACTACAGGAGGGGAGATTGAGATTGGAAGTTAGGAAGAAGTTCTTCACCATGAGGGTGGGGAGAGCCTGGCACAGGTTGTCCAGAGAGGTGGTGGAAGCCCCATCTCTGGAAGTTTTTTAGGCCAATTTGGATGGGGCTTGGAGCAACCTGATCTGGTGGGAGCTGTCCTTGCACATGGCACAGGGTTTGACCTGGATGATCCCTTCCAAGCCTGAAAATTCTATGATTCCATGAAGGAAATGATTCTTGTGGGACTCCTGCCTGCAACGGCTTGCAGGCCAATTGCTTGCCAATTAAATCATGAGAATTATTAGGTGAATTAGTTCATGTTTTCCTCTACTTTGTCTTTTTTCTCCTGATTCCTTCCCATTAAATCAGCTGCAGGGAATGTTGTGGCCACAGGGGTAGGAGGGAAGATGGGCAGAGAGGTTTCTCCCAAAGAAGGGGATCCATTCTATTTCATCCAGAGCAAGCATCTTACAAGCCCCACATTCCAGCTCTGATTATTCTGTGATTTATGGGGAGCTGGACAGGTTGAGGATTCCAGAAATCCAGTTAGACCAGATGAAAACTTGGCTTTGGGAAGGCTGGAGTTAGCCAAATTGATGGGGTACAGGGTGAAGACCTCTATTTTGTGGCTGGGTGCTTGGTGAATGACAAGGAGAGGTTATCCAGATGCAGGAGGAGAAAATCCTTCCAGGTCATCCCTAAATACTGAGCTTCAGCCTTCCTCCCCCATTTCCCTTTGCCTTTCACCTTGTGTAGAAGAAATGAGCATGGGATGGGCTGGAAACACAGGAGGGAGGTGAACCCTGACTGGTCCCATTCCTGGGTTTGGACAGAAATGGGACTGATGGTTGTTTTTTTGGCTGAGAACTTCAAGGAGAAGCTGCAGATGCCCTCAGGGTGTTATTTCACTCCCAAGTGAGGGTCCCTTTCCCTTCTCAGATCCTCTTCAACTGTGGAGCTCCATCAATCTCAGCCCTAGGAGAAGGCTGATAGGGTGCTGAGTGGCTTGCAAAATCTCCAGCCTGAAATATGCTGCTCTATCACTGCAAACAGAGCAAAATCTGCCTGTGGGGGTTCCTAAAATAAGGGAGAAATTGGATGCAAAGTTCTAATTTTCCCACTTTCTGGATGTGTGGAGGCTGGGTTGCAGAGCAGGACTTCAGCCCTGCTTTGTCCTTTCATTATTTGGTTATAAAATAAAAGTGCAGAAGTTCTGAGATGGGGGAAGGAAGAGGGGGGAGATGGAGGTCCAAGTGCAAGGTCCCTTGGAGGGATGGAAATTATGGAAATTCCTGGGTCTGGAATTATGTGGGGCTGATGTGCTGTGGATGGGGGACAGCTTCCCCTCCCTTCCATCTCCCAGGCACCTCCTTGCATCCAAGGGCACAAATGTGCCCAGTTTGTCACCGTGTTGCCCAGTAACCATGGCAACTCCCGGGGAAGATTCCCAGAGAGGGATGTGTTGGCAAAGAGCCCGGGGGAGGGAGGACACAAGGAGAACCAGGTGTTCCCTCTGGAATGTTGGAATGGGTTTCAGCAGCAGCAAAGGAGTTGCTGTCTCTGAAAGGTGGTGGAGGTGCTGGAGCAGATCCAGAGCAGGGCAAGGAAGCTGTGAAGGGATCCAGCAGAAATGCTGTGAGGAAGGGCTGAGGGAGCTGGGGGTGTTGAGGCTGGAGAAGAGGAGGCTCAGGGGAGACCTCATCACTCTCTCCAACTCCCTGAAAGGAGGTTGGAGCCGGGGGGGGAGTCAGGCTCTGCTCCCAGGCAACTCTCAGCAAGACAAGAGGCCATGGGATTAAGAATTTTTTCTAATATCCAATTTTTCAATGGAGCTGCCTCTTCCCCATTGGGCCCATTTCACATTTATCTCCCTAGTGCCACAACCAGGACCACTTGGATGTTGACTGCCAATGCTGACCTGAGCTCCAGCCCTGCCAGAGGAGGGTTAGGTTGGATATTAGGAAAAAATTCTTTACAGAGAGAGGGTGCTGAGGCATTGGAATGGGCTGCCCAGGGAGGGGGTGGATTCTCCATCCCTGGAGGTTTTGAAGAAGAGCCTGGATGTGGCACTCAGTGCCATGGGCTGGGAACCACAGGGAGAGTGGATCAAGGGTTGGACTTGATGAGCTCTGAGGTCCCTTCCAACCCAAATGATTCTGGGATTCTGTGTGTAAATGTCACAGGCAAAAGGCAGGATGAGGCAATGTGGAGAGCAGGGCACGGCTCTCCATCCTCTCTGCATATAGGTTGCCACTTCATAGAATCATAGAATCACTTGGGTTGGAAAAGACCTTGAAGATCATTGAGGATCATTGAAGATCATCTCTCAGCACCATGTCTACACATCTCTTAAATCCCTCCAGGGATGATGACTCCACCACTGCACTGAGTCTGCTGTGTCAGTGCCTGACAGCTCTTTCAGTGAAGAAATTTTTCCTAATATCCATTGTAAACCTTGCCTGTCACAACTTGAGGCCACTTCTCCCAGGCAGCTCTCAGGAAGACAAGAGGCCATGGGCTATGGGCTTAAGCTCTGCCAAGGGAGGGTTAGGTTGGATATTAGGAAAAAATTCTTTATAGAGAGAGGGTGCTCAGGCATTGGAATGGGCTGCCCAGGGAAGGTGTGGATTCTCCATACCTGGAGGTTTTGGAGAAGAGCCTGGATGTGGCACTCAGTGCCATGGGCTGGGAACCACGGGGGGAGTGGATCAAGGGTTGGACTTGATGATCCCAGAGCTCCTTTCCAACCCAAATGATTCTGGGATATCAGGGCAAACCATAAGCACTGAAACACACAGAGGATGTGTTTTATTTTTAAAATCTCCAGATTTTGCAAACCATTCTGCTTTAGCCTGGTTCTCATTGTGGGTCTCAGCAGACACCATGTTCCAGCCCATACCAGTCCTGCTGGATGCAAGACCAGAGTCTGGTGGTGGTCAGGTTTGGGGCTGTGCCCTTGGTCCAGGAGCTTCATGGACGAGTAAAGCAGAAGGTGAAATGAGGGGAATCACCAGGATTCAGTGGCTGTGCACACTCCAGTGGTAAATCACAGGATCACAGGATGCTTGGAGCTGGAAGGGACCTTTAAAGGTCATTTACTCTGCCTGCAGTGAGTGGGGACATCCTCATCTGGATCAGGTTGTTCAGAGCCCTGTCCAAGCTGACCTTGAATGTTTCCAGGGATGGGAGCCATCCCATGGGATGCTCTTGAGGTGCTGCAGATGTGTTCAAAGCTTCTGCAGGGAAAATGAAGTTGCCTCAGTGCATCCTGGCACAAAATCAGAGCTGTTGTGCTGCAACCATGTCTTGAAAGACACCCAGGTGTTCCTATACTCATAAAATATAATATCATAGGAAATGAGTAATGCTCAGTGTAACACCATGTGGAATAAGATATTTGTTTTCAAATTATGTATATAACTTGATTTTTCCTCCTCCTTTCATAGATTTAATTAATTTACACTAAACTCATTTTGCCTGTACAGAGCTGTCCATGTTCAGGTCTGGCCAGGGTCACTGATGTTCAGGGTGAAGTGACACCAACTTTCCAGATCTCTTTTCACCCCTCTGGTTTTTTTTGTCAGCTGTCATACAAACTCCTGTTTGGACAGATCTTTTATATCACTTTGGGATTACTGATCTCAGCATCACCCTTAATGAACATTGATAGGGACTCTCTGGAGCTGTAGAGACATCTCCCAAGACTTTAGAATACTGGAATTGTTTGGGTTGGAAGAGACCTTCAACATCATCTAATTCCAACCCCCCTGCATGGGCAGGGACCCCTCCCACAGCCCAGGTTGCTCCAAGCCCCATCCAGCCTGGGCTGAGACACTGCCAGGGATGGGGCAGCCACAGCTTCCTTGGGCACCCTGGGACAGGGGCTCACAACTTTACACTAAAGAATTTCTTCCCAAGTTCTCATCTAAATCTCCCCTCTTTCAGTATGAAATCATTTCCCCTTGTCCCACTCATCAGTGGGATTCAAACTTCATTAGTTTGAATGAAGTTCAACCAAGGCATCTCAAAACAACCTGACTTCTGTGCCTCAGTTTACCCAATTACAGAAATTAAAAAACAACCCCACAAAAAAACCCCAAACCAAAACAGAACACCCAAAAACACACACAAAAGAAAAAAAAACATACAAAAACCCAAAACCAAGCTGGCAGAGAGACTTATACAACTTCACAAAACAAGTCACAGACTCATAGAATGGTTTGGGTTGGAAGGGACCTTCCAGCTCCTCCAGTTCCAACCCCTGCATGGGCAGGGACCCTTCCCACAGCCCAGGTTGCTCCAAGCCCCATCCAACCTGGGCTGAGACACTGCCAGGGATGGGGTAGCCACAGTTTCTCTGGGCAACCTGGGTCAGTGTCTCACCATCCTCACAGCAAAGAATTTCTTCCTAATATCCAATCTATATGTCCCCTTTTCCAATTTGAAATCATTCCTGTCCATGTCCTTGTCCCAAATCCCTCCCCAGCTTTCCTGGAGCCCCTTCAGGCACTGGAAGCTGCTCCAAGGTCTCCTTGGATCCTTCTTTTCTCCAGGCTGAACACCCCCAACTCTCTCCCCCTGGCTCCAGAGCTGCTCCAACCCTCTGAGCATCTCCATGGCCTCCTCTGGACTTGCTCCAACACCTCCATCTCCTTCTGGTGTTGGGGACCCTAAAACTGGACCCAGCACTGCAGGGGGGTTGAATCTCACCAGAGCAGACTCAAAGGGCTGGGGTTGGCTCAGAATCCCAGCACAGTGGAGAGCAGCTTCATCCCCTCTGTACAAGCTGCAATTTGCCTTCAATATCCCCCAGATAATTTCAATTTCCAGCAGTACTTACTGCTGTAGTTGTTACTGACACCTTAGTGCAGTTAAAGAGGTTTTTTTAAAGGCAGAAAGGGGCCTTAGGAGCATCTTGTCTGGGTGTTGTATTTCATCCATGCAGTCTTGTCCCCTGTCCTTCACTCTCATGTGGCTTCATCATTTCACCTGCTGGCTCTGGGATTTGAAGAGGATCTTGACATATTGGAGAAGCAGCCTGAAATAAATGAGGAAGCAGTTCAGGAGAGGTGAGGGTTGGGAATGACATAGAGGGAGGAATTGTCAGCAGTACCTATGCAGATGGAACTGCTGGCACAGGAGCAGTTCTGCAGTGAATGACAAATCATGTCAGCAGTTGGGTTGCATTGAAAATCAATCAGTTCATCAAGCAACCACCCCAACCACTCAAATAAATAAATAAAATAAGACTGTGGGGCAAGTAATATTGGGAGATGTATAGGGAGGGAGTTGGCAGAGAGGATGTGACATCCTTCCACACGAGTAATGCCTCAGGTTGACTTTTTTATTTGGGTTTTGGCTTTGTACTTCCCTGGAACTGTGGTCCTGAGGGCATCCTGAGGGTCCCATCAGAGAGGTCAGGAGTGCAGAAGACATTGCAAAAGCTGCAAAGCACTGATGGTTTTGGGCAGAGAACTGGGTGTCACAGAGAGGTGATGGATTGTCTTTGCCTGGATGAAATGTGATGGTCCATTAGGATGCTCAAAACTGCTGTAGTCATGGTGAAAAGGAGCAAGACTTGAATGTGGAAGTTAGCAATGTCCTAAGTGCTTTGCTGGAGTGAGTCCATCTCTGGAGGTGCCAGCAGGGTGTCTCCACAGTCCCTGTCTTTGAAACCAGGAAAAAAAAAAAAAAAGTCATTACCATTCATTCCCTGCATTGATTTTCTGTCTGCAGTGACCTTGGTGCTGCTTGCATTTTTTTCTTATGGTCCCCAGGGCACAGGTTGGATCAAGCAATTACAGTTTTAATAAAAGATGACATTTGATTATACTATCTTGATGGCTTCTGCTGATCTTCAGTCATGACCCCACCACCCTCTCTCCTCCTTGCCAAACTCCCACTCCTTCATCCCATGTAGGGATCTGGTTTTTTGGAGCCTTTCCTGTGTTGGATTTTGTGTGTCATGGAATCATTTTGGTTGGAAAAGATCTTTCAGATCATGAAACCCAACCATTAACCCAGCACTGCTAAAGCCACCACTAAACCATGTCCCTCAACACTACATCTGCACCCAGTAACCCATCAGTGAGCTCAGGGCTTGCTTACAGGTGTGTGTAGATTGTTTTTTGAAGTCAAAAGCATCAGTACTCAATGGCAGAGGTTAAAATGGGACTTCTGAGCCTGCCCTGCCTGGCTGAAAACCTGGGGGAGCTTGTATGGATGTAGCCAACTCCATGTGGATACCACAGAGACTGATGGAAAAAGCTTTAGAATCAGGATTTGATCTGACAGAGCAGAGGGAAGATGGAGTGAAGCCAAGAATTACCCCTTTAAATTCTTTTAGCTTTGCTCTCAGCAGAGAAAAACCAACACTACAGCTTCAAGGCAATCATTTTCCCCTCCCCTCCTTCAGGGTTGATTATTCTCTTGGCTTGAATGCTAGGGTTTTGTTGTTTTGGGTTGTTTTTTTTTTTTGGTTTTTTTGTTTTTTGCAATGCAATATTTAAATACTACTTAATATAAACATTTTATGAACTGTTACAATGGGTGAATTATTGATGGGAGGGGAAGGAGTGCTTTTTTTCTGAGCCTTTCTGCTCTGTCGGTCGCAATAAATCTCAATCTAGGAGTGTGTTTAAAACGTGCAGACTCTTCCTGGGAGACAAGAACGACTCCTTCTTCTCTCTCAATTAAGCACCTGCTTAAAATGTTTGTCCCCAGCATATTTTATTTCCCAGTTAAGCTTGGAGCAGTGCCAGAAGAAAGAAGTATTTGCAGATCCATCTCATTTCCAAACGCAGATTCTTTACCTGGTGACTCCCGGAGGCTCCAAACCTTTGCTGTGGGCACAGATGTGCTTAGGAATAACCAATGCTCCTACCAGTTCTTTCCAGAAGAAGTGTTAAAAAAACAGTGCTTTTGATTTTTCGTCCTCAAATTTTGGTTTGGGTTTTTTTTTTTTTGCTGCAGGAGAGGTATCGTGGTGCTCACTTTCGTGTGCTTGCAGCTGGGTTTTGGCTGGGACTGCTGAGACTTGCAGAGGATTTGTTGATAGAGGGATATCTTTAGTCATTCCTGTATTAACAAGATCCTTCTTCCAAAGTGATTTATGGCCCCATTACAATAGCATTTTCCTCTAGAACAGGTATCTCTGGACCTGTGGGCATTGATGCAGAGTGGTACCAAAGCACGTGGTACATTTGCAGCATCCTCCGGATGCTCCAGGCTGGGTCTGGAGGTGCCAAAAGACCCCAAGATATCAGATCCCTGGGTGGTGACATCCCAATGGGCTTGCAAAACCATTTTGATGCAAGATGCTTCTGAAAATGGGAATGGTCTCAGAGTCTTACAGGTTTCTGGGGTTTTATCTCTGTCTGTGTAGCTCCTGGGGCTTTGCTTTCTGTGCACAGCATCTCTAAATCCCCTTTACTGGCAGCTGTGCACATGCCCTGGGATTTCCTTTCATCTCTTCTTGGTTTTAGTTCCCCAGTGCCTGCTTACACACAGGCTTCTTGCATCTGGGAGCAGAAAAACCCACATCTTTACTCCACTTTTTCCTTTGAAGGCAGCAAATCCAACATTTTGTGTGTTGTGCCTTCAGGTTCCAGCCACTCCAGTTTGCTGGGGAAGGGTCTGGAGCACAAATCTTACAAGGAGTGGCTGAAAGATCTGGGATTTTTATGTCTTCAGAAAAGGAGGCTGAGGGGAGAACTTCTTGCTGCCTAAAACTCCCTGAAAGGAGGTTGGGGCAAGATGGGAATCTGTCTCTTCTCCCAAGGGCAAGTGATAGGACAAGAGGAAATAACCTCAAGTTGTGCCAGGAGAGGGTTTGGTTGGATAAAAAAATTTTCTTCCCTGAAAGGGTTGTCAGGCCCTGGCCCAGGGCAGTGGTGGAGTCCCCATCCCTGGAGGGATTTCCAGGCCCTGGAGCTGTGGTGCTGAGGCCATGGGGCAGTGGTGGCCTTGGCAGTGCTGGGTTACTGGTTGGACTGGGTGATGTGAAAGGTCTTCTCCAGCCAAAATAATTCTATTGATTTTATGATCTCAAGGCTTCTTTCAGCTTCACTCCTCTCCTTCAAGCAGAGCAGCAGCTTGGGGAGAGCCTGCCCATCACCCCCTGGGTGTGAAACATCATTTCCCTGAGGTTTCAGTGTGCTCAGAGGGATGTTTTCAATCAAACACAGGGAAATACCTCTGAACACGAGCACCTTGGATGTCAGGACCCAGTCCCTTCTGCCTGTGCTTCCCTTCCAGGGCTTCCCCTTCTTTGCGAGCACTGAAGAAGCCCTTGAAAACAACCAATTAATTATAAAATAACCTCCTCCCACAACTTCTCTTCTCACCATTTCCCCTGTAAAGCTTTCCAGCACTCCTTCTTATCCTTTTTTATTTCATGAGAGCTTTCATGCAGACAGCCTGGTACCAGCAGTGACCAATAATGGCTCCGTGCCCTTGCAATGGGCTTTGTTTTGCCTAATTAAGAGGAGATTTCACACCAGGGCCATCTGCTCCAGTGTCTTGTGCTGTCTCTTTCCCAGACTCCCCTGAGACAGCTTTGATGGTCCCAGTATTTATTGATTTGGTATCATGGGACTCATCCTGTTCTTGGGAAGCTGGAGCCAGCGAGTCCATCCCGTTCCATCCTTACAGATGAGCAAGTGATGCTGAGGGGTTTTTCCCATCTACACTCATTTTCTTATTTCCTGTAATTCATCTCCTTTTGTGCATCCTTTAGGCAGGGATAGATTCTAAAGAAAGATGGGTCAGCTCCAAGCAGCTTGGACATGACCATGACACCATTAAGGCCAGGATTCTGCTCCCTCTTACACCCCTGCAGCCACTGGGACTTCTGCTGCTGGGTTTAAAGGTTTCCCAAAAAGCTTATTAAGCTTTGTCCTCTTTTCAAAGAAGCCTTCTTACCTCCCAGGTCTGCACCAAAGCTGTCTGCCTGTCTGCTCAGCCCAGCTTAGGCTTTCCATGGTGCTTTTAAAACCACCTTGCCCATGGCACACAGGGCAATTTCTATTTCCCCATAGAATCATGGAACCAGAGAATGGTTTGGGTTGGAAGGGACCTTTAGGATCATCCAGTTCCAACCCCTACATGGGCAGGGACCCCTCCCACAGCCCAGGTTGCTCCAAGCCCCATCCAACCTGGGCTGAGACACTGCCAGGGATGGGGCAGCCACAGCTTCCTTGGGCAACCTGGGACAGGGGCTCAGCACCCTCAAATTCAAGAATTTCTTCCTAAGATCTCATCTCAGTCTCCCCTCTTTCAACTTGAAAACAATCTCTCTTGTCTCACCCCTCCATTCCCTTGCCCAAAGTCCCTCCCCAGCTTTCCTGGAGCCCCTTCAGGCACTGGAAGATGCTCCAAGGTCTCCCTGGATCCTTCTCCTCTCCAGGCTGAACACCCCCAACTCTCCCCCTGGCTCCAGAGCAGAGCTGCTCCATTTCTCTGAGCATCTTCATGGCTTTCTCTCAGCTCACCCCAACAGCACTTGCTCTGGGGACCCCAGAACTGTTTCCTCCATCTTTCCTCCCTAGGAATTCTGTGTAGCTCAAGCAAGCTCTGGAACAAGAGCTCTGCACATTACTCTCCACAAGCACAAATCAAATTTACATCCAGATTTTGCAGGCTTTGAAATAAGACCCTATTAATGTAAACACTGGAAAATCCAGCTCAGCTTTCCCTGTGTTCACTAATCCTTTCTCTTTAAGGTCCTTGATAAGCCTGAGCTCTCTTCTTTCATCTCCATAATGACAGAATCACAGAGTGGTTGGGGTTGGAAGGGATCTCTGGAAATCATCCTGTCCACCTCCCCTGCCAGGCAAGGCTCACTTAGAACAGGTTGCCCAGGGAGCATCCAGGTGGATTTGGAATATCCACAGGGATGGAGCCTCCATCACCTCTCTGGGCAGCCTGGGCCAGTTCTTTGCTACCCTCATAGCAAAGAAATTCCTCCTCGTGTTTAGATGGAAATTCCTGTGTTCAAGTTTGTGCCCATTACCCCTTGTCCTGTCACTGAGAACATCCTGGCTCCATCCTCCTGAAACCCATCCTCAAAGTATTTATAAGCACTGATGAGATCTCCCCTCAATCTTCTCTTCTCCAGGCTAAAAAAACCCCAAGCCCCTCAGCCTGTCCTCATGGCAGAGATGTCCCAGTCCCCTGATCATTGGAATGGGCTCAGGTCAGTTATGATTCTTCCATAAAGAATCATAAAATAAAATAATTAAATTAAATTATTAGATTTAAACTTAATGAAATAAAATCATTAAAATTCATTAAAACAATTAAAACAAAAAAACTAAAGTAATATTCAATGAGTACATTGCACAGGAAAGCATACAAGGGAAAGCAGAATTCAGCCCTGTCAAAATATGTTAAGAAATTTAAATATTTCAGATTCAATATATATATATATAGATAGATAGATAGATAGATAGATATAAAATCTTGTAAAGAAATACCAGGACATGAAATAGACACACACAGGGACATGGTACAGGTTCATCTTGCATTCATCCATGTCCTGTATTTCATTATTTGGGGCTGGGCAGTGGCCACACTGCCTGTGTCCCACCTCTCTCCTTGTGTTACACCCCTGGGGCACAGGGGACATGGCAGAGCCATTTCTTGTCAAATATTCATCATGTTGGAGCTGGTGGATTCAAGGAATTTTGTGGAAAAAATACCTGGACCTGGTAGGAAACCACCAACCCATCTGTGGTAGGGATGCCCCCATGAACGTGGTAAAGTCTCATGGATTTGAATTCCCTTTTTTTTTTTTTGAGAGGTAGATATTATGCCTCCAGAGCTTCTCTAGATAAGATATTTTTGTTCTATAGCTGTTGGGTTTTTTTAATAACATGTGAAACACTTGCTCAGGGTGCCAAGAGAGGTGGTGGGGGCCCCAGCCCTATAGACATTGTAGGCTTGATGGAACTTCGAAGCTGATGTAATTAACAGCATCCCTGCTTAAGGCATAGATGAGCTTTAAAAGTATCTTGCAACCTGCTGCATTCTATGATTCTGTGATTCTGTAATTCTAATTTTACTTGGAAGGATGGCTTGGAGCCTGAGCATGTGTGTGCTTAATTTCACAGGTGATATTTAAGTTTGGAAGCTCTGAGTGTCAGGTCACTGAGGGGTTTGGTTGTTACTACACTAAGATTTCAGTGGTCCCACAAAAAATCAGAGGTCATCCTGGTTACAATTTGGCCTGTAAGCTGAGCTGCAGGTTTAGACCATGTCTTTACCTGCCATGAGCAAGACATACAGAAAAAAATAGGTTGTGTTTAAGATCTTCTTTGCATTGGGCTTTCCTGGAGTGTGGAACTGTTCCAGCCCAGTTCCAGCCCTTAGAGGTCTTCCAGTGCAAGGAAAAATTTGAATACCACACATTCTGGGCCCTAAATTTGCCATAAGGCTTGATTTACTCCTCTTGTTCCTTAATGCCTCATCCACAAATCTTCATGGGGTTCTTCATCCATGATCTCCCTTTTCCTACCATTTACCTTGGTGCCAGCTTGGACATGTCAGCCTTGTCACTGGGCCTTCAATGAAAGCCTTTACCAGCATTTCTTTCATATATTAACTGAAACTGAAGCTGGGACTAACCAGTCTCTTCATTTTCCATGTGTACCATTAAGTCCTAGGACCCTGGATGCTCAATCAGCACGTGGAAGATGCTCAGATACAGTCCCATAGTAGCTACTACAGTGAGGAGCAAATAATGATGCCCCAAGTCATTAATGTGGTGGCAAAGCAATAGCTGCTATTTCAGTTTCACAGGGTTCCTCCTCCTCCTTTCCCCCTTTTGACTGCTGAATCCATTTCTGCTCCTCTGTCAGGCTGCACAATGAGACTGTCAGGCAGAACAGAAATTAAATCAAAGAGCAACACTAATTTTAAGCTGCATTAGAAGCACAGAAAGGAGGGAAGGGATGGCTCCCTGAAGGGAGCAGAAAAGCCCACAAAGAACACAAAAGAGCTCCTGTTTCATCTCAAACAGCCATTTCTTGGCCTTCCTTTGGTGAGACCCATCCTTCTGCAGCTGTGATTTGGGGGAGAATTGAACAAATTCAGACAAAAATTGTCCAAAGCATCACCCATCTCCATCTTCATGGAGAATCTTGAGGTTCCTATGAGCTGCAGCAGCACTAAAGCATCCTCAGGCTGGAGAAGGGGCAGGATGTAGGGAAGAGGAGCTGGCAGTGAGCTCAAGAAGCTCCACATCAGAGCTTTCAGGAACATCAGGACAGGGAGGTTTCTCCAGCAGAAAAAAAACATTTTTTTCATGAAAACCCTCACTTGGGTTGGGTCACCCAAGGTTGGGTCACCACCCCTGAAGGTATTTTAAAGATATATAAATGTGCTGCTTAGGGAGATAGTTTAGTGGTGGACTTGGCAGTGCTGGGTTAATGGTTTTGGTGACCTTAGAGGTATTTTCCTATAAAAATAATTCTGTGATTGAACAGGAGGATGAATCGAGCACTTTGGAGCTGAGGTGCTGTCAGCAGTGCTGGTTGATGGGATGTCCTCTCCTTCATCTCCTTGGGCTCTTAATTTCTCTAATAGTCTGAGTTGTTCTGGAAGATGATTCCCTCTTAATTTCTCTAAGACTCTGAGCTGCTGTTCTGAAAGATTATTCCTTTGGATTCCCTCCCCATCCTGGATGTCTGGGATGATCTGATCATGCTATGAGGTTGTGAAATGTCATCACTTCATTTGACCTACAAAGCTCAGTTTTCCCCAGCCTTAGAACATCTTGCTGCACCAGTTCCTTCTCTCCTAAGTCATGTTGTGGATTCACAGAATGATTTTTGCAGCCAAGCTCAGTTTTAGGAAGGCATTTAGATCCAGATTTACATGTAAGGAGCAGCTTCACATGCACGTGCTGAAGTGTTTTGCTGAACTGAAATATTGCTGATATAATTCATCTTTCCTTTGTGTCTTCAGACACTTGAATTGAGGTGCTGAAAGCATCTCCTCACCAAGATGGATGCTGCCTTCTCTGTACCCTGTTGGATATTTCAATGAGTTCCCTGCACTCAGCATGAATGGCACTGGAAAAACTTTGGGCTTGAAAGAGCAGATTTCCCAAGGCTGTGATGTCTTTGCTAAGTCTTCATTTTTCCTAATACAAAGTTTTTATCCTCAAGGATTTTCCTGCAAGTCGGGGTTGTTCAGCCTGGAGAAGGAAAGACTCTGGTGTGACCTTAGACCATCTTCCAGTTCCTGAAGGGGCTCCAGGAAAGCTGGGGAGGGACTTTGGACAAGGGCCTGGAGGGATGGGGCAAGAGGGATTGGTTTCAAGCTGAAAGATGGGAGATTGAGAGGAGATTTTAGGAAGAAATTGTTTGGGGTGAGGGTGCTGAGCCCCTGTCCCAGGTTGCCCAAGGAAGCTGTGGCTGCCCCATCCCTGGCAGTGTCTCAGCCCAGGTTGGATGGGGCTTGGAGCAACCTGGGCTGTGGGAGGGGTCTCTGCCCATGGCAAGGGGGTTGGAACTGGAGGAGCTTTTGGGTCCCTTCCAACCCAAATTTTGGGATTCTAAGATGGGACACGTTCCCCACTGGAGACTTTCAACAATAGATCAGATTAAATCAATCTTGTGGGGTTGAGATACATCATCTCCTTTCCCCAAATTAGGATGTGGATCTTAGGAAGTCCTTCTAGCCCTACAACCATCATCAGAGAATTCCAGAATGGTTTATGTTGGATGGAACCTTTAAAGCTCATCCAGTCCAACCCCCCTGCAGTGATCAGGGACATCTTCATCTGGATCAGGTGCTCAGAGCTCCAACCTGACTGGAGGAGCTTGAAGCCATTCCATGTTTCTGTGACCTTAATGGATAAGTCCAGTTAATTCCTGGGTCTATACCTTGCCTGTAGTCATGCAGCTGGACATCTTGTCTTGCAAGGGAGTTTGCATGCAAGGGGAAGAGGCACAACTTGCAGAGGGTTCAGCTCTTTGGCTCAACAAACTCTTACAGGAGCACTTTGGCTTTCCTCACTTTTTCAGCTTTTTTCACCCCACCCAGATCTGCCCATGGCAATGCTTCTCCCAGTCCTGATTTCTACAGCACCCCATCAATAAAGATGCTTTTGTGTTCAAGCATCCGTGCCAGGAGCTGCTTTCTTTATTTAACCTTGTGGCAAATGATATCATCTGCTGGTTTGAGGTGGGGATGTCATCTCCAAAGGCTGCTTCTTTGTCTGAGAAACTGTGATTTCAGGAAGGAAGAGCTGGAGAGATATGGTTGATCCAAGGAGTAAAAAAGGGGACTAAAAAAAAAAAAATCTTTGACTCCAGTACATTGGCTTCATCACCTGAACATCCACTCCATCTCTTCCTTGGGCTCAACCCAGTCCTACAGCAAGCACTGTATTTACAATATTTTCAATATTGCCTACACTGCTGAGCAGTTCCCAGCTGCCTTTTGGGGCTGGATGTGAATTCAGGGAATATGGCAGCAAATATTCCAACTTGGAGACACTACCAAGGCCCTTTCTCAGTGGGTGGAGAGGATCTGGATCACCTCTATGATCCAGAGGAGATCATAGAATCATAAAACAACTTGGGTTGGAAGGGACCTTCAAGGTGATGCAGTTCCAACCCCTGCATGGGTTGCTTTCTTTATTTAACCTTGTGGCAAATGTTATCATCTGCTGGTTTTGAGGACAAGGGGGAGAACAGACATCCAGGCTGTTAAATTACATGTTAGCAGAGCTTCCACCTGGCCCTGACCCAATTTCTGTGGGTGAACACAACATTTACAGCTGAGTTGTTTCTGCAGCCATGCTCAGAACCAGCAGGCTGTGATCACCCTGGGAACTTTCCCAACAGCCTGCATCAAGTGGCTTCATCAGTGACCCCAACATTGAATTCCCCACCTTTACAGGCTGTAGCACAGCAGCTTCTGTAAGGAATGACCACCGTGTGTCCCTTCCTCAGCAGGACCCAAAAACCTTGGAGGATCAAGAGCAAGGCAGAGGTATAAATCAGGACATCTCCATGGGGTTGTGATTCCCATCCAGAGGGTTCCTGAGGTCTCATTGCTCTTGGGTATAACCTCTTTTCACACCTCCTGATGGATCTTCCCCCTTTTCTTTTGGCATTTCTGCAGTGGGATCTCACAGGGTTATCTTCCAGAGAGTCCACACCTTTCCTTTTGGGGCTTTTCAGGCCTTGAGTGGTAGGGAGGGCTGTGGGCTGCTGGGCTGCAGCAAATGCTAATGGATTTCATTTATCTGGTTCTGACTCCCAGACTGATTTGGGTTGGAAGGCATTTTAAAGCTCATCTTGTTCCAGCCCCCTTGCCATGGGCAGGGACCCCTCCCACAGCCCAGGTTGCTCCAAGCCCCATCCAACCTGGGCTGAGACACTGCCAGGGATGGGGCAGCCACAGCTTCCTTGGGCACCCTGGGACAGGGGCTCAGAACCCTCACACCAAACAATTTCTTCCTAAAATCTCCTCTCAATCTCCCATCTTTCAGCTTGAAACCAATCCCTCTTGCCCCATCCCTCCAGGCCCTTGTCCAAAGTCTTGTCTTGTCTTGTCTTGTCTTGTCTTGTCTTCTCTTCTCTTCTCTTCTCCTCTTCTCTTTTCTCTTCTCTTCTCTTCTCTTCTCTTCTCTTCTCTTCTCTTCTCTTCTCTTCTCTTCTCTTCTCTTCTCTTCTCTTCTCTTCTCTTCTCTTCTCTTCTCTTCTCTTCTCTTCTCTTCTCTTCTCTTCTCTTCTCTTCTCCTCTCCTCTCCTCTCCTCTCCTCTCCGATCCCAGTATCTCCCCACCCTCCCAGTGTAGAATTTCTGTGTAATATCTCATCTAAATCTCCTCTCTTTCAGCTTGAAACCTTTACCCCTCTGCTTTCCTCATGGCTGGCACTTGGGTGGATGCTGCAGGCTGAGGAATGATGGTGAAGGCAGCAGTGAAAGGAAAGAGATGATCTTGGAGGTTCTGGTGTTTACTCTGAAGTCCACAAAGTGAACTTTTGTGTGGCAAAGGTGCCACTTAGTCTGAGCATGGGGATTTTTTTCCCTTTTCTTATCACACATGGACCTCTCCATGCTGCTCAGTGTCTCAGTGATCTGTAGTCCCTCATAGCTGGTCCTCTGAGCCATAAGCAGTGGCAGGATTTCTGGGCTTGGGGTTGTTCATAGAATCCTAGAATTGGCTGGGTTGGAAGGGAGCTCAGAGCTCATCAAGTCCAACCCTTGATCCACTCCCCCCGTGGTTCCCAGCCCATGGCACTCAGTGCCACATCCAGGCTCTTTTGAAAGAGCTCCAGGGATGGAGAATCCACCCCTTCCCTGGGCAGCCCATTCCAATGCCTGATCCCCCTCTCCATCAAGAAATTCTTTCTCATGTCCAACCTAAACCTCCCCTGGCACAACTTGAGACCATGGCCTCTTGTCTTGCTGAGAGTTGCCTGGGAAAAGAGCCCAACCCCCCCCTGGCTCCAACCTCCTTTCAGGGAGTTGGAGAGAGTGATGAGGTCTCCCCTGAGCCTCCTCTTCTCCAGCCTCAACACCCCCAGCTCCCTCAGCCTCTCCTCATAGGATCTGTGCTGGATCCCTTCACCAGCCCAGTTGCCCTAGTCCTCCCACAACTTGGTTGCTCTCTCAGCTCCTTGACTTTCTGCAGTGTTCATCATCACCTTCAGTCCTGTTTTTGTGACATTTTAGCCCTGGCAGCACATGCAATAATTCTGCCTCCTTGGAAGGCCATGCTCCATGGCCCTCAGGCAATTCAACATCCATCATTTGTGAGCTGCTGACTCAAGCATCTTTTAGAAATGGATCACAGCAGGGTTCTGCTCTGCCAAATGACTTGACTTCATCCTTTTGGGTACATTAATCCTGCTCAGAACCTGCTCTGTTGAAGGCTCAGCACTTTCCTCCCCCTCCTCCTCTTCTATGCTCTGCTTGATGGGCCCTAACCAGGGATGTCCAGAGATATTTTTCCCTCTCTATCCTACTCACACTTATTCCATTGTTCATTATCCATGTGTCAGATTCATGCATTGATGTACCCCATTAATTTAGGGTTTGGACATAATTAGATACAGCCTCATTTGAATATATATATTTATATGTGTGTGTTTCTATGTGTGTATATATTCATTATTGGGAAAAAAAAAATAATCTGGGGCACCAGGAGCTTCATGGTACCATTCATGGGCTCAGTGGAGCTTTACAGTAAATGATTGTGTAGAGGATAAGGGTGTGGGCATTAGAGGATAAAGCTGCCATTAAGTTGGAGACAACTTGGACAATGAGGGGACAGTTCTGCCACTTGAGGTGACAATTTTCTGTGTTGGAAAAGAGCAGGAGATGGTTGGAAAAGACCTGGATAACCAAGAGGGGCTGGGGGGGGAGATGGGATGAAATGGCTGAAGGGGTGCAAAGGGCAAATTGTGCTGCAGAAACGTGTCACAAGCAGAATGGAATCATCCAGATCCAGGATTTGGGAGTTATTTATCTGGGAGAAATAATTCCAAATAACACTTTGCTGTTGCCCAAGGGACCTCAGCACGGGGCAATGTCCTTTTAGTGCTGAAAATGTGTTGGGAGTCATTTTTTGGCTCTTGCAGAACAGTACCCATTGATCAGGCTTATTTTTAAAATTAATTATGTTTGCAGGAGGATCCACAGCCTGTTTATATTGTTATTCCATTCCCAATGGAATTTTCACATTAGGAAAGAGCCTTAGGATGGAAACCTGTGCAGACTTCTCCTATCAGAAATCCTTTCTGAGCAGCATTTGCTCACAATCCAACAAGTTCATTATTTTCTGGCTGATTATGCCAGGACCAGGCATCCAGAGGGAGATGGGAGAGATTCCTGCAGGATGGAATAGCTCCTGCTTTGGCCCATATATTGCAGAGGACAGCTAAATGCTGGAGAGTGGTGCTAATGATCCTCCCAAGAATGTGTTACTGAAATTTCCTTTGATAGCTCTAAATAGTCTCAATATCCATCTTAACAGCCAGGACTTAATAAAATCTCATTATATCCTGGACTTCAGTGACCTTCTTTGGCATTGAGTTTCAGTGTTTGACCAGGCATTATCATTGCTTTTGGTTTTTTTCACTGTTTCATTTCACTGATCATCTCTTTTCCTGTGTTAAAAGAGAAAAAAAAAAGGGATCTGGAGAATATTTGAGAGCAAAAGATAATCTGTTCCAAAGAGGCAAAATAGTTTGAAAATCCCAGACAAATTTGCTACTTAGTTTGCCCAAAATATGTATTTTTTCATTGCTGTTTTGTTTTGAGGAATATTAAGGAATTATGTGATGTCCTGAAATCTTCCTTATGAAGCAGTTTGATGTTTTGCTTCATGAGGGGATTCATAGTCCCTTTGTGTTGTTCTGGAAAAAAAATAGGTTGGAACAGTTAAAGAAGCTGGGAAAGAAAGTTGTATTTTGGTTTTAGAATCAAAGAAACATTTCAGGCCAAACATTTCATAGAGGATTTTTTTTCTTTCAGTGAAAAATCTGAATATTTTTCAGTTTTTTCACATTCATCTCTTAACAACCCTTCTGTGTAAGACACCACTGTGATGTTCTTGGTCTCCCTTTTCTGCACCATCCTTTATGTCCTGTGTTTGCAGCAGGATGAGGGAGTTGGGCTGGCTCACTGCTGGGGAAGCTGCAATCAGCAGAACACATTTAGCATCCTGTGCTGGTTCTGAACAAACATAAACTATCTTTAAAGTCCTCCAAAGTAGGTGAAAGCTTTGAAGTGGTTAAACATGGCCTCATCTCCTCAGAATTCCCCTTCTTGGCTTTGTTTTGGCATCAATAGATGAAGGCAATCAATAGGGCCACACACCAGAGCTTGGAGCTCTCTCCCACCCCATGTCCCCTGGATGGGCTGAAGGAAGGAGGTGTTGAGGTCACCTGCAACCACCTTTAAAAATGCTCAGCCAAGGGGAAAATGCAATTAAAATAAAAGAACCTGAGTGGATGAAGCCCTGTGCAAGTGTGGCGTCCACTGATAGATGTGGCATCCATCCACTGGGCTTTGATGGATCTAGAACAGGCCAATGCCTCCCCAAGATATCATCTAATAAGGTCTGCTACCTATTAATTTGCAATTTGTCTGCCCCATTCTATGTTCTCATCAGGTCTCTAGGTGTCTCAATTCCCTTTTTCTCCCCCAGGAATTTTTCCTCTTGGATGTGGTTTGCAAACAGTCACCTGAGGCCTCACATTCTCCTTTTTGTTGAGTTTCATTTTGATTCCCATTTCAGGTCAGCGCCAGGTTCCCCACTGCTTTTAATTATTCTTTGGGATGAGAGCTAAGCAGAAAATTAGGAGATGTGTAATTTGCTGCTATTTCAGTTCAAGGCCTCTGTTTTGTGCCAGGATAGCAATTCTTAAACTCTTCCTCAGCAAAATGAAGAGCAAGAAAAATCCTTTCGATAAAGAATTACAGAGCTGGGCTGGTGGTCATCCATGCTCATGTCTCATCTTTGCACCATGAGCCAAGGTTTTTGCTCAGATTTTAGGTGAGATTTTTAAAAATTATTATTTTGTTGTTATTGTTGAAGTGCTGAGGGCCAGATTGGAAGGGTCTTGGAGCAACCTGGTCTAGAGGGAGATGTCCCTGGCCATGGCAGGAGGTTGGAACTGGGTCATCTTTGAAGTCCCTTCCAGCAATTTCCAGAATTTTTGTGATTCCATGATATAGGGAGGGTATCCATTTATAAAAGAGCATCTCAGAGTGACAGAAATATCCTGGAGCATCACTCCAGTTCCAGACAGCACAGTGCTACCCCAGGAGCTCATGGTGACACAGGACCATGTCAGGGGAAGTTGTTGATTCCCCCACTTTGGAAAATTTGAAGTCTCAGCTCAAAAAGGTTCTGAGCTATCTCACATAACCAATAAAATGAGAAGGGCTGGACCAGGTGATTCTGAGTTCCTGACATTTGATGATGCTATAACCTGGATTCAGGTCACCCTTCTGAGATGTGCCCCTCAGCCCTACAATCAGTAGAGACTCCCACACTGAGTAAGCCACCTCTCTCCTCATTTTGTGCCTTTTCATTAGCAAATTCAATGTTCCTGGCACTTAAAAGTAGTAATCCAGGCTGTGAGGTGACTGGCACACTCTTGCTTATATTTTTGGCTCAGGTAACCAGTACTTTTCCAAGCAATTGCTGGGCTGGGCTCAGGAGCTGGCACACTCCAAGGGCAGCTCCCAGTGGGCTGTTTTCCCTCACTCATTTGTGGTGGGGACAGAGAGAATTAAGAATTTGTATTTTGGTGTTAATTGACCATGGTAAGTTGAGTATCTGGGCACTGATGCAATCAGCACAGAATAATCTGTGTCTTGTCTAATAATAATTTTTTTTTTTCAGTCTGTGTCTTGCCAGATGCATCAAAAATAGGCCCTGAGATCAGGGTGCTGCACCAGACATAGATGTAGAAAAAGGTCTGAGTTTTTTCTTCCTTCCACTGCTTCTGTATGCTCTGGAACTGTAGGATTGGGCATGCTGGGTACGTGGTCACACCAGTACCTGGTTCACCCCAGGTGTGGTAGGATTCCAAACGTGTCCCATGCTCACATGCTTGATGGGACCAGTTCTAGAGCAAGAGCTGGTGATGGGAAACCAGCATTTGCCTGAGGATTTTAGAATAGAATCCTAGAATCATGGAATGGTTTGAGTTGGAAGGGATCTTAAGTATCATCCAGTTCCAACCCCTGCATGGGCAGGGACCCCTCCCACAGCCCAGGTTGCTCCAAGCCCCATCCAATCTGGGCTGAGACACTGCCAGGGATGGGGCAGCCACAGCTTCCTTGGGCAACCTGGGACAGGGGCTCAGAACCCTCAAATTCAAGAATTTCTTCCTAAAATCTCATCTAAATCTCCCCCCTTCCAGTTCAGAACATTTATCCATCCTAAAGGAAAGCTCATCTTGGGAGGCTCATAAATTCAGAACCTTATACATTGTCAGGTTGTAAGGGACCTCAAGAATCATATTAATATTTTATTAATATCTTCTATTATTATTGTTTATCTGAGCTGTCCCAGCACCCCATTGAGCTGAGACTTCAAACTTTCCAAAGTGGGGGAATCTCCCCTTCCCCTGGGAGACCATTCCAAGCTCTGACTGTCCTCAGGCTGAACAATTTTCCTCTTGTGTCCCATCAGAACCTCCCCAGGAGCACCTTGTGCCCATTGCCCCTTGGCTTCTCCATGGGACTCCATGGGAACAGGGAATCTCCAGCTCTTTGTAGCCCCCTTTAAGAACTGGAGCATCATAATAAGGTCTCCCCTAAACCTTCTCTTCTCCAGGCTGACCAGACCCAGCCTCTCCTCCTATGCCAGCTGCTCCACTCCTCTGATCATCCTCATAGCTCTTCTCTGGCCCCTCTCCAGCCTGTCCCCATCCTTTTTGTACAACAGGGACCAAAACTGAACACAAGACTCCAGGCTCAGGGTTGTCAGGGGTCCTGAGCTGAGTGTCAAGGAGCTGAGTACCTCCCAGAGTTGTTATGTCTTCATTAAGACCAGGAAAGCAAAGATGGAGAAGAGAAATTCTTGCTCACTTTTTAGCAGTCAGATGAGATTGGTTGGTGCATTAGCAGCCCAGCTCCATTGCACCATCTCTCTCTTCATCATTTCAGCAACCAAGGCATAAGAGATGCCCTGGAAAATGGCATAGGAGATGCCCATAGGAATTGCTGACCAGCAGGTAGCACCAAGCTTTTCTTCTCTCTCTTTTCCCCACCTCACATCTGCCTTTTCTGCAGAGATCACAGGTGTGTCAGGGCACAACCCATCTTTTTCTTCATGTTTGTTTAGTCCAGCACCTAATGAGGTTGCCAGGAACCATGGTAACAAGTAAAATCCTGCTTCTTCAAACGTCACCTCCATAAAACCAGGATTTTTTGAGCAGCAGGATAAATAAATCCTGGTTTGTGTCCCCTCTTTTAATTCCAGCCCCTACATGCATGGTATCAGAGCCTCCATCCTTTGTCTCTGGTTCTGTAGATGCAACCTGTGCTTGGGTTTGCTGATTGACCTGGTGGTCCCTGGCTCATTGTCCAGCCATCCTCAGAACTGGTGAGAAAATGCATTTTAGCTCTCTTGCCCTCAGCTGAAGAACATCATTTGGATGTTCCTCCTGACTGATTTTGGGGAAATATGTTGTGGTTGGTCCCACTCCCTGCCATGGTGGGGTTGGAACTAGATGGTCTTAGGACTGGGTTAGGAACTGGCTGGAGGGCTGGGCCCAGAGAGTGGTGCTGAATGGGGCTGCATCAAAATGGCGGCTGTGGTGTCCCCCAGGGATCAGTGTTGGGCCCAGTACTGTTTAATATCTTCATTGATGACTTGGATGAGGGGATTGAGTCCATCATCAGCAAATTTGCAGATGACACCAAGCTGGGGGGGAGTGTTGATCAGCTGGAAGGCAGGAGGGCTCTGCAGAGGGACCTGGACAGACTGGAGAGTTGGGCTGATCCCAAGGGGATGAGGTTCAACACAACAACCCCATGGGGAGCTCCAGGCTGGGCACAGAGTGGTTGGAGAGCAGCCAGACAGAGAGGGACCTGGGAGTCTGGATTGCCAGGAAGCTGAAGAGGAGGCAGCAGTGTGCCCAGGTAGCCAAGAAGGCCAATGGCATCCTGGGCTGGCTCAGGAACAGCATCACCAGCAGGTCCAAGGAGGTGATTCTGCCCCTGTACTCAGCCCTGGTAAGGCCTCACCTTGAGTACTGTGTTCAGTTCTGGGCCCCTCAGTTCAAGAAGGAGATTGAGGTCCTTGAACAGGTCCAAAGGAGGGCAACCAGGCTGGTGAAGGGACTCGAACACAGATCCTATGAGGAGAGGCTGAGGGAGCTGGGGGTGTTGAGGCTGAAGAAGAGGAGGCTCAGGGGAGACCTCATTGCTCTCTACAACTCCCTGAAAGGAGGTTGGAGCCAGGGGGGGGTTGGTCTCTTTTCCCAGGCAACTCTCAGTAAGACAAGAGGCCATGGTCTTAAATTGTGCCGGGGGAAGTTCAGATTGGATATTAGAAAGAATTTTTTCATGGAAAGGGTGATCAGACATTGGAACGGGCTGCCCAGGGAGGTAGTGGACTCTTTGTCCCTGGAGACATTTAAAAAGAGACTGGATGTGGCACTCAGTGCCATGGTCTAGTGACATGGTCAAGGGTTGGACTCGATGATCTCTGAGGTCCCTTCCAACCCAACCTATTCTATGATTCTATGATTCTATGTCTTTAACACCCCAACATCCCTTCCATCCCAAACCCAGGTTCTGTGATACTGTGATTTTCACTGCTGAGATTTCTACCTCTGCCACTGGAAATAGGAAATAGCCACTGGGTTCAGAAGTTGCTAGGGAGGAATCCGAGTGGCAGAAAGACACTGGTATTTAGTCCATGACTTTATTTCCTTTTACAAAGCAGTTGAATATAAGTTGTCCTCTTAGGAACCAAAGTGGGTCCTAGGGAGAACCTCTTATCTTCCAAGGAGTTTAAGATGAACTTTGGGTTTGTCAGTAATGTGTTCACATCTTTAATCCAGGTCTTAAAAGATGTTTCTTTTTCCTTTATCTCAGCTCTTCTGGCCAGAGGGATGTTTTAACAATGGACTGCAGAGGAGTAATGGGTGGATAAATGGATGACATTCACTGAACAGGAAAGGGGACACAGAGGAGCCCATTCATGCTTTGCTCATTCAGTTTCATCAAACAGGCAGCATCCCTTGGCCTTTGGCAGTGATAGCCAAGCCCAAGAGTAAAAGAGTGGGAAAGAGGGGGGTGTGAAAAATATACAGAGAAAATAAAAAGCAGATGTAGGTAAAATCACCACTAAGAAAGCATGGAGAGTTGGAGGTGGGATTTGGCTGATAGATTAAGATACCTCCATTTAGAGGAGGGAGAGATGAATGTGTTCATGTGTGCTGGGTGTTTGGATCCCCACCAGTGGAGATCTCATCAGATAACAGAGCCCTAAGAGGCATCCAGCTCATCCTAAAGCAGTCACCCAACGTTGGCATAGGGAAGGGCTCTCCAAGCTCCCTTGGCTGTGTTTCTGGTCCACATGGACTGCCAGAAGGGCTCAGTTACCCTGAAGATTTGGTGAGAAATTAATCTGAAAAGGAGAAAACTGTTGAAACCATCAGTTTCCTTGGAAGAGAAAGCTTTTCCCTGTCTTTGCAACGGGATTATGGGAGTGGGAAATGTTGTGTTGGATGAGCAGAGAGCTACACTGATCCTGCCCCTCAAGGGATCATTTACACCATCCTCTGAGGACAACAGATAAAGTTCTGAAGCCTAAACTTGCTGTCTGAGCTGGTCCTCTGGTGACCAATGAATTTTCTGTGTCTATATAGAAGCTTTCCTGAGCCTCTGGACTCGGTCCATGTGGTTATCTCCATAAAAGTAAAAGCTGAATATCTCCAGGACCCTTTTGTCAAATGTGCTTGAAGCTGATTAAGATGTTCAAAGCTATTATGGGAAGGGATTAAGTGGCAGTACCCTCACTCAAGAGTTCATTTCCCTAATAAAGCAGAATGAAAACAAAGAACACAATCCCACAGGTGGATGAGTGGAACGAGGCAGGAGGGACAAGATCTGCAACTTAGAGGTCCCGTTGGCTCAGAGGTCCTGAAATTAAGCAAAGGCTTTGATTTCCAAGGAAATTTCACCCCTTTGTATCACCATTGTTAGATAGCTCCTGGCTTGAAGTCTTAAGGATCTGAACACTGCCTGTCTGAGCATGATGCTTGTAAGGCCCCAACACACTTGGGGTTTCTCCATCCATAGTGGCAATTTTTAGAAAGAAAATGAAATAATTTGCTGCCAGACTAACATGATGTTGTTGCTCCTTTGGGAAGAACATGAAAATGCAGGGGAATGAGGTTGTGGTTGAAGTAGAATGTGTCCAGAAGGTGTTAGAAATCTTTGAAATGGGTTTGTTATGTTTTCTCCAAAAAGTCCTCTGTCCAAGAGAATGAAAAATGGGTTTATTTTTTGCATTCACAGGGGAATTCCACCATCAGCCAATAAAGAGAAGCCATAGCTCACAATACCTGATAAACTCTTCATTTCCTACTTGGTGAAAGTTTTATCTTGATTTATTCCTTTATGGAACTAACAACAGCTGTTGAGTGTAATTTGGTGCAATTTAGGCAAAAGGATACAATTCATTACTTACAGGAATGCATAAGTGGTGGCTGTAGAAAATCTTGGCAACTTTTATTCCTGAATCACCCAGCTGGGTTGCCTGCACGTTCATTTGCTGAGAAATGTCCTATGTTGAATTGCAGAACTTGTATTTTGATTTTCCTTTCTAAATATTCTTTTTCATCCTCTCTTCACGAGTCAGGAACTGTATGCACGTAGCTTCAGCTTGTAGAGACAAAAAAGCATCTAAACTTTCAAAAAAAAATGACATTTTCAAATAAATTTCACAGTCACACCTGAGGCCAGCTTCTCAGAGGGCACCTGACCATTGTCACACAAGTAGAAGGTTGTCTGGTGCCCAGGACTGCCTGGTTTTTATAGACCCAATTTCATTTGAGCTTCTCCTGAGGTGTCAATGAGGCTTAGAGGATGTGAAAAAAAACCTGTTGGGGGGTCACTTTCTTTGCCAACCTGACTGGATGTTCACAGACAGACCTTTGAGTGCTGAGCAACGAAAAGTATTGTTCCCCCAACCCCTCTCCTGCAGCTTTAATTCCTGAACCCTTTTCTTTTTTTTTTTTTTTCCTCTCCAGAAATGAATTCAGACCCTGGGTAGACATCAAACCCGTGAAAGCTGTAAAAGCAAAGGCCCAGTACAAGCCACCAGAGGAGAAAATGAACCATGAAACCAGTTACAGTGCTCAGTTCAAGGGGGAAGCCAATAAACCTGTTCCAGCTGATAACAAATACCTGGAGCGCAGAAGGATACGCACCCTCTACAGTGAACCTTACAAAGAACCACCAAAGGTGAGGAGGGGGAGGGACCCAGGGCCATCACTACTTCTTCTGGGACATGGCCAACACAATAAGGTTGGGCTGCTGTTCCCTTTTTGTGGGATTTGTCCTTTCCAACCATCAGGTGCACCTGAGGTTCCACCTTGGAGATGCTGGTGGATGGAAACCTGTATTGGAAACAGCCAATGTCTGCTTGCAGCCCAGAAAGGCAACCAAATCCAGAAGTTTGGCCAGCAGGTCGAGGGAGATGGTTTCCCCTCTCCAGTCCATTCTATTTAAACCCCTCCTGCAGTCCTCATTCCAGGTCTGAGGTCACCAACATAAGAAAAATAGGAACCTGCTTGAGTGCATCCAGAGGATAATCAGGGGAACAGAATTATCAGTCCTATGGAGAGAAGTTGAGAGAATTGGGGTTGTTCAGCCTGGAGAAGGCTCCAGAGAGACCTTAGAGCATCTGAAGGGCATATGGGAACAGGGCATGGAGTGATAGGACATGGGTCAATGGTTTTAAACTGAAAGAGGGAAGATTTAGATTAGATATTACAAAGAAATTCTTCACTGAGAGGGTGCTGAGCCCCTCTCCCAAGGGTTGCCCAAGGAAGCTGTGGCTGCCCCATCCCTGGCAGTGTCTCAGCCCAGGTTGGATGGGGCTTGGAGCAACCTGGGCTGTGGGAGAGGTCCCTGCCCATGGCAAGGGGGATGGAATTAAATGATCATGAAGGTCCATTCCATCCCAAACCATTCTGTGGGGCTGTGGGCTGAAGTACAAGTAGATGAACTTTGGAGGTAACACTGCCCTATGTCGAACTGTTAAGAAGTGAAGGTGGGGTCCAGAGGTGTTTGTGACATCGTTTCCCAGGTGGTTTATAGACAGCTTTCCCTTTCTCCAAAATTATGGACATTACACTTTATCCCAGGAACAACATGGAAAGAGCCAGGTGTTCATCTGCATTTCATTCAGAGATTTTCACAGGTTTTGGCAATAAGCACTTCTAGCTTTGATCAGATAGGGGACATGTGTCAAGAAAGGCCTGGGATGAAATGTCTTCCACCCTTCTTTTCTAGGAGCAGCAGAGGGTCTGCATATAAATAGAATCATCCTGTGCAGTTTTAGTCCTTTCCAGAGTTTGGAAGTCCTTAGAACTGTGAGGTCTGCAAGGGATGGAGGAGCTGATGGTTTCTCTTCCTCCTTAATTTTGATGCTGTCTTCCTGCCTTGAAAGGCTGTAGAAACAAGTGGCTGCAGGACATTGTTGTGAACTGTGCTCAGGTGTCTTCCACCCCAGTTCTCTCAAGAAATCTATTGTAGGAATCTCATAGGGACATTGAGAGGGCCTGCAAGAAAAGTGGGGATTTATTCCATCCTCATTGTCCTGAGCTTCATTTCTCATATTTGGAAAGAGAAACAATCCTCTCTGGGCTTGCAAAGCCCCTCTAGAAGTTGGAGGGCAGGACACAGAGGAGAAGATAAGTAACATTTGTGCCTTTTCTGATCTAAATCCTGTTTTCCCCCTGTTCTTGTGTCTCTCTTTCTCTCTCCATCTCTCGTGCTGTCGTTGTGTGTGTTGCCCTCTGTGCAGGTGGAAAAGCCTAGCGTAAAGCCTTCCAAACCAAAAAAGACCACAACAAGCCATAAACCCCTGAAAAAGGCCAAAGACAAGCAGATCACATCTGGCCGGGCTGCCAAGAAAAAGAGCGCCGAGACCTCCAACACAGCCAAGCCAGAGGACAAGGAGAAAAGTAAAGAGATGAACAATAAACTGGCTGAGGCAAAAGAGTAAATGTCACTGCACTTTCCTTTCTTTCTTGGTTTGCTTTTGGTTAGGTTGGGTTTGTTTTTTTTCCTCCTTTTCTTCCGTTCTTTCTTTCCTTTAATTATTTTTTTTTTTTAATTTTTTTTTTTTTTTTAATTTCCCTTTGATTAAATAAAGGCCACAAAATTAATTAGAGGCTTCTAATCTGCTTTCTGTTCTGATTGTATTAGAAGCTTTTCTGTTTTATTTCCGAGGAGGATTAGGGAATCCTTGTTTCTGAGGTCAAGTTGTTCTGCTTTGCCTGCACAACACGGCTCTGCACAGAGTGAGGGATGTGGGAATGCACAAGGAGGGTTGTAGGAGAGATAAAGGTGATGGATCAGCTGTGATGGTGTCCAACAGCCTGTCCCTTTCCTCAGGCTTGGTCCTTCAATGCTTTTGACAGCTTGGAAGAACCTCTCAAGCCATGGATGAGCTGTGCTCTCATCCCGTGAGGTTTTTTTTTTTGGGGGGGGGGTTGGCCATTGTTTGGTCAGCTCAGGTGAAAGGCTTTGGAGGCAGAGAGGATTAGAGGTTCATTTGTGGTGCCTTGGATCTGCCATAAATCTGCCAGAATCAGTGGTGTGGCCATGGGCAATTTTCCCTGGTGGGACTTGTGCTCCAAAAAACACCAGGGAAGGAGATCCTTTGCCAAGTAAAGGGCCAAATCCTCCCCCAGCCTAGCTGAGGGATTGTTTTAGCTGTGTCAGAGCAGCTTCACCCATCAACACCACTGAAAAACTCGATTTTTTTAAAAAAAAAAAGGAGTGAGGGAAGGTGCAGAGAGCAGTGAAGACTTCCCAAGCCTGTGGCAGGTCAGACTGGGTCATCAGCAGGTGGTTCTTCCCTATTGTTTTCCCTAGGTTATGGATCTTTTTAGTTAGTCCTGGTTTGTTTTGAATCTTGGTCTGCTTTCTTCACTTCTGGGGTGCCAGTAGACAGAGCTCAGTTTCAGAAAGAGGTTTAGTTTGCAGATATGACCTTCCAAAAGGTAGAAAGAAATGAAATTACCAAGGTTGGCTAGAGCTGTCAGCCCTTGTGGTTTTGACTCTACCAGCTGCTGGAGTTTGTGTTGGCTCAGAAGCATCCTAAGGGGGCCATAAACCAATTTATGGGATCCCCAGATTCCCTCCAGGCAAGATCTCAGGGTTTCAATCTTGCTCTTACTCTAGGAAACCCCTCCCTGTGCCCAGCAAGACCAGTTTGGAAGCTGTAAACACAGTGGGATGCTTTGGCATCAAATATGAACTGGCCTGGGAGTCTGGCATTGCACACCCCAAAATTTGGGTGGTTGAGTCAATGGAATCTGGGAGAATCTTGGTCCCAATCCAAACGTAGGTGTCTTAACTCCTGGAGTGGGTTCTAAATTTGTAAGGATCAATCTTGATGCCACCAAACTGAGCTGTTGGAGTCTCCTGTGGCAGAGTAGCTGCATGTCAGGACCCAGGGTTCTTCTTCATTTTTGCAGCTCAATGGTTCTGTCCTAACACGCCACCCACCTTGAAATTTCCAGAGAAGAGAGAGCTGGGAGGAAGGGAGAGAGAGATGGGAAGTAGGGCAAGGAGGTGGTGTAAGGGGAGAGTATCAGACTTGTGTTGTTGTAGGATGGAAGGAGGAAAGTCTTGCTGCTGGGATATTTTAGAGATGAGAAACCAGCTTCATGAAAAAAAAAAAAAAAATAGGATATGGGACAAAAGGGTGAGGAGTCCCAAGTTTTGGGGTCTCACCCCTTTTAGACGTGGGTCTTTTGGAAACATAAATGGGCTACAAGGCTGAGAGATTGTTTCCAAAGAGGAGGAAAGCTCTGTGGTATACAGATAGTGACATTTGCTGGCCTTAGTAATGAATAAATGCCAAGTTCAGTGTATTGTGTGGTGTGTCCCGTTTGCCTTGTGCTGACAGCCTAAAGCTTTGAGTATAAGTAAGTGTAGTGTTCTGAAGTCAGTGGTGTATTTCCAAGCTTAGCTGCGTTAGAACTGTGTGCTATGAGCTAGTCAGGTTGTGTATGTGGAAAATATATATTCATATATAGAAATATATATATATATTTAAACCTCCGATGTTCAGGAGGCAACCAGGGAAAATCCTCCAGGAAGTAAAACTGTGGAAATCTTTGCGAATGTGGTGCATTTTTTTTTTTTTTTTTTTTTTTTTTTTGATGTGCATGCTCCATGGAGATGCTGACCTGTCCATCTTGACCATTGCTTTTCTGAGTGCTCAGAAGCCCCTGCAAGACAGTGCAAAGCTCAGCTCCATCTCTCCAGAGCAGCTCGGCCCAAGGCTTGTGTTGAGCTGGTGGAGAGGAGCCCAACTCACAGCTCTTCCCACCCCACCTCACAAGGGACAACTGGCCAGAGAAGCTCAAGTTTCCAAGACTTGGTGTGATTCCTCGGCATTTAGGTGCTTCATCCATCTTCCCACTCCTCAGTTCTGTCCTTCCCTATCTCAGGAGATAGCAACAGGGTGAAGATGACGTGTCCCAGCAGGTAGAACATGTCAGGAGGACACGTAGGCAGTCACCAACAGCACCCAACAACCTCATTGTACCCGAGGAAAGACCATGCCAAATGGCTTTCCCAATTATTTTTTTAACCTCAAGCTTTGGATTCTAAGAGGCCACCATTTCACCTTGAATTCAGTGGGAATTTAGCCCATGACTTCAAGAAAATGTCAGACACGTAGGCAGTTACCAACAGCACCCAAGGTACTCAAGGAAAAGACCATGCCAAATGGTTCTCCCAATTACTTTTTGATCTCAAAATCTTTGACTTCTCAGAGGCCACCATTTCACCTTGAATTCAGTGGGAATTTAGCCCAGGGGTTCAAGAAAATGTCAGGAAGACACATAGGCAGTTGCCAACAGCACCCACCAACCTCACTGTCCCCAAGGAAAGACCATGCCAAATGGCTTTCCCAATTATTTTTTGATCTCAAAATCTTTGAGTTCTAAGAGGCCACCATTTCACCTTGAATTCAGTGGGAATTTAGCCCATGACTTCAAGAAAATGTCAGACACGTAGGCAGTTACCAACAGCACCCAAGGTACTCAAGGAAAAGACCATGCCAAATGGTTCTCCCAATTATTTTTTGATCTCAAAATCTTTGACTTCTAAGAGGCCACCATTTCACCTTGAATTCAGTGGGAATTTAGCCCATGATTTCAAGAAAATGTCAGGAAGACACATAGGCAGTTGCCAACAGCACCCACCAATCTCACTGTCCCCAAGGAAAGACCATGCCAAGTGGCTTTCCCAATTATTTTTTTAATCTCAAGCTTTGGATTCTAAGAGGCCACCATTTCACCTTGAATTCAGTGGGAATTTAGCCCAGGGGTTCAAGAAAATGTCAGGAAGACACATAGGCAGTTGCCAACAGCACCCACCAATCTCACTGTCCCCAAGGAAAGACCATGCCAAATGGCTTTCCCAATTATTTTTTGATCTCAAAACCTTTGACTTCTAAGAGGCCACCATTTCACCTTGAATTCAGTGGGAATTTAGCCCAGGGGTTCAAGAGTAACCAAATTTTGCCCAAGGAACATCATAAAGATGCTCAGAGCACCTTATCCAAGCATCTCCCTGACTCTCTATCAGCTCCTCATCATTTAGGGCCTCAGGGTTGCTTCTTCTTGCTGAAGAGCATCCATCATGATGTTTTAATGAAACATGCACAGTCAGTGGTCAGAATATGGCCTTACATCTCCTTAAGACATGAAATTTTGGTGGCATCAAACCACAAAGCTGGGTAGGAAGTGCTACCCAGGGGTTTGAATTCCCACTCTAGTGAAGAAACTTTCCAAGGGCCATCGAGCTGCCTCTTTTGGACACCTCTCTTTGAGTGGGATGAATGGCCCTGGGAAGGTTTCAACTTTTGCAGAAAGAACCTGAGAGACTGGGAAAACATCTGGAAAGACCCAAGAGACTTGCAGACACCCAAGCCTACAGTTTAGCTTTACCTTGAATGCCAGGAACTGCAGCAGAGCCAGGCCTCAGGGTGAAATCCTTCATGGCTCCACCTTCCACAGACTTTATGTCCATCCGACCCACTCAGGTTTTTATCAGAAAGGAGACCAAATCCCTGCCAGTTTCAAGTTCACTTTTGGACTTGTCAATCCCTCTGGGAAAGAGTGCTCTGCTCTTTTGTGTTTCCAGCTGCCACGATGCTGATTTTGTTGCACTGCTACTTCCTTGTAATATGTTTTTGCTTCCCTTGTAAAAAGAGAGAGAAAAAAATGGTTTTGCTTTTTTTAAAAGATTTTATTTTAACCCTGTGAAAGTTCCTGTGCTGTCTATTGCTTGCTTTCTCATTTCCACTGTATTGTACTGTGACTCCTTTCTGCAAAATGGTGCTAACTGCTGACTGAGCTCCTGTTTTCTGACTGCTTTGCACACTGATCACCTGCTTCTTCATTTGCAACGTGTTTATATATATATTTAAAAAAAAAACAAAAAAACAAAAAACACAACAAAACAACCCCCAAAACCACATGGCTCCCATGAATTCCACAAACTCTTGCCTCTTGGAGGCAGATAGGAAGTGTCTAATTAATATTTTGTGGCCTGGGTTTGGTTGCGTATCACGATTTGTCTCTTGTAATGTGTTGAGCACACCTCCTCGTGGTGCTTTTTCTCATTCTTGCTGTTGTGATGAGAGTCACACACCCACAGAACCACACACACACACACAAATTAATGTATAGCCAATTGATTGTGACGTGCTTGTGATCTTTGCTTGCTCAAAGGGTTTTTTTTTTTTCTTTCTTTCTTTTCCCAATGATCAATAAATGCTAAAGACAAACACCACCTCCTTGATCTTGTTTTCTCAATAAGAAGCACAGGCAAGGGAAAGAAATGCCCTTCCAGCTGTAATGATATTTGTGTTGCTCAGAGCCACCACCACCTCCATGCCTGTCCTAGGGACAACTGAGCTGTCACAACCTGACTCCCTTCAGGTGGTTGCTGACCTCAGACTGGTTTGAAAATACCAAGATGGACAGGGATGTGGATGGAGGAGGTAGTTGGTTTTTAATTTATAATATATATTTATTTATTTTATATATATATATATATAAAATTTTATATATATATACACTGTCTTGAGCTGAGGGCTGGTGCTGCTGCACCTTGCTCGTGTCCACCTTGCACTGGGTCAAGGAGCAGAAACCCATCAAGAGCTGGAGGGAGGGGATGTGCTGTGGATGAGGTTCCATAATAAAAACCCCCTTTCCCAACTGCCTACAGCTTTTGCTTTTGCCCCAAACTTCCTGACAGACCCAGGAGTGGGGTCAAGGGGCTCTAAAACCTCGCTGGAAGGAGGTGACAAATTCTTGGGTTGAGCACTTTCAGCATGCTGCAAGCCCAGATGTAGCTGAACAGGCATCTGGCAGTGTCTGTGGAAGTGTAAACCACTGATTTTATGTTGAAAAAAGCCTTGACATTCTGGAGGAAAGAATGGTTAAGAAGAAAGCAAGGCCAAGGGCACCATTTTATTATGAATGGAGAACCCTAATCTTTGTTTCTTCTTCTTTTTTTTTTTTTTTTTTTTTTCTTTCCCTTTTAATTAGCCCATAAGCTCCTTTCTGTAGGTGTGTTTGGTTTTTTAGTCATTCTTTTTCTCTTTTAATGGATATTCCATGAACATATCCACCAGCCTGGGGAAAACTGTCTGCATGGGGGTTGTGCTTTGAACTCTCTCCTCCAACAGAGCTCTGCTGACTTCCATGGAGCACTGACCTTCCTCTACCTTTCCATTTCCATCCCTGTCTGTGTTACAAATCTCTTTCTGAATTTATTCCACCTGTGACTACATCCTAATGGCAGTGCTGCTTTCTGATGTCCTGCTCTTGTCACCCTGCCTTCCTTCTCTCTTCCCCACCAGCTTCATCCATTCACTGGTCACACCTAACTATATGATCTTCCAAAATGTTCCAGCTGATCTGTAGGTCCAGGGATTTATCATTTCCCTCCTCCACAGCTGACACTGGAGAAAAATGTTAATTTCTAAAAGAGCTGTTGATGGGGCTTATTATCTGTGACAATCCATGTTGGCCAACAAAATGTTTCTCCCATCACACAAAGGTTGGGAGGCTGTAACAGGGATGGGTGATCCCTCTGCTCCCACTCAGCTGCCCACATTCAGTGTTGGAAAACATTCCCTCAGCATCCTGTTGATGTCTGAACATGGCAAAGCCTTCAGACCCAGAGAGGTCTTTAGACATTTCTAAGAGACCTTAGGACCTGCTGGGCTGGAGAGTGAGGTGTGAGGACCTGAGCTCCCTGGTTCCTTCAGCCATCCCTGTCTGAACCACCTCCTCCTCTCTCACTTCTTCATCTTTGTCCAGTCCTATGAGGACAGCCAGACATGGGAATCATCTCCCAGGGGAGGTGATGGATTCCCCCACTTTGGAAAGTTTGAAGTCTCAGCTCTATGGGACGCTGAGACATCTCATATAAAAATGATACTAAAAGGGTTGGAGCAGATGATCCTTGAGGTCCCTTCCAACCTGACGTTCTGTGATTCTATGAATCATTTGTGACTGGCACTGCACACCTTGTTCCAAGGGCTGTTGTGAGAATGATGTCTGTGCAAAGCACAGGGGGTGGGTTACTAACAATTAAATGCTTTGTCTTCTAAGAGCACCTAATGTGGAGGTGCTGGCTGGAGTAAAAAATTGGTCCCAATGGTCAATGTTGGTGAGGGGACAAGGAGGGGAGAAAAAATATTGGCATGATGAATTTAAAGAGTCAAGCCTGCTTCTCTTAGGGATGTGGTTGAGTGGGGTCTTGGTTCATGGTTGGACTTGATGATCTTAAAAATCTTTTCCAGCCCAAATGGTTGATTCTGTGATCCTCAGAGCATCTCTGAGTGTAGCTTTGCAGCAGTTGTCACTTTGCACAAGGTCTGAGCAGCCCCATGGGGGGTGGATGAAATGTTTCCAGTTTTAATCAGTTGCTTTCAAATCCATCTTGGGCTGAGGGCTCCAGCACAGGCTCCTGGAGACTTGGGTGGGTGAGGAGGTTCCTGCCTGCTGGTCTCCATCACTCCCTGCATCAGACAGGGCTTTAAGTGCCTTGGGCACAGGACTGAGATTTACTGATTTTGCCACCTAAAAGTCTCTGAGCTTCCTTTGAAAACCTCAGTTATCATTATTACATTCCTGACTTGTAAAGGAGGGTCAAAGGATGACTTTGGAGATTTCATCAACAAGGGCAACCTTTTGTGTTGCAATATCCTTTGGATTTAGGTTTTATTTAGGGTTTACTCGGAATTGTGCCAGGAGAGAAAGGGACTTTTCAGCAAGCTTTGTCATAGCTGGTACCTCCCAGCATGCAAGGAGTAACCACCATTCCCAGCAGCAACATCAAGGAAAGAAGAGGAAGCTCTAGAGGAAGAAAATATTCCCTGATACTCACAGGATGCCATGGCTGAGCACTGAGAACATTTATCTTCTGCACAGCTGGAAAATATTGTGATGGCCACACGTGGGCTCCTGCTCTCCCTGTTTCCAGCAGTGTCATGGTAAGTTTGATCCAACTGGGGCTTTGACAGCCCAATTCCATTTGCCTTGATTCCCATGAGCTTTCCAGGTTGGGAGCAATTCTGCTAATGCCACTGGGTCTGCTCACCAGCTCAGAGGGCTGTGTTGAGGGGGACCGCAGCTCTGAGTACTTCAGGACCAGTGGTTTTATTGTCAACTATGGATACCTTGAAATCACTCTTCATTTCTGTTGCAGGATGCCTTGGGAACAGCTCCCTGATCATCATCATCTGGAGGAGATGTGAGCCCAAGGGTAAAAGAAAAACCAGCTGATGGATTGAAGGCATCTTCGTGCTTTCCAGAACCCCAGCTTTCCCTTCAGGGAATCTTCTCCATGGAAACCAACAGCAAGGACCAGCTGCCAGAAAAATGATGGATGAGGAGTTGTGGCAGATCTTGGCAATAAGTTCCATCCCTGGAGCAACCTGATCCAGTTGGAGGTGTCCCTGCCCATGGCAGGGGGGTTGGAAGGAGATGATCTTCAAGGTCCCTTCCAACCCTGAAAATTCTATGATTGAGATGTGAGAGCACCATTCCTTCAGTGTCTGCAGTTCAGCAGTGGGAGAGATGGAAAAGGGGAGGGATTTCTGAAACCCCCTCCTTGTCATCTGCCCACCTCCCAGCCCCACCTAGCTTGAGACATGCAGCTCTCTCAACCCCCCTGAGCAAAGCTGGGTTCTTCCCAAATCTTGGAGACCCAGAGCCCACCCAGAGCCCTCCCTGACTCAGAAAGCTCTGGAGAGCTGGGTCATGGGAGAGGCTGAGGAGCATCTTGCATGGCTTGTGGTGATGGGTTTCTCAGCACATGGTGGCCCTGGCAAATGGCTCTGTCCTCATCATTAAAGAGCACCCAGGAGCACTTGGTGGTGCCAGAACCCAAACATCAAGATAGGGAAATCCTGAGGATGGTCCCTGCTCATTGTCCTGACTTGCTTTTTGGCTTTGCTCAGGATTCATTGGTTAATTGAGGACCAGTTCAGCTGAGGCCACCTTGTTTGGAGCCAAGGGACATGAGCCAGCAAGGCACCTTTAATTTAATGACACAAGTTGCACTTTGGGGTCACAGGACAGTGGATGTCCTTGCCCCTGCTGTCCCTATTGGTCCCTCCCCACTCCCCAAGTGTCATCATTTCTCTGTCCCTGTTGGTTCCTTCCCATGCAAGCCCTGAATGCCCTCACCCCATCATCAGACCCCATCTGCCCATCGTGTTCCTTCCAGATCATTTCCATTCCACCTTCCCTGCCCCTTCTTCCATGTCTGCTCCCCAGCTGCTTCCCCAACCCTTTGCTTTCTCCCACCTCTCCTGCACATCCTCCAGGACATCCTGCTCCACTAGGGAGCTTCTCCTTTCCATCCTCCCCAAGTTACTGTCTCGTGTCCTGTCTCTTTTGGACTGTAAGCCTTTCTCTTTGCCTGTACCATGTGATAACACTCATTTCTTGGAATAAACAATACCTCACCTACTGCTGTCCTTTTTCTCTCTCCTTTCTTGGTGTGGCTTCAGTAGATGTGTCTTCAAGTGCTCTCTGTGTCTGTCCCTATGGTTCAGCTCTCTCCGTGGTCTTTTGGGTTGACTGTGCTCGTGTGTTTGTTCCCCTGGTAGTTTTCTTTTTTTTTTTTTTTTTGCAGCCCCAAAAATCAAGTTGTGTTGTCTTTGTAGGAATCTGACATGGCCAGAGCTGCATAACCTTCTGTCCTCTGCAGTTCTGGTGCATCTGATGGTGATGAGGTTGGCTTTTCTCCAGCTTTATGCAGAGATCTAGGCTGGCAGGTGGCTCAAGAAATGCAGCAGGTGAGGAGGATGAAGGAGAAATCTTGTAGCCCAGAGCAGAAGCAGCTGCTGGGAAAGGATCTACATTTCCCAGTGTGTTACAGAGAAGAGAAGACAAAAGTGTGGCAGTGGAAACCCAAACAGATGAACCTCCCAGGGGAAGGAGGAGAAGCTGGCCATGCTTCAGAGATGGATGCCCAGGAGGCTTTTTGGGGTTCAGAAGGTGCCCTGAACATCTGCTTCCTCCATCCCAGGCCCTGGACCCTTCAACCTGTGCATACAACGATTCTGATGAAATCCCAGTTGGCTTCTTGCTGCCTCCTTGTCCTAATTTCCTACCTGAACTCAAAAGTTTGGTCTGTGCTGGCTGGACCTATCAGTTCACATGAAGATGCTGCTTCTTCCCAGGTACTCCATACACAGAAGGAAAGGTGCAGGAGCAGCTCAGTTTCCCAACCTTTGCTGTGACCTTCACAGGTCTCAGGTGTGACACCTGAGTGAGTTTCTGAGCTTCTAGGATGGTTTCATGGGCTCCAAAGCAATTAGCTCTGAAGACCTGATTCAAGGCCAAGCTGAAGCTGGTTGGTGGACATGGAAGGGTCAAGCAGTGCTTGGACCCCAGGGCTTCCTTCAGTGCCTGTTCCTGTCCTTGGATCTTCAAGAGCAGACAGAAGAGATGAGATGGACATGGTCTAGTGGAAGGTTTCCCTGCCCATGGCAGGGGGGTTGGAACTGGATGATCTTTAAGGTCACTTCCAACCCAAACCATTTTCTGATGGCCTGATGGAAATGTGTGTGGAGCTCCAGCCCTTCTCTGTGAGGAGCCCTGAGGTTTCATCTAGGGCAAGAAAGCCCTGCAGGAGCTGGGTTGTGCTTGACAGATCCAGGGTCTGGGGATTTTGCTGCAGATATTGGGAAGAGTCAGTGGGAAAGAGGATCCCACTGTAGGTAATGCCCTGTGTCCTCTACTCTGTGCCACCACGACCTGCTCCCACCTGCTTTCACAGTGCTCTCTCCTCAACTCCAAGACTGAAAAAACTCTAGAATAACCAAAAACGTCAGTTTTTGGTTATCCTAAATCCCTAAATCAGATGCACAGATTTAGGGATTAGATAGTATTTAGGACAAGATTCCTGCATGCCACTGAGGTCCCTAGATGACCTTGGAGGTGCACTGAAAGTCTTCAAACATCTAAATTTCTACTAGCAGAGCACTGTAAGAATTCGAGGATCTGCTGCTTCCCAGGTGGGCAGTTATTTAAATTCTGTAGTGCTGAGCTCCTTGCTGATCACCTGGTACCTATAGGAGGTCAGATTTTACAGCCAGATATTTCCTTCTCCTTCTCCTTCTCCTTCTCCTTCTCCTTCTCCTTCTCCTTCTCCTTCTCCTTCTCCTTCTCCTTCTCCTTCTCCTTCTCCTTCTCCTTCTCCTTCTCCTTCTCCTTCTCCTTCTCCTCCTCCTTCTCCTCCTCCTTCTCCTCCTCCTCCTCCTCCTCCTCCTCCTCCTCCTCCTTCTCCTCCTCCTCCTTCTTTTCTCTTCTCTTCTCTTCTCTTCTCTTCTCTTCTCTTCTCTTCTCTTCTCTTCTCTTCTCTTCTCTTCTCTTCTCTTCTCTTCTCTTCTCTTCTCTTCTCTTCTCTTCTCTTCTCTTCTCTTCTCTTCTCTTCTCTTTTCTCTTCTCTTCTCTTCTCTTCTCTTCTCTTCTCTTTTCACTTCTCTTCACTTCTCTTCTCTTCTCTTCTCTTCTCTTCTCTTCTCTTCTCTTCTCTTCTCTTCTCTTCTCTTCTCTTCTCTTCTCTTCTCTTCTCTTCTCTTCTCTTCTCTTCTCTTCTCTTCTCTTCTCTTTCTCTTCTCTTCTCTTCTCTTCTCCTTCTCCTTCTCCTCCTTCTCCTCCTTCTCCTCCTTCTCCTCCTTCTCCTCCTCCTTCTCCTTCTCCTTCTCGTTCTCCTCCAGGGCCCACCCAGTCTTTACAAGGGATAAAACCTTCTCTGTTTGCTTAGATACAGACCCAGGCTAAAATTCTGCTGTAGCCTGAATATTTGATGGTGTTGCCTTTTCCAAGGGGTGTAACCAGGACCAGTTGTTAAGTCCAAGGAAAAGGGCAATTTTCAGGACAAAGACAACTTGTGGTTTTGTTGCTGTCATCACAGGCAACAAACTTCAATCCACTAAAGGCCACAAAGCCTTCAGAAGAAAGAAGTGACTTGCCATGTCCCATAACTTAATTGTTATTGCTGTTTGCCCAGGAATCAATGAGTTTGGATCTTCTGAGGAACATGAAGCTGCCAATGTCCTCCTCACCTGAATTTTCTGGGAAAGAAAGGACAGATTTCTCATGATTCTGTTTTTAAAACTGGCCCTTTGGCACCAAATTTCTGTGCACCTGGGGATATTTTGCTGTCTCTGAGCCACCAGGAGGGGATTTCTGCTGCTTCTCAAAGGCACTTTTTCATTTTTCCAGGTGTTGGATCTGTCTATACAGACCCATAACACCTCCCAAATTGGTAAAGTGCTTTGAATGAAGAGAATTTTACAGAAAAAGAGAAATGTCATCAGCTCTTTTTGATATGAGGCCACTGAAGCATCAAGACCTGAGTCCATGGTGTTCATCCTTTCTTGGGTCCCAGGCACCAGGTGCTGTTTCTGGGAAATGGATGGAGCCCTTCTGACTTTTCTGCAGCTCAGCTGTAACCCAATTAATGTTCTGTCACCTCCAGTCAATCTCTCTTTCATTTCTCACCTTCTCATGTCACTTTTTTAACCTCTTTTACCCCCAGGGGTTTCACCAGGCAATGGTTTGCCACCAGCATCCTTCACGAGAGATCTCCCAAGCTCTTTCTCTGCTTGACCAAGACAAAGATCATTTGGAAATGTTGCTGTTTCTGTGTTAGGTCTCATTGCAGGATCAGTCTTGCCTTTCAACCCTCTGATTTGCACCCACCCAGCTCACTCTTCCCAAGGCTGGGACCCAGGGCTGGACCTCTCCATGGATCCTTGCAGAGATCAGAGATCAGGGCTGTTCTAGTGGAATGCTCTCCAATGCTGGGTTGTCCCTGGATACCTGGGGTAAAGAATGTAATTACCTTCCTCTCACCCTTTAAAACAGGATTGAGCTTTAGTGGGAAAGAAAATGACACAATTATCTGGAAGAGGTTGCCCAAGGAAGCTGTGGCTGCCCCATTCCTGGCAGTGTCTCAGCCCAGGCTGGATGGGGCTTGGAGAATTCTGGAATTCTTCAGGGGAAGTGGTGGATTGTCCCACTTTGGAAAGTTTTAAGTCTCAACAGGATGCTGAGACATCTCATATCATAGAATCTGCCAGCTTGGAAGGGACCCATCAGGAGCATCAAATCCAGGATTACTCCGTGTGCCTGAGAGCATCATCCAGATGGATGCCCTGGAACTCGGGCAGGTTTGGTGCTGTGTCCACTTCCCTGGGGAGCTTGTTCCACTGCTCTAAACAATAATATCAGAAGGGTTGGACCAGGTGATCCTTGAGGTCCCTTCCAACCTGACATTCTGTGCTTCTGTGATTTTAATGCTGTGATTTCGATGCCTACGAAGAGGGGGTGGGGATGGGACACAAACTCTTTCTCTTCCAGAGGAATGGATTCACACACTCCTGATAAAAGAGACAAAAGATAAAAGATAAAAAAAAGATAAAAGATAAAATAGAGTGAATTAAAATCAGAAAGCACCCACTAGACAAATATACATCAGTTTTTTGACTGCCTCAACAGAAGTGTCCCACCAAGGCTGCTGAGAGGGGTGAATTCCCTTGGTGGCTCCAGCAGGGATTAAAGGAAGTGCTGACAGAGGGTGATTCCAAACAGTTTATGTTCCTCCAGGAGGAAAATTGACTTCCAAACTCTGTTCTGAAAAGCAGGGCAATAGCAAGAGCAGGGCTGGCCACCAGAACCAGGGAAGAGGTGACCCAACTACCACCTGGAGCATCACCTACTCGCTGGCACAGGAAAACCTGAGCTGAGCTGTGGTAGTTACTACATCTTCCCTTATTAGACCAGATGTAAAGGGCTGATCAGAGCAAGTAGTTTCACATCTGGAGCAGCTCCTTCCAGCCTTCAACCATGCCCATCCTTGTGTGTAAATGCCTTTGGGAATGTTCTCCACTGGCAAGGATGTGCTGGCATCTCCCACCTTCTCCAGAGATCAGGCAGCATCCCCTGTCCCAGCAGATGTCTGTGCATCACCAGGATGGGCCTGGTCTGACCTGAGAGTGGGGCATCCATCCAAAGAGGAGCTGCCCTGGATTTTCCCTTCATTTCTTGATTTCTGGTGCTGGCCTCACCTCATTCCCACAAGAACTTGTAGGTTGGACTCAGCACTTTTCCTATATTGAGGACACAGGGGAGAGGCCATGCTGAGCCCTGCCAACAGCTCCTGGTAGCAAATGTAAGCACAGAGGGCAGGAGAAAGGTGAGTATTTGAGCAAGAGTTGCCCTACCAAGGCTCTCCAAATGGTCCTGCCCCATTTTCTCTCACACAGGGATGGTTGGATCCATGTGTCCAAGTTGGGCTGGTTTCATGGGCCAAGGAGATGAGCATCAGCATCTTTCTCCTGGCCATGGTGTCACCCTACACAAAGCCAACATCAGGCTGGGGGAAAAAGGGGAGATCTCCAAAGTCCTTTAATGCAACCACTGTGCAAAGCTGCCCATTGAAACCCCAACCAAGCTTCCTCTGCCTCTCCATCTGCTTCCTGCAGCCTCACAGCTCCCTCCCTCCCCATCCATCACACCTCTCTCCTCACCCCTGGACATCCTTCTTCTCTTTCTCTCTCCTAATGAAGATTGATTCCCTCATTCCCTACAGGTCTTCCCTTCCCCATCTCTCCCTCTGCTCTTCAACAAGACCTGACCTTCCCTCCAGCACCCGTCCAGAGCTCCTGGCAACCTCAACCCTAACTCCCAGGCTTTGTTCTCTTATGCTCCCATCCAAGACAACCCCAGGTACAGAGCTGGCCCCAAAGCTGATCCTAAAACATCCAACACCTTGGTGCCACCATCATCTGGTGTCTCCTGGGGGCTTGGAGGAGAAGGGGTGCTCTCAGATGGGGGTTAGCATGTCTTAGCTGGCCTTGCTTTCCTGGGGGTTGTTCTAGCAGGGCCCCAGGTGCTTTCTGAGCACCCCACGAGCTTGGTTCCCCAGCCTTGTAGGGCTTTCAGCACCCACCTTGAGGGAAACTGCTTCTTTGTGAGACAACTTTACAGAGAGGTGCTTGTTTGCTGCAGGTTATAATCAATTGGCAAGCATTTTTTTTTTTTTTTTATAGCTGATGGGTGGGCCTGATCCTGGTCCCAGTGGAACCAGAGGCTGGTCAAAAAGTCAAGAGCTCCAGCTCTCCTAATCTGCTGGATATCCATGGGTTTGTTTGGAACCAGGACCAGGCTCCACCAGCCATCCTGAGGACATCCCAAATGTGTGTGGGGGCTGCTTGGGGTGAATCTTGGGTCAAGTTTCAACTCCTGGGTGGCATTTTTGGTCGTGCACCAAGTGATGGCTTGGACAGCTTTGCAATGATGCTCTTTCTCTCCTTCCAGGAGCCCTGAAAAAATCACTGGTGCTACAGACCAAGAACCAAGGACCTTAGTGCAGGACCAACACGTGTGAAGCTGAGCACTTTCTTCTGAGCAGAGGTTGGAGTAAACCTGTAGTCTGCATGAAATGTGTAATGTCTGGCTGGCATACAATAAATCTGATGATCAGAGCTGAATGTGACACTTTCTCTTGTCTCTCAAGCCCTGAGAAGTTGCTGTCACCCAGATCTGTGGACTGGAGTTAGCATGTCTGTGCCTTGATTTCTATTCAGTAAAGTCAGAGAAAGAAAAATGGGTCCAATTCTCCCTTTATTTCCAGCTGTGAAACTGCACTGGTTTCTGTGGTTTCTTTGGTTTCCACGAGCAAGACAAAGATAAGTTTCACATCTCCATTGGCATCATGAGGACCCCCCCTGGGGTGCTGGGTCCAGTTCTGGGGTCCCCAACACCAGAAGGAGATGGAGGTGTTGGAGTGAGTCCAGAGGAGGCTCCAAAGATGCTCAGAGGGTTGGAGCAGCTCTGGAGCCAGGGGGAGAGAGTTGGGGTGTTCAGCCTGGAGAAGAAAAGGATCCAGGGAGGCCTTAGAGCATCTTCCAGTGCCTGAAGGGGCTCCAGGAAAGCTGGGGAGGGATTTAAAATAAGGGCACGGGCTGACAGGACAAGGGGGGAATGACACAGGCCCTGCCTCAGTTTCCCCATCAGGAAAATGATGGTCCTGACACTCCCATGTGCTGGAAAGCAAATAATGGTTGCAGGGAGCCAGGTGAATTAAAAATATTTCTAATAGCTGATGTTTATCACAAAAGAAAGCAAGTCAACACCACTTCACCACCATCTTAAAAAGCATTTCTCTTTTCTTTTTTCATCTTCAGTACCTGAAGAGAACCTACAAAGAACCAAGGGAAGGACTTTTCACAAGGGTGTGTAGTGATAGGATGAGGGGTGATGGTTTTAAACTGGAAGATGAGAGATTTAGATGAGATTTTTTGGGAGGAATTCTTTCCTGTGAGGGTGCTGAGCCTCTGTCCCAGGTTGCCCAAGGAAGCTGTGGCTGCCCCATCCCTGGCAGTGTCTCAGCCCAGGTTGGATGGGGCTTGGAGCAACCTGGGCTGTGGGAGGGGTCCCTGCTCATGCAGGGGTTGGAACTGGAGGAACTTGAAGGTCCCTTCCAACCCAAAACATTCGGTTTCTGTGCTCTTCCAAAAATGTTTCACAAAAAAATTTTATAAACTGGAAATATTATAGGGGAAATGTTGCTGGTTCTTGGGATTTGGAAGTACAAGTGCTGGCATCAAACAGGACTCTTCCTTTCAAAATCAATGTGTAAAGCAGCTACTTTAGGGTAGCTACTTTAGGGCAGGGTTTTACCCTACTTTAGGGTTGGACTTGATGATCTCAGAGGTCCTTCCCAACCCGGATGATTCTATGATTCTATGATTCTAAACTTCATCAAAGAGGTGGGCAGGGTCCATGGAATATGGCAGCTCCAGTGCCCCCCAAAAGCAGAGGTTCTACTTCAGAGGGAAACCACCTTAATTTGGAGAAGTCATTTAAGCATTTCCAAGTGAAAAGGCAAGTCAGAGGGGAGTTTATACATCAGGAACATTATACATTATAGTTTATACATTAGGAACAAATTCTTGACTGTGAAGGTGGTGAGACACTGACCCAGGATTCCCAGAGTAGCTGTGGCTGTTCCATTGCTGGAAGGGCCAGGTTGGATGGGGCTTGGAGCAATGATTCTATGGATTTAAGTCAGTGAGATATCTCCTTCTCATCCTATATTTGTATTCCTATACATCCCCTGTTCTGTGTAGGGGTAAATCCAGTAATTCCAGCCAGGGCTGAACCAGCTTCATAATGAGTGAATGATTTAGGAGATCCCAATCTCCTCCACTTGCAGATACCCTTGGTTACTACTGCTAAAATATTTATATTGTATTTATATTTATATTGGTTACTACTGCTACACAATATTGATATTGTTCCCCTGCCATGGCATCCTGTGATGGCCAAAATCCCTGTCCAGAGACAGGAAATACCATGGGGATCCACCCAAAGGACCCTGAAGGCAAAGCAGGAACTTAAAATTGCCTCCAGCTCCGGATGGTCACGTTGTGGTGAGTTCTTTTTTGGAGAAATTCAAAAGAATCCCTCTTGTTAATGGGCTGAGATGCAGAGGAACATTTGAAGTGACAACATTTGAAGAAACCAGGAAGAAAAGAGAAAAAATCCAACCACTGAACCATTGCAAAGCACCTCTGAGAAGAAGTGAGTAGTAAGTAACTAATGAAATATTCAATAAAAAGGGGAGCAGATTACAGAGCTGTGAATAATGCCTCTGCCTCGCTCAGCAGCTGAAGGGTCCTTGTTCCACAGGATGAAGTAATTAATTTTCGTTGGGTATAATTACCACATTTGCATAATTATTAGAGAGGAGCCCAAACCAAAGCTCCAGAGCCAGACGTCGGTGGCCTCCAGGAGGTTTTGCTCCAGATCCCTCCAGCTCCTGATGTCCCAGGGATGCAGGAGCTGGCAGGCATCTGGATGTTGCTCTCTGATGTCCTGCACACATCCTGGAATCAGATGCACCCGAGGCAAAAAGGCAGCAGAGATCCTGTCTGCCAAGTATCTTTTTAATATGCAATTATTTGGAGGAACCCAGACATCTATGGGTTGAAAACATGAGGAAAAAAAAAAAAAAAAAAAAAAAGCTTTTTCTCCCATCAGTGTCTGAGCTTCAGGGAGATGGTGGGGACAAAAATCAGTCTTAACATTCATCAAAATACAGACATTTTTTTCCTCCTCCTGAACCAGCTCAGGACAAGGGGAGAGCAGGAACAAGTTTTCTATTCCCTGCTTTTATTTCACTCCTGGAAGCTGCAGGGAAATGTGTCCCAGTCCCAGGAAGGTGACATTTCCCAGTGGTAGGGTTTGGAAAGCTGGAGCCAATTTAAACACTGACCCAAATCAAGAGAGAAAATGTCAGCTTTAGAAAATATTTATGCAACCACATATTGTTCCACCAGACTGAGTAGGATATTTCAGACTCACAAAAAAAAAAAAAAAACCAAAAACCAACCAATCAACCAACCAAAACCACCAAAACCCAAACCAATAAACAAACAAACAAAAAAAAACCCAACAAAACCATACAACAAAAAAAAAAAACCACACCAAAACAACCCAAAACTACCATAAAACCTATTTAATTTCAAATTTCATATAGAAATACAGTGTTCTGATTTTGCTCAGCATCTCCCCTCCCCAGTTTTCCTTTTGCCACAAGCTGGAATATTTACTGTTTATTAATTAAAAACTAAATCCTGGCAGATTCTGTTCTTGATTTCTAATATTTCCATCCCTTTTCTCCTGGTGTCAGCTGCTATCACACCTCTGCTTCCTTCCAGTTCTTTCTATTCAGCTCACTGAGGTTCCTCCTATTTCACAAAATAATCAAGTTCCCAACTTTCATATTAACCAAATGCACATTACATTTCATTTTCCACCCTGCTTCTCTTTTTTTAAACTGCAAATTATTCATGGCTGGGAGTTTCCCTCATTTTCTTGCCTGTCTTTAGACTGATCCTGAGGTATTACTGTAATAGATGTGATTAAAAGGAATTATCCTCCCACCAGTAAGATTAATTCAGTGCAGGGGAATTTTGCAAGACTCTTTTTATCTGTAGTGCACTTGGTACATCCTTAAAACCTTGGATGTGATTTGTATCAAATGTGCAAATTTGGAGAAGGAAATCCCCCAAGCAAGCAAAACCAAAGGAGGAGCAACACACAGGACCAGAAATTAGAGAAAGGGATGAAAAAGATTATTTCGAGATCAGAAATTAAATGAATGGGGGGAGATGGAGGCAGAAAGCAAAGTTTTCTATTCCCTGCTCCAGGAGAATTTATTTCTGAGAAATACAACTGGTCCAGGGAGGATGTATCTCTTAAAGAAGAGGAGTGCAGTGCTGCAAAGGAAGAGGAAAATATTCAGAAGGATGTTTCAGACTGGATTTCCCCCATTGGAGGTCCTAGGTTTCATAGATGTGAGGATTTTCTCTGATTTTCAGGGAAAAGCACACCCAGGGCTGAGGAGATGTAAGGCTGGTAGAGGTGCTTTGCCCACCAGCAGCACTGGCAGCATGAACATTGGGTCATCCTAAAACATTTCCTACCTGCTGAGCTATTTCCCTTTAATAAGGCAACAAATGTCCAAGAGGGAATAGTTTTGAACTGGAAGAACAGAGATTTAGATTGGATATGAGGAAGAAATTCTTTCCTATTAAGGTGGGGAGACCATGGAACAGGTTGTCCAGAGAAGTTGTGGCTGCCCCATCCCTGGAAGTGTTGAAGATGAGGTTGGGATGGGGCTTGGAGCATCCTGAGCTGTGGGAGGGGTCCCTGCCCATGCAGGGGGTTGGAACTGGATGGTCTTGAAGGTCCCTTCCATCCCAAATCATTCCATGATGATTTGATAATGACTGAAGGAGCTTAGTGGCAAGATAGAGCTCTCAGGAAGGTCCATCAAGGATCAGGACAGAACTGAGAGGAGATTCAACTTGGATTTGCAGCCAACGGCATCCATGGTGTAAAGGGGCCAAAAACCTGCTGGGATTGCATCTGTTACATTTGCCCTTCTGATCCTTGGGCCACCTCCTCAGAAGGGAGTAAAATCCCCAAGCTGGATGAACTCCTTGCTGAGTCAAGCCACTACCAGAGGTGGCTACATATTTCTAGCTACCATATATCTGGGTAGCTGTGATCAGCAAGTGACACACAGCTGATCTATCATAGAATCATAGAATCCTAGAATTGGCTGGGTTGGAAGGAAGCTCAGAGCTCCTCAAGTCCAACCCTTGATCCACTCCCCCCGTGGTTCCCAGCCCATGGCACTCAGTGCCACATCCAGGCTCTTTTGAAAGAGCTCCAGGGATGGAGAATCCACCCCTTCCCTGGGCAGCCCATTCCAATGCCTGATCCCCCTCTCCATCAAGAAATTCTTTCGAATGTCCAACCTAAACCTCCCCTGGCACAACTTGAGACCATGGCCTCTTGTCTTGCTGAGAGTTGCCTGGGAAAAGAGCCCAACCCCCCCCTGGCTCCAACCTCCTTTCAGGGACTTGGAGAGAGTGATGAGGTCTCCCCTGAGCCTCCTCTTCTCCAGCCTCAACACCCCCAGCTCCCTCAGCCCTTCCTCACAGCATTTCTGCTGGATCCCTTCACCAGCCCAGTTGCCTCCTTTGGACCTGCTCCAGCACCTCAAGCTCCTTCCTGAGCTCAGGGGCCCAGAACTGGACACAGGACTCAAGCTCTGGCCTCCCCAGAGCTGAGCACAGGGGCAGAATCCCTTCCCTGGACCTGCTGGCCACGCTGTTCCTCAGCCAGCCCAGGATGCCATTGGCCTTCTTGGCCACCTGGGCACACTGCTGCCTCCTCTTCAGCTTCCTGGCAATCCCAGCTCCCTTTCTGCCACTCTCTGCCCAGCCTGGAGCTCCCCATGGGCTTCTTGTGTTGAACCTCATCCCCTTGGGATCAGCCCAACTCTCCAGTCTCTCCAGGTCCCTCTGCAGAGCCCTCCTGCCTTCCAGCTGATCCACACTCCCCCCAGCTTGGGGTCACCTGTGAATTTGCTGCTGATGGACTCAATCCCCTCATCTAAATCCTCACTAAAGATATTAAACAGCACTGGGCCCAACACTGATCCCTGGGGGACACCACGGCCGCCATTTTGATGCAGCCCCGTTCAGCACCACTCTCTGGGCCCGGCCCTCCAGCCAGTTCCTAACCCAGCACAGATGCTCCTGTCCAACCTGTGGCCTGACAGCTTTTTCAGGAGAATGTTGTGGGAGATGGTGCCAAAGGCCTTGCTGAAGTCCAGGTGGAGCACATCCACAGCCTTCCCCTCATCCCCAGGCAGGTCACCTGATCATAAAAGGAGATCAGGTTGGAGATCATGATGCTTCATGTGACCACAGGCAAAGACATCTCTTTTTCATTCCTTTTTTTTTGATGATCCAGACCCCAAACAATAGAATTTTCACAGCTATTTCATCTTTCTCCTTCCCCTGAAATTTGTGGCTTCTTCTTGCAGCAAAATGCCATCCAGGGATGGTACCTTCTGGCCCATCTCCATTCCATTACTGCAACATGGAAAAGCTATTTCAGGGTGGTTATTTCATTATGCACCATTGATGGGGGATAAATTATTCACGCAGGTTCATAAAAAATGAAAGGGATTTTACACAGAGAAGAAGTCCTGACAGTAACCTAGATATGTCACAAAACCAAACAGAAAACCTGCCCCTTGCCAGAGCAAAGAAGGGTAAACTATGAAAGATGTATGAAGGTAGGGGGAGAAATGAAGTGACTGGAATGACAAAATGGGAAATAAACACATCAAAGTAAAGGAAACAAAAGAGGAATTACAGTGGGGGAAAGGAGGAGTGAACAGAGGTTAAATAATTCAGGGCAGGGTTTTAAAGACCTTTGAGGAAACAAGGGAGCAGAAGTCATCTAGGAATCACTGGGGGAAGGGAAAAAAAAACCCCACAACTAACCCAACATGCTACTCACAGTATTAAAAAGAGCTCTTGGGGTTTTTGTGCCACTTGGACAGACCTTCAAGGAAGGAGAATTCCTCCAGGTTCTGCCCTAGTAAAAGCTGGGGGTTTCCTGCAGTGGGTGGGAATTTCTCCAACAAGACATCTGCCTTAGGAGGAGCTTGAATAGAAAATGGAACCAAAAATGGAACCTTAGTTTGGAGATTTTTATTTTTTAACCAAAAAACAAAAAAAGGGAAACAGCTTTTCCCATAAAGTGGTGATATTTGATGTTGAATTCATAGTTTCAGCTCATGGATAGATACAGAAGTGCCTTGGGTTCTGTCCCCCAGCAAGGACATCCTGTTCCACTAACACTTTTTTCTTTTCTGACCTTCCCAGTGGCAGGAGAAGCTTCAAACTCTGCAAACACCACAAACCCCAAGATCCAAAGCATCCTTCCTATGAAGCTGTAGGCACAGATCTCAGAATGCCAAAACTTCTCCATTTCTCACCTTCCCTGAACTGCATGGGTCCAAAATGGGTCAGAAGATGTAAAGGAGGCTGATGATCTTCACCATGGCATAAAATGATGGTAATGAGGAAGCTGCTGTCATCCTGGTGAGGCTGGGAGCAAGGCTGGTGTTGTCTTTAATGGGAATAGGGGCAGGGATTGAGAGGACACATCCTGAACATCTCAATTGCTGCACCAAAAAAGTGTTGAGGCTGTTGGGGAATTAAGCCCAGGATGGGTTAATTCAGGAGTCAGATCCACACATGGAGCATCTTCATAGGCAAAACCAGTCAAAGGTACAACCAAAATCCTCTTAATTATCAGATGACATGAGAGGAAAGTGTGTGGGCCAACTTTTGGTGGAAAACAGCTCTGTTCCATCGCTTTGAGTCTTGGCTTTGGAGGAGTGGGGATGATTTAACACAGAAGAGGTTCTGGGGGTGTCAGGCCCAGGGTCCAAAGAGTGTAACTTGTAACAAAAGCAAAATTCCAGATCCCACTGATCCTGCCCAATGGAGCTTTGGATCCAGGCTTAGCAGCTGAAGCCCATCCCTCAGGGAAACCTCATTCAAAGAAGTACCAAATCCCCAAGTATTTAAACATTTTATCTCAAGCACGCAGAGTTCACAAGTTATTAAAAGTAATTAAATTAAAGCTGATACTGGCTTCTTTTTTCTGTGTTTCCATCCTTTATTCTCCAGTCATCTCTTCAAGCTTTTCTCTGTAATCCCATTTATTTAAACCAATGGAAGCAGGGGTTTTTACTGAGCCAACTGTGTCGAGCAGCTGCAAAAATAAATGTTCCTTTAAAAATAATCACCTAAATTGCCTTAGGAGAAAACCAGAAAGGAACAGTTTTACATGGAAGCAAACATGAAAGGCACAACTCTTTTGCCTGGTTCCTCAGTCCTTGTGTGGATACATAAATCCTTACCAGAAGTCATTAAAGAAAACAGCTCAAGAAAAGATAATTGATTTTTCTCTGTGTAATTCGTTTCTGATTAACAGTTCCTTGTTTATGTTTCCTGCCAAAAAAAAAAAAATATATATATATATATATTTATGAAACTGCTCAATCTCCACAGCCAGAAGAGCACATTTTGAAAAAATTGAGTTATTTTTGCATTAAGCATGAATGACTTGCACAGGCCCCTGATGGCAGCCACTGATGTTAGCATCAAAACAGAAGAAAAACTCACTTCTCCATTCATTTCTAGCATAAATAAAATACACCAACTGCTCAACCTGGGAAACCAAACCCAAAATAGTAATAAACCAGAAAGATTTTTGAAATGAGGCAGGCAGATAAATGCAAACAAAGTTCATGACCAGGTGTGTAGGGTGGAAGGAGGTTCTCCCAAAATCCAGCTAAATTGTAAATATAATATATTATACAATTATACATTATAATATTGTACAATATTATATTGTAAATATAATCCTAGGAGATGGGCAGGACATGGAATTGTCTTTTCTGGGCCAAAGGCATGTGAATAGAACTAAAGAATAGAACTAAAATCTCCATTTGTCTTCATGTGCTAATCCAAAACCTTTTAGGGTCATATAGGCTCCTAAATAAGTTTTGAAAATGCTCCTCAGAGGATTTTTTATTGAACCATAGAATTTTCAGGGTTGGAAGGGACCTTTATGATCACCCAGGTCCAACCCCCCTGCCATGGGCAGGGACACCTCCCACCAGTTGCTCAGAGCCCTGTCCAACTTTTCCTTCAAAACTTCCAGGGATGGGGCTTCAACCACCTTTCTGGGCAACCTGTGTTTAAATAATTTTTTTTCCCAAGCACCCTCTACCCCTCATTTCCCCCCTTACATGTGGGGTTTTACTCTCCATCCCCCATCCACAGGGAGATGCAACCTGGGGATGAGCTCATCACTAAAGGCTGTGCTGCCTTCAAATTTTTCTTCTAAAAAAAAATCCCTCTGTTGAACTTCACTTGGAATTATTGTGACTGGGGACATCCTGAAAGGATGAGTGGTCCAACCATCCCCTAGAAAGATCTGGAAAAAGAGACAGACAGCCCAGCAGGCCCAGGCACTGGTCCAGGCAGTGACCAAGGAGACAGGCAGCAGAAGGAGAGTGCAGAAGGCTTGAAATTGCAAGGAAGAATTTATCCAAGCAGATGAGCCCTCACCATCTGAGATGTTCACTTGGATGAATCACATGGCAGAGGACTGAGCCAGGGATGACCATCTCAAATATTTAAATTTATATTTATATGTTTGATGGCTGGAGAGTTGAATCTCCAGTGCTGGCATCCTGTGCCCCAGAAAAAAAAATATGTAAAAGTCTGGTAATAGTTTAATTGAAGCTTGCATTGCATCAAGGACTGCACAAAAAAATAAAGATAAAATAAAATGAAATAACTGTTGAAAAAGCTTTGCTATCATAGCAAAGTGTTTTTCAAATTTATTCCCTCTAAATTTGATGGAATTTAACACACCAATCCTAGGACTGCAGCTGTTAGCACAATATTGGAACTTCTGCCCTGATGCTGTAGAAAAATAAAATCTTTTTTTCTTTTTTGCTTATTTGGAAGTAGAAAATCAAAGCAGAAAGGATTTAATCATTTTCATTTAATCATTTTCCCAAGTTATTGTAGTGCTACATCTCTGAATCTCAGTCCAGCTCTAGACTTATCTCAAGAAACACTTCTTGATCTCCTGCTCCTGCCAAGCTCCAATGTATTCAGAATTATTTTGGTGATATTTTCATTTGTCTTCAATTGCATAAAGGGGAAGGGTGTGCTGGGTTTCCCAGGGAAAAGCAGAAGGAAAAGGTAAAACTGAAGCTGTGCTGCAAAGCATCACTTAGAGATTTAGGAAGAACTTGGTGCTCCGTGTCTATCCACCCTCTCCACGGTGCCCACCACTTTTCCCAAGGCATTTTTTGGGTCAAAACCTTAGAAGACAACCTCCAAAAATACCTGTATTGATAGGAAAACATGTGCTTTAGCTTTAATTAAGCTGAGTTTTTTTTTTGTTTTAAAAGACTTCATGTAAAGGCTTCAGGATGAAAGCCATTTCTCCTCATGGAAGTCTGTTCTTGAAATGTTCCTTATAGACAGTTTCCCCCCCCCAAAATTCCCTTCTGAAATAGCAGAAAATCAATCATTAAGGGAGAGATAATACACAAAAGGGCAACACCTTCTCCTCCAGCTTAAAAAAAATCCAATTCTTCACTGCTGGATTTTTAAACTGCTTACAATTTCTCATACCTTGTATTTAAAAACAAAAGAAAAACAAGGTGCTACATTTCCAGTGGGGAAAAAACAACCATCCCATCTCTTATTTACATGCACCTAAATTTCCTTATCCTCAGCATAGCTGGATGGGGTTTGGATTGAAATGGTGAGGGAAGAAAATCCTTGTCCATACTCTTCCAGATTTCAGCAGGGCTCTGCTCATCTACTTGCCCCAACCCTCTGTGTTTTTTGTTTTTTTTTTCCATATTCTGACTCAGTTTTTGGCTTTCTTAATGTGTGTTTTGTCTGCACAGCCCCAAGCCATCCAGATTCCTCCATCTGCCTCATCAGATTTTTCGTGTGCTGGTTGTCTTTGTGTGATTTATTATAGAATTTTATGATATAATAAATATAATATAATACAATACAATATAAAATATATAATATAATATATAGTAATAATTATATTAGTAATATAATTAGTAATATAGTAATAATTATATTATTATATATTATTATTATATAACAAATATATTATTTATATTCATCTCCAGATAATTGAGGACAATGCTAAACAACATTAAGCCTTGTAGCTTGATTTCTGCTCAAAATATTTCAAACCAGCTGCTATCTGCTGATTGGTACCTGCTGATTTCTTGCCCCATTGATGAAAATCTTTTGCTGATGACATAAAAATATTTGGTCATGATCACACAGGGGACAGACAGCATCCAACATCCATTTTTAAGGATTTGACCATCTCTGCTTAGTGGCAACTCCAACCCATTGCTGGGATCTTTCTGTCCCCATTGCAGCCCTTCCTTGCCATGATTTTCCCACTCATCCTGTATTTTTCCTTGCATCCTTCTGCTTCTCTTATTAATTTTCTCCCCATCTTCAAAAATATGCATAAAAGAAGGCATTTCCTTCCCTCTTTCCTTTTTGCCATTGATTTTTAGTGTTTTTACACTGAATGGGGAATGTTTGGGCTCTGAGCAACCCTTTGTTAGAAACCAAAATATTTTTGATATTGGCTCTTCCTGAAAAGCTCCTGGGAAGGATCCAAATCTTCTCAGGCTGAATTTTCTCTCTTGGTTCCTCTCCTCTGCCTTTTTCCTCCGTGCATCTCGAGCAATTCATTGCTAAGCTGTGAGGAAAACGAAAAAAAAAAGGCAAATTTTGGGGAAACAAGAGGAGGGATGTGGTGTTATTAACGTGCTGCAAAACCCCCACCTTGATAACCCTGAGCTCTTCAGTCCCAAGATGTGCTTTGGATTTCATCTTAGTGCTAAATGTGAAGCAAGCCAAGAGCTCATCTGTGAAGCTGGGACTTTTCTTGGAAGAGCTGAGTGACACCTGAGCTCTTTTCTGTAGGCACAGGGACACTTCTGGAGCAGCCAAATGCAGGCTGATCCCTTTGGAAAAAAAACCTTCCTGCCACATTTAATCAGGAGAAGCAAGAACAGGAGGAGGGGACACCAGCTGGTGATGTCTCCAGTGCTTTCAAGGAGCTTTGTGAAAAGTACACTTGGAAATCCACCTTTGCCTCAAGAATTTGAAGCAGAAAATGGCCCTCCTCGTGCCACAAATGATGTTTCCCTTTAAAAATGTGGAATTTTTATAATAATGTTCTGAATCACAGGGAATATTCCCTTGCAGCCTCTCCCTGCCTCTGCTGCTCTATGGAGAATTTTCCCCGTGAGGAATTTTTTCTCCATGGGGAATTTTTTCAGCAAATATTCGTTCTGCAGATGGGGTGGGTGGCAGACAGAGAGGAGGGGAAGACTGGAAAAAAATTTAAAAAAAAATTGAGAAGGACATGCAGGTACTGGTGGATAAAAGCTGGAGAGGAGCTGTCCTTGTGCACTTGCAGCCCAGAAAGCCAGTTGTGTCCTGACCAGCAGATTGAGGCTGAGGGAGGGGATTCTCCCCCCATGCTCTGGTCAGAACCTCCCTGCAGTGCTGGGTCCAGTTCTGGGGTCCCCAACACCAAAAAGGAGGTGGAGCTGTGAGAGCAGGTCCAGAGGAGGCAATGAGGATGCTCAGAGGGCTGGAGCAGCTCTGGAGCCAGGGGGAGAGAGTTGGGGGTGTCCAGTCTGGAGAAGAGAAGGATCCAGGGAGACCTTGGAGCAGCTTCCAGTGCCTGAAGGGGCTCCAGGAAAGCTGGGGAGGGACTTTGGCCAAGGGAATGGAGGGATGGGATGAGGAGGAATGGCTTTAAACTGGAAGGGGGGACATCAAGATGACATTTTAGGAAGAAATTCTTGAATTTGAGGGTGCTGAGCCCCTGTCCCAGGTTGCCCAAGGAAGCTGTGGCTGCCCCATCCCTGGCAGTGTCTCAGCCCAGGTTGGATGGGGCTTGGAGCAACCTGGGCTGTGGGAGGGGTCCCTGCCCATGCAGGGGTTGGAACTGGAGGAGCTGGAAGGTCCCTTCCAACCCAAACAATTTCATTATTCTAATAATTAACCAATTAACAGCTGCTCTCTATTAATCCCCCCCTGATAAAGAACGGAGAGAGAATAAGGGAGAGAGACTGATGGGTTGGGAACTGAACTACACAGCTCGAAGGAAACAGGAATGAGAAATAGGAAAAATTACTAAATCTATACAAATAGACAGGAAAATGGATCCCAGGTTCCTCCCCCCTTTCCCCCAATAACTCTCACATCACCACCCAGGCTGCAGGGCAGCCCTGGGAAAATCCAGGCTGGAATCCTGGAGTCAGCAGCAGTTGGGAGCTGGAGGCAGGAACACACAGATTCAGGCTGGGATGGATCAGGAGCACAGGCAGAGGAAGGGATGGGATCCTCCCAGGATGCCCAAGCAAAGAGGGAGAGGGGAAGAAGGGGAAGCAGGAAGGGGTTTGAGCCTGGGGATCCCTCCAATTTATCCTGAGGATGAGGTGGATGGGATGGAATCCTCTCTTTGCTCAATTTTGGTCATTTATCTTGTCTACTCCTCCCCAAAGGAGGGTTCCAGGTGGGACCTCTTGACTCCTTTTCTCCTTCTGGAGGGCAAAATGTTGCTCAGAGCTGAGCAGTGTCCCTGGTTCTGCACCCCAGGCTCCAGCTGGAACTGTAACCATGGAGTGGGATCAGTCCCAGCAGCAGCCACTGCCTGAGAAACTTGCTGTTCATTTCAGCAGTGCAGCTGCTTACAAGAGACTCAGCTGAAAGCAAAAGTAGAAGACAAAAAATCACCTTTATCCTGCCCCAAACCAGGACACCAGGTCTCTAAGTGGCACCTCCACTCAATAGACAGGAATGAGCCACCGACTGTGCAATTATTGATTAAAATTAAAGAGTGGAGCAAGCACATGAAGCCACCCAACTTGGCTGTGGGGCAGAAGGAGCTGCTCAACCTTGGGGCTATTGCTGCTGGAGCCAGCCAGGCTCTGGCTTTTCTGGTTGGGATGAATGGAGGTGAAGTTTTTCCTGATTCACAGCAGGCAGATGATTTACTGCAGAAAAATGCTTGGCTCTTAACTATTTCCTCCCCTTTGCTTCCCCAAAAAAGTTCCTCTGCTTTTCCCATGATGGGTGAAGGGCTGGAAGGTTGGGCTGTGCCTGGTGTCCTCCAGAAGTGTTTTTGAAGGACAGTTTAAGCCTACCCAGGGATGTCCCTTTTGCACCATGAGCTGCAGGCTCATCAGAAGTTGTCCTTGGTCCAGGAGGTCAAGGTGGTTTCTGACTGGGAAAAAGCCACAAAAAGTGCAGTGGAATGAGACAGGACAAGGGGGGCTTGAAAATGGTACCCACAGCCTTCTGTGGCCATGGTTAGGCCAGGCTGGGGGGGTCACAACAACTCACAGCAACTCAGGAAAGGGATAGATCCCTGCACCTAAATTCTCGTATTTTCTACCCAAATTAGAGTTCAAAGAAAATCCCATAAATCATCTCCAAAGCCAAAGCACCTTTACAGGTGTGTGTGCCCAGGACTGAACAGCCTTAGAACCTTTAGGATTTGCACTGATGGCTGCAACCAGTTCCTGGTTCAGGTTACTGAGTCCAGCAGAAAATTGAACTTCTCTTTCCCCTCGATTTTTTCCTCAGTGAAAAATTTTGATGGGTTTCATCTCCATGAAATAAGCATTTTTTTTTCTCCCTTTTGGAGAGCTGTTGCTTGTTATTCAAAGCCATTAAATATCCTCTAAAATCAAAGTACTTACAAAATTAAAAAGCAGCTATTAGATATTCCAGTCTCTTCATTTACAAGATTGATCAACCTCCAGTACAGGCATCTTCCACTCATCCTTTCAGGACAAAATCTGGAGCTTGACTTCCCAAATGGATCCATTCCTCCCTCTGCCTCTACTTTGCCTGGGACTGGGATGCAGACACATTTGCAAACCTCTCTGCTTAAACTGAATGATTTGGTGATGGTTGAAAGCTGGGGAGAGGGGTTGGTGAAGTAGTGGTGGCCGTGCACGAGCTGAAGGACAAATCTAAGGCTCCTTTATCCCCTCACCTCTCCCAACAGTTCAGGTGACCCTGGAAAACATCTGAACTCCATCAAGGAGGTGTTTGACTTCCACAGACCCCCCCACTGCCATCTGCCAGCCCTGGTGGCCTTCTCTTTCCAGCTCACTGGACCATGATATTTTAAGTCTGGCAGAGCAGCTCTTGTCTTTCAGAGCTCAGTGATGGAAAGGAGACAAAAGATTTAGGTGGGTTGGGAGGGAGTAAAAGAACCCAAGGAGCTGCAGAAAACTGAGGTGGAGTTTACTCTGGGCTTATCAATCATCCACCCATCCCTCCATCCCTCCATCCATCCCTCCCTCCATCCATCCTTCCCTCCATCCATCCATCCTTCCCTCCATCCATCCATCCTTCCCTCCATCCATCCATCCTTCCCTCCATCCATCCATCCATCCATCCATCCATCACTCCCTCACTCCATCCATCCATCCATCCATCCATCCATCCATCCATCCATCCCTCCATCCCTCCATCCATCCCACCATCCCTCCATCCATCCCTCCATCCATCCCTCCATCCCTCCATCCATCCCTCCATCCATCCCTCCATCCATCCATCCATCCATCCATCCATCCATCCATCCATCACTCCCTCACTCCATCCATCCATCCATCCATCCATCCATCCATCCATCCATCCATCCATCCCTCCCTCCCTCCCTCCCTCCATTCCTCCATCCCACACCTCTCACGTTCTCATATCCAGGACCTGAAGTACCACCCAGGAAACCTCCCCCACCTTGTGATTCAAGGGACATCTCTCACCTGTGCCACTTTGAGATGGTGTTGGGACAGCTTCCTGCCTGCTAGGTTTTGAAGGAGGATGTTCAGGTGCCTCCTGAGATGGATTTTCCACCAACCTGAGCTCCAGGACATTGTTCCCTGCAGCAAAGTTGTCTCTGTGATCCCATGGCTTGGAGAACTTGAATTAAACTGCAGACCTGAAACACAGGTGTGGGCTGGAGGAAGGCACAGAGGCAAGAAACAAGAAGTTAGTTCACTCCCACGTGAAATTTTTGTGGTAGATTTAAAGGTCCCTTCCTTCCCAAACCCTGGGCAACCTCTTCCAGCATCTCACCACCCTCACAGGAAAGAATTCCTTCCAAAAATCGCATCTAAATCTCCCCTCTTCCAGTTTAAAACCATCCCATCACTACACACCCTCTGAAAAGTCCTTCCCTAGGTTCCTTGTAGGCTCTCTGCAGGTACTGAAGTTGAAAAAAAAAAGAATCATAGAATCATAGAATGGGCTGGGTTGGAAGGGAGCTCAGAGCTCCTCAAGTCCAACCCTTGATCCACTCCCCCCGTGGTTCCCAGCCCATGGCACTCAGTGCCACATCCAGGCTCTTTTGAAATAGCTCCAGGGATGGAGAATCCACCCCTTCCCTGGGCAGCCCATTCCAATGCCTGATCCCCCTCTCCATCAAGAAATTCTTTCTAATGTCCAACCTAAACCTCCCCTGGCACAACTTGAGACCATGGCCTCTTGTCTTGCTGAGAGTTGCCTGGGAAAAGAGCCCAACCCCCCCCTGGCTCCAACCTCCTTTCAGGGACTTGGAGAGAGTGATGAGGTCTCCCCTGAGCCTCCTCTTCTCCAGCCTCAACACCCCCAGCTCCCTCAGCCCTTCCTCACAGCATTTCTGCTGGATCCCTTCACCAGCCCAGTTGCCTCCTTTGGACCTGCTCCAGCACCTCAAGCTCCTTCCTGAGCTCAGGGGCCCAGAACTGGACACAGGACTCAAGCTGTGGCCTCCCCAGAGCTGAGCACAGGATGAGAGATGTTTTCTAAGATGGTGGTGAAGTGGGGTTGACTTGCTTTCTTTTGTGTTAAACATCAGCTATTAGAAATATTTTTAATTCACCTGGCTCCCTGCGACCCTTATCTGCTTCCCAGCACGTGGCTGTGCTGTTAATGAGTGCCAGGACCATCATTTTCCTGATGGGGAAACTGAGGCAGGGTCTGTGACATTCCCCAGCCCATGGGGGAAGGTTTATTGCTGGGATCCAAACTCCTTTTGGCTGATTCCTGGGCTGATGCAGGGAAATTGGACTTTGCAGATGCAGCCTCCCTGACCACCTTTGCCCTCTGGAAATGGCTTTTGTGGAGGTTAATTAATATGGAAAACCAATCAGAAAAACTAGGAAAAGGGGTAATGATCCATGTGGCAAATGAGCATGGGCAGTGAACCCCGGGCTGAGAGGCCAAGCAGAAACACAGCACATTTTGGGCCATTTTAATCAAGGATTAGGCTATAGATGTCGACCAAAATTTATGGATGGAGAAACCAAGAAGGTTTTTTCAGGAAGAGTCATGGAGGAAGAAATTTCCAAAAGCTGGAAACTGGAGTCAGAGGGGCTCAAAAAGCTGCAGTTTTACCCTGCAGGAGCCAGTGGGGAAACTGAAGGGCTGGATTACCCAATGTTATTCAAAAATTAAAAGCTTCCAAACCCTGCCACATCCTTGAGGTATTTTTTGAGGGACGTTGAGTGCAGAGAAGAGCAGCTTTTCCCATCAGGAAAATGATGGTCCTGACACTCATTAACAGCACAGCCACGTGCTGGGAAGTAAATAATGGTTGCAGGGAGCAAGGTGAATTCAAAATATTTCTAATAGCTGATGTTTAACACAAAAGAAAGCAAGTCAACCCCACTTCACCACCTTAAAAAACATTTTTTTTTTTTTCATGTTCTGTACCTAAAGAGAACCTACAAGGAACCTAGGGAAGGACTTTTCACAAGGGTGTGTAGTGATGGGATGAGGGGTGATGGTTTTGAACTGGAAGAGGGGAGATTTAGGTGAGATTTTTGGAAGAAATTTTTTCCTGTGAGGGTGCTGAGCCCCTGTCCCAGGGTGCCCAAGGAAGCTGTGGCTGCCCCATCCCTGGCAGTGTCTCAGCCCAGGTTGGATGGGGCTTGGAGCAACCTGGGCTGTGGGAGGGGTCCCTGCACATCCAGGGGTTGGAACTGGAGGAGCTGGAAGGTCCCTTCCAACCCAAACCAGTCTGGGATTCTAGAATTTGGTGTATTGTACCACATCAGCAGCAAACTGTGCTTGAGTGTTGCTTACTATTTAATTAAAACAGATTGTAATTAACTTCATGAGCTCCAGGAAAGCTGGGGAGGGACTTTGGACAAGGGCCTGGAGGGATGGGATGAGGGGGAATGGCTTTAAACTGGAAGAGGGGACATTGAGACGACATTTGAGGAAGAAATTCTTGAATTTGAGGAATTGCTGAGCCCCTGTCCCAGGGTGCCCAAGGAAGCTGTGGCTGCCCCATCCCTGGCAGTGTCTCAGCCCAGGTTGAATGGGGCTTGGAGCAACCTGGGCTGTGGGAGGGGTCCCTGCCCATGCAGGGGGTTGGAACTGAATCTTGAAGGTCCCTTCCAACCCAAACCACCCTATGAAACGAGAATGAGCATGGGTTTTGGTGGAAAGCTTTTCAAATGAAGACACTGAGGGTGTTCATCACAAACTGTCACAGATTTGCTTGGACCTTGCCAGCTTTGATGAGGAAGAAGGGGTACTTTGTACTCCAGGGGCTGCTAATGAGGACCCTCAGCCAATGCAGAGGCAACCAGTACAATTTAACTGGGAATTTTTCAGTCTGTGACTCCTCTGGTTCTTTTGGGAAAGTCACCCTACTCTCTGCCTCAGTTTCCCCATATGCAAAATGGGACTTCTCCCTCCCAGCTTTCCCACCCAGAGACAGAGCTCCTGTGCAGATATTCAGGATTATTCCTGTGGGGTGAACTTGCAGTAATAGAATTCTAAGAGAGTGCTAAAATCCTGACATCCAAACCCACTGCAGTTTATCACCAGCTCAGAGGAGAGCTCTGCTTTCTTGATGTTTGAGGTTGGTTGAGAAAAATCACAGCCATGGGTTGCTTTTGGGACAGGATCCTGTGGATGCCCAGAGGTCTCCAGGCAGGTCCTTTGCTCTAGGAAATCTCTTTTTACCCACAAAAGGTGTTGAGGGTGGAGGGGCTGAGGCCCATCCTGGAGACACTCCAGATGCACCCAACAGGCAGGAAAAACCCTTTCCTAGGACACTCCAGAGATGCTTAGGGATGGTATGGATGTTATGTGATCACCTCACAGGAAAGAATTCCTTCCAAAAATCTCACCTAAATCTCTCCTCTTCCAGTTTAAAACCACCCTATCACTACACATCCTTCTGAAAAGTCCTTCCCTAGGTTCCTTGTAGGCTCTCTGCAGGTACTGAAGATGAAAAAAAAAAAGAGAGATGCTTTTTAAGATGGTGGTGAAGTGGGGTTGACTTGCTTTCTTTCGTGTTAAACATCAGCTATTAGAAATATTTTGAATTTACCTGCAACCTGCAATATTTTAAATGGCTCCCTGCAACCATTATCTGCTTCCCAGCCATCAGTTACTAGAAATATTTTGAATTTACCTGGCTCCCTGCAACCATTATCTGCTTTCCAGCACATGGCTGTGCTGCTAATGAGTGTCAGGACTATCATTTTCCTGATGGGGAAACTCCTGCTCAAAGCATTTATAAAAACAAGCTCAGAATTAGTCATATATAGACCCATATTTTTTTTTCTAATGGATGTTTTTAGAGGAAAAAAATACCCCTCTAAGTCAGAGATTTGGTCCTTGAAGGTTCTGATTATTCTGAATTCTAGGTAGGCTGCTCCTTAGAGCATTAGGATTGTGACTCATTTCCTTTTTATTGCTGTGATTCAGTAATGAATATTCCTGATCTCATCTCTGCCTGGGTTTGTGTTCAAGCTTTGCTTTTTGCTTCCCTGCATCACTGTTTTCAGTCTGACTCCAGCTCAGCAGAAAAATCAAACCTGGCAAATGCCTTCAACTGAATTAAAATCTTGATTTATATGGTGCTCAAGAAAGGCTATATATTTTCTTGATATTATAGGGAAATTATTTTGAGCTGATGAGAAAACCAAGTTCAGCTTCTGGTTATTTCATATTTCCATTAGCAAGGGGCTCTCTGCACCCAGATTTTTCTTCTCCTTTGCTTAAAGCTTGGATGAAGACACTGGGATGCTCAACCCTTAACGTGACCAAAATTTGGTCCTCCTTGCCCCCACTTTTCATGCACCCAGATTGGGGGCCACAAGAACTGTTGCTCCCTTCTAAAAACACTTTTTATTTATTGCCTTTAAAACCTTAGCTGAAATCTTCAGGAGCTTTAATCACCTTTATTTTTGCTGTTTCCCCCATGTCAGAGAAGAGGCAAGGAGGAAGATGCTCTCTTGCTGCCTTGCAGCTCCAACCACCCTCTCTTGAGCTGCTTTCCTTGCCTTACATGCCAAGATTTCAATGTGCAGCTAAAATCCAGGTGTTAAAAAAAAAAAAAATCTTTGCTTTGCAGAGGAAAAAGTCACCTGAATTTACAGGAGACTGGATCTGCCCCAAGATCTGCCCCAGATATTTTTTCTCAGTGGGAAAACCTGGCTGCCAAGCTCTTCTGAGATGGCACCTTTGGAGGAGATGTCCCACTCCCCTTGGGATTCCATGGCTTCTTCTCCTCCAGCTCTGACCACCAAATCCTTTGGGCATTTCATGGCACTGATTCCATCTCTTCCCTCTCAACCCCTCTTTTTCCTTCTGCCCATGAGACTCAGACTGGGTGGGGGAAGGTGCTTCCTTCAGAAGGTTGTGTTCCAGCAGGGCTCCAGAGGTTTCCCTGACACTTTTCATCCTAAAGACCCTCCAAACAACTTGAAAGTGCTCTGCACTTTGTACCTCCTGGCTGGCAGGAGTTTGGATGCACATGGAGGCAGTAAGAAGAGCCAGAAAGAAGTTTCTTGCTCTAGAAAAGCTCAGTGTTACGGTGGTGACTATAAAAGAAATGTATAATTAAAAAAAAATCAGTCATAAAGGTAATTGGAAAAATTCCACATCAGCTTCCAGGGACTGATGGAAATCAGGATGAGCCCTTGGTGATGCCTGTAGCCCTTCAGCAGTAGAATTGTTTCAGTGCCCCATACTCTTGTTTTTTTCCTTCTCCTGACTTTATAGCTCATCAGTGTTCCATTGTCAGGGTTTAACACTGTCCTGGCAATTACAGCAATTAACAGCTGCTCTCTATTAATCCCCTCCCTGATAAAGAAAGGAGAGAGAATAAGGGAGAGAGACTGATGGGTTGGGAACTAAACTACACAGCTTCAAGGAAACAGGAATGAGAAATAGGAAAAATGACTAAATCTATACAAATAGACAGGAAAATGGATCCCAGGTTCCTCCCCCCTTTCCCCCAAGAACTCTCACGTCACCACCCAGGCTGCAGGGCAGCCCTGGGAAAATCCAGGCTGGAATCCTGGAGTCAGCAGCAGTTGGGAGCTGGAGGCAGGAACACACAGATTCAGGCTGGGATGGATCAGGAGCAGAGGCAGAGGAATGGATGGGATCCTCCCAGGATGCCCAAGCAAAGAGCGAGAGGGGAAGAAGGGGAAGCAGGAAGGGGTTTGAGCCTGGGGATCCCTCCAATTTCTCCTGAGGATGAGGTGGATGGGATGGAATCCTCTGGTTGCTCAATTCTGGCATCTCTCTTGTCCCTTCCTCCCCAAAGGAGGGTTCCAGGTGGGACCTCTTGACTCCTTTTCTCCTTCTGGAGGGCAAAATGTTCCTCAGAGCTGAGCAGTGTCCCTGGTTCTGCACCCCAGGCTCCAGCTGGAACTGTAACCATGGAGTGGGATCAGTCCCAGCAGCAGCCACTGCCTGAGAAACTTGCTGTTCATTTCAGCAGTGCAGCTGCTTACAGGAGACTGAGCTGAAAGCAAAAGCCCAAGGCAGAAAATTCCCTTTATCCTGCCCCAAACCAGGACATCCATAAACCACAGGTCAACCCTGGATCAGCAGCCAAGCCTCTGTTTTACCACCTGAGCCATTTCTGGGGGTAATTTCATGGTTGATGTCTCAAAGCAGAGCCATAAATCACCTCCAGATCCTATTAAACACAGCTGACATCTTCACCAGGCCTTTTGCATGCTGATGGTTTGCAAATTGAATGATTGAAATGGTCACTGCTTTCATAGCAGAAATTTCCCCTCTCTTTGAAGCTGGATAAAACTGAGGCTAAGAATTGTTCCTCCTGACCCCACCACTGAAGGCAAAAAGGGGAAACCTCGACCCAACAGAGATTTAGTGAAGACCAAAAATTCCAATTTGCCTGGGGCAAACATATGTTTTTTATGCAACTAAAACAGTGCAGGATTTCCCCAGAGGAGCAGAGCAGGGATGCCCAAAAGTGAGCTTGGACCCCGAGTCTGTGGGACATGATGGGGTGACCAACTTGTGCATCCACCATGGGTTAATAAATCATAGAATCATAGAATTGTCTGGGTTGGAAGGGACCTCAGAGCTCCTCAAGTCCAACCCTTGATCCACTCCCCCCGTGGTTCCCAGCCCATGGCACTCAGTGCCACATCCAGGCTCTTTTGAAATATCTCCAGGGATGGAGAATCCACCCCTTCCCTGGGCAGCCCATTCCAATGCCTGATCCCCCTCTCCAGCAAGAAATTCTTTCTAATGTCCAACCTAAACCTCCCCTGGCACAACTTGAGACCATGGCCTCTTGTCTTGCTGAGAGTTGCCTGGGAAAAGAGCCCAACCCCCCCCCGGCTCCAACCTCCTTTCAGGGACTTGGAGAGAGTGATGAGGTCTCCCCTGAGCCTCCTCTTCTCCAGCCTCAACACCCCCAGCTCCCTCAGCCCTTCCTCACAGCATTTCTGCTGGATCCCTTCACCAGCCCAGTTGCCTCCTTTGGACCTGCTCCAGCACCTCAATCTCCTTCCTGAGCTGAGGGGCCCAGAACTGGACACAGGACTCAAGCTCTGGCCTCCCCAGAGCTGAGCACAGGGGCAGAATCCCTTCCCTGGACCTGCTGGCCACGCTGTTCCTCAGCCAGCCCAGGATGCCATTGGCCTTCTTGGCCACCTGGGCACACTGCTGCCTCCTCTTCAGCTTCCTGCCAATCCCAACTCCCTTTCTGCCACTCTGTGCCCAGCCTGGAGCTCCCCATGGGCTTCTTGTGTTGAACCTCATCCCCTTGGGATCAGCCCAACTCTCCAGTCTGTCCAGGTCCCTCTGCAGAGCCCTCCTGCCTTCCAGCTGAATAACAATTAATACAAACCCTACAGATACCCAGCAGCTCCAAAACCAGGGTAAAGCTGGATCACACTGTCTGAGCACTTCCCCAAAAGAGCTTATAGTTACAAGATTTTTCTTTTTAAAGGCCCAGCCACAACTCTCCCTGCCCTTTCAGAGTGGAAATTCATATAATGGGTCCTCTGGTTTGCTTGTGGACCATATGGCCTTTGCATCTCCTCTCCCTGATAGAAATCTGTTCAGATCATCTCAGCTGGTCCAATATTTGGTCATTTGTGCTGGCAGAACTGCTTAATTGTCCTTCTTTGTCACAGCTCTTCTCATCAGCAGCACTGGGTGAATCAAATCAGAGCATCTGTCAGAGGCTGGAGGGAGATGAGTGTCAGATGGGGACTGGACAGATGTTGTTTTCATCCCTAAACCCAGGAGTGGCTGCAAAAGTTGCAATTCATTCCCATTAGAGCTTCCCAGCTCCACCAGTGACAGGAGAATAGGGAGGGAAATAGAAAGCCCTGCCCTCTAATAAATCCTGTCATTCCTCATCAGACAATTTACTTTTAGAATTGGCTTTGAGAATTTGAGCTGCAGCTTTTGCAGCTGAGTATTCAGGATGGCTCAGGATGGCCAAATGGGTTTGGCCCAGGAGTCCATCCAGGCCCTGTCATATTATTACTAAATATCTGTAAATCAAAGAATCACAAAATGCTTTTGGTTGGAAGGACTTTTAAAGCTCATCTGGTCCAACCAGTGAGCAACTTCAACTAGATCAGGTTGCTCAGAGCTCCATCCAACCTGACCTTAAATTATTCCAAGGATAGGGACATCTCCCAGCACTCTGGGCAACCTGGGCCAGCGTCTCCCCACCCTCCCTGTAAAATATTTCTTCCTTCTATCTATAGTTTTCATCTCTCCTCTTTCAGTTTAAAACCATCACCCCTTGTCTGATCACTTCAGGCCCTGCTAAAAAAAAAAATCTGTGCCCATCTTTCTTGTAGTCCCCCTTTAATTTGGGGGGCCCTATAAAGCTCAGCATCTTCACACTGAAAAAGGGAAGTTGGCCACAGGGCATGTTTTGGGTGAGGAGGCATCAAGTCCAGACCTCTCTCAACTTGCCTTGTGATAACTTGAGCAGTGGGGAGCTGTGATTTAAACAAATAACTTCAGCAGAGCTCAGAAGTGTTGCAGAAGTGGCTGCCTCAGGGAGCAGCGTGGTCAGAAACCCTCCCTGGGCTCCATAAAGTAGAATAAAATAATTCATGTGTATTTGCACCCTTTTAGGTGTGTGAGGAAAGGAGCAGTGCCTCCCATAATGCTCAGAACCACAGATTTGTCAGGGTTGGAAAAGACCTCTAAGATCACAGAGTCCAACATTGCCCACTGTAAAAGAAATAAAATCTATTTATCAATATCTCCATCACCCACTAGAACATGTCCTGAAGTGCCTCATCTCCATGGTTTTTAAATACTTCCAGGAATGGTGACTCTACCACCTCCCTGGGCAGCCCATCCCAACCCCTGACTGCTCTCTAAGTAATTAAATTCTTCCTCAAATTTGGTCTAAACCTCCCCTGGTGCAACTTCAGGCCATTTATTTCCTCTGGTCCTATCATTGTTCACTTGAGAGAAGACCCCAGCACCCACCTCCCTACAACCTCCTTGCAGGGAGCTGGAGAGAGCCCTGAGGTCTCCTCTCCGAACCAACCATTCCCATTGGAATAAAATACTCCATAAAATTCTGCCCTCCCCAAGGGTGGATGAAGGTTCAGACATTTCTTCCTTGGTCCCTCAGCAAAAGATTAAGAGAAGAGCTTGGGGGTGAGGTTTTTCTCCACCATGAGCTCCACAACTTTTTATTTCCCCTCCAGAAAGAGTGAAAAGGGGCAGTGGTTGAGCCCAGGTCACACTGAAGCTGGGGGTACCATTTTCTTCAGGGATTTAATGGTGATGCCATAATTTTCCATGTATTTTTGGTGAGATTTCAGCCCTTTTTCCCATTTTGCCATTGCCTGGGAGAGCCAAGTTCTGCTGGGGTGAGGGATGATCCCATCTCCTGCAGCTGATCAGTAGGGTTGGAGTAGGGACAAGGAGTCTCAATCTCCACTAAAAGTTGCCAATTTATCTTTTCATAACTGCAATATTTTGTTCACCTTTTCCCTGGCCTTTCCATTTCCTACTTCTCATACAAAAACCTTCACCTTGCTTCACCACTTCTCTTTGGCATTTTAGTCTCAATTTGTGTCAGTTTTCCTGCATCCCCATTTTTTCCAATTTATATCACAGTTGCTGTTTTGTTGTTGGTTTTTGGTTTTTTTTAAACAAAGAATGATCCTATTTCCTGAGTGTGCAATAGGATCTTTTTATTGCCTGCACAGATTTTTCTCCAAGAGCCATTTCTTCCCCACAGTTTTCAACAGAGTTAATTTAAATCCTAATTTTTCTCTGGAAATCACTTCTGCAGAAACACTGGATGCAGGTACAGGCAGGTGTGAAACCCCCCACAGTCTGATATTGGCTGTGACTGCTCTTTATTTATCTAAATTAAAAATAAGTGAGGTAACATCCCTCATCCCTAGGCAGTCATCAGCTTCTAATCAGTAATCCATCCTCCCTGTTCCAAGAGCACCATGGGAATGAAAATTACCTCTAATTTCATAAACTCTTTCTTCTTACCAGCTCTGTGGGTTTCCCTGGGTATGTCTTTCTCTGAGCTTCACCCTTAGTTACCACCTTGTTACCTCTTTCCCACACAGGACT